>NW_027466048.1:352612-705225 GCF_049634645.1 Pelodiscus sinensis
TCACTGCCTGGCGCATTGGTCCTGCTTTGGGCAGGAGGCTGGACTCAACGACCCTCTTCCAACTCTCTGATTCTAAGATTTCAAGGGGCTCCGAGCCCTGGGGGTGAATGGCTCCCCCAGCACTTCCAGCCCCCTAACCCTGCAGTAGGACGGTGTGTGGAGGGGGGTTTTGGGGTTCAAAGTGTTTCCACGCTGAAGGGGTGTCCCTGGGTTATTGGTGTTACGAGGTGAAAGGGGATTCAGGACCAGGCCAGTGGCTGGAGGGTGCAGACCCCAGTAATTGGGGGCCTGCGGACTCAGCTCGGATGACACGGATGGTTCCAGCCAGCGGGAGGCCAATGGGCGGCAGAGAGAGGACCCAGTGACCTGCCCGGCTGGTTCCAGTCAGGGGAGCGGAGGAAGGAGGAGGGGCGAGGGGAGCAGAGAGGGGCCCAGGTGACCCTGGTTACCGGGACAGAAGGCAGGCGGGGGGGGGGGGGGGGTGAGCTGCTGGGGAGGGATCTCGGCGGCTTGGCTGGAATACGGGGGCTGCTGGACGGGGCAGAGGGCTCAGGCAGAGGCCCCCAGGCTGCAGGGCAGACTCAGACGTGCTGGCGGAGGGGGCCAGGCCCACAGGCCTGAGAGTTCCTGTGCTGGGTTCAATGCTCAATAAACCTCCTGTTTCACGCTGGCTGAGTCGCTGCGGACTAGAGAACAGGGCTGCGCCGTCCCCCTGGGAGTGCAGGCCCCGGGGCCCGGAGCGAGGGGACCCCCTGAGGGGCCCATGGCAGAGCCAGGCTGGCTGGAGCTCAGAGAGGTGGGGGGACGGTGGAGGGGCTCAGCCCCCGCGGGAGAGCGGATCCCCACAGAAGGGGGTTACCCCTGGGACCGCTGGGTGCCCTGTGAGTGTGACAGACAGCTCTGCCCAGCCCCTTCCCCGCTGCCTGGGCCTGTCCCTGCCCCGGAGTCGGACCCAGCGGGTGGGGGGCCGGGCTGGTACCGGGCGTGCAGGGCCAGGCTGAAGCGGGATGCGGCGCCCTCGCTGCACTCCTTCGGCTCTGTCTCCACCCGCAGCTCAAAAGTGGCGGAGCTCTTGGGGGGCGGCACGTTGTAGCGCAGAATCAGCTGGGAGAAAAGTGAGAGGGTTGGGGCGGAGCCTGGCACCGTGGGGCCCAGCCGTGGGGCAGTCCCAGGGCACAGCCACTCACCGCCGGGCCCCAGGGGCTCCTGCCCTCACCTGCACGAAGACACAGCCGCTGCCGCTGGCCTGCACCGTGTACTGCCCGGGGATCTCCTGCAGGGCCGCTCGCTGCAGCTCCAGCCGGTTGGCGTTCTCCACGTGGAATTGCTGCCGGGCCCCGGCCGGGGAGCTCACGGTCACCGACACCGTCCCGCTCGCGCTGTACGTCAGGGCTGCGTATCTGGCCAGGGCCTGCAGGGCCACCACCGTGTCCTGGGGCAGGAGAGTCACCGAGTGGCCAACAGGACCCCACCTCCAACTCTCTGCAGCAGGATCGGGATTTCCTGTGATGCTGACAGAGACCTTGTAGAGATTCTCCTGCTTGCTGAGCCAGCGGGCGATCTGGGAGGCGGTCGCCAAGTCGGCAGCAGACACGTTGGGCAGGGAGAGATGGGCCAGCAGCACGTAAGCCGTCAGCTCCACCTCCACCATATGGTTCCAGTGGGACTCGGGGCTGGGCAGGCCCTTCACCTGCCTCCGCCAGTGGAGCTGTCCCCCTAGGAGAGGGGCCGAGGGAAGGGCAGCCCACGGCTGCAGTTACAACACAGCGGGTCACCTGTTTGCCTGGCAAAGGGACCCGGGGGCCTCCCCGGCCAGAGGGATTCCTGCCCCCCACCGAACGCAGCCACCTCTGGGGCAGGACACAGCAGCTGGTTCCCAGGGCACTGGAGGGCTATACAGGGAGAACAGGAGGCCACTGGGCTGGTCATTGTTAGGGTCCCCGGCTCAAAACCCTGGAGCTGCTGTTCCCTGAGATTAAAGCCCAGCCCTGTGCTTCACCGACTGCCCTAAGCAGGTATATCCCTCCCACCCAGCCCATTAGAAATATTCGCTGTATTCTATCCACAACCCAAAATCCATCCCAGCCCCACCCCCAGGGAACAGGCCACATGCATTAGATGAGCGGCTGGTGGGGGAAGATCGAAGTGGAGACCCCATGGGATGCAATTGCCCAGCCTGCTTGTGCTCGGGATCACCTCTGGTAGAGGGGGACACTGGGCGCCGGAGTGCGGGGTCCTCGGGAAGGGGGCAGGAGGGGAGCAGGGCCCAGCTGAAGGGCCGAGGGAAGAGCCATCACCAGGGCAGGGGGCAGTGGGTGGGCAGGGCCGTGGGGCGCCCCCCTGCCCTGTGTCTGGAGGTCGCTGGGGGGAGGGCACTGGAGCGAGGCGCTGCGGTACCGGCGCTGACGCTGTGCTGGGCCAGGCTCTCCAGAAGGGCGTCCCGCAGCTCCGTGCGCCCCGCCAGCCCGAAGGCGTAGGCCAGCAGCGCCCGCGTGTAGAGGTCACTGGTGCGCGAGGACTCCTGGAGGCACTGGAGGGCCCTGGTCACCGTGGGGTCCTGGGACAGGGGAGACACCCAACAGACTCCCTCACAGCGCTGCACCTGGCAGCCAGCTTTCACCTGTCCCAGCCCGTCCCTGCCCCCGTCACCTACACCCAGCACCCCCACAAGCCTCACCCAGGTTCCCCCACTGAGCTCTAGACACCAAACTAGCTCAGCCACTCCCCACCTGCCAAATCTCCCTGCCCTACCCCAGCCCAACACCCCACATCACCCTGCCCCAGGCCTTGGTACCAACTCAACAGACTGCCAGCACCCCCTCCCCCAACACCTCCTCCCATCTCCAGTGCCCCGAACATCGCCCTGACACCCCCGTATCCTCACCCTCAGCCCCCCAGTGCCCTGGTCCCTGCCCCGGCAGGAAGGCAGGGCTTGGCCTCACCGTGAGCGGCTGCCCCAGCTCCAGGAGCGCTGCAGTGACGTAAGCCGAGAGAGAGATTTCATCCATGATGTTGCCCTGCGGGAGATGGAGACACTGGGAGCCGCCTCAGGCCAGGCCTGTAGGGCCAGCAGATCTGGCTCCAGCGCTGTGGGGGGCTTGCATGGGCCCCTCCTCCTGCTGGGGCCTGTCAGGCCCACGTGGGTCGTAGCAGCCCGGGAGGCCAGGCTGTGGCAGTGAGTCCCACGGGCTAGTTCGCGCGAGGCGGCAATGGCTCCATGGCCACGGCTGCACTGGCCCCGTGTGAAATCCTCCCTCAGCCCCTGCGCCAGGGCCGGGCAGCGGGTTTGCAGGGACGTTCCCCAGACGCCTGTGGAGACGCGGGGCCGGTCCTGCAGCGGCTGAGGGATTCGCTCCCCCCGGGCGAGCTCCGGCTCGTTAAATCGTCCCCCGCGCGGGAATCCAGACTGTGCCTGAGATTTGTCTCCTCCTAGCTCCCAACCGGCCGGGGGCGGCCCCAGCCCTCCCAGAGAGACCCGGCCCCTGGAAACGGCTGGGGACCAGCGGGGCCCAAACCGCAGCCTCTGGGATCGGAGACTGAGTGGAAACCTTTCACCACAAGCCAGATCCACATTCAGTGCACCTGCCCTGTGCGCCCATGCCCAGGGACTTGGGTCCTTCGGACTACATCTCCCATGATGCACCAGGACTGCCCTTCTGACATGGGAGTCACGTGACTTAAGGGCTGGGCTGGGCCCACCAGGCTCTCCATGCCATGCAATGGGTGTGGGGTCTGCTCGGGCCAGTGGGGAGCCTGGGCTGCTCAGGTGGATGGAGCAGGGCTGCTCTCTCCTGCAAAAACCCTCTGACCCGGTGTGACGTTATTGGGTTCTGAAGATCACTGTTGCACCCGTGGGGGGGGGGGGGGGCGGTTGTCAGAAAAGTCTGTACAGAAGGGGCCACGTGAGGTGTCACATGAAAGCTTCTGTTCTACTGACTGTGTCTGTGCTATTCTCGTACTTGTGTAATGTCTGTCTGCAGAGTTATAATTATGGACTCTGTGGTGATGCTGGAAGGTTCTCTGTCTGAGCAGAGCAATGGGCAAAGAATGGTCAGCCAGTGGCTATGCTAATTAGCAAGGCTCCAGAGACAATAGATCTCCAAGTGCCAGAGACACACTTGAGGAATGTCTGGGTATCTGCAGACCAGCCACAATAATGGTTGCTGCCTTGGGACACAAGGATAAGTCGATGGACCATGTGACCTGCAGTGACCTGCTCTGGCCAGGAAGGTGCCAGGAGAGGTATATAAGTGCCATGTGGCACCCTCTGTCTGCTCTTGAGTTCAGCTCCTGATCCCAGATGCAGCCTTGCGGGGAACAACAAGCCAGAAAGAACCATGGACCCATCCTGACATGGGATGTAACCAGAGACTTTTAAGAGAGCAGTTTGTAACATCTCTGCTAAGAGCCTGTATCGAGAACTGGGAGATTCGATGCATGTAATGTATTCTCCTTTAACAACCTTATTTTCATGCTTTTCTTTCTTTTAGTAACAAACCTTTAGCTTTTAGATTCTAAAGGATTGGCTCAGCATGATCATAGAATCATAGAATCATAGAACTGGAAGAGACCTCAGAAGGTCATCAAGTCCAGCCCCCTGCTCTAGGCAGGACCAATCCCAACTAAATCAACCCGGCCAGGGCTTTGTCAAGCCGAGACTTAAACACCTCTAGGGATGGAGACTCCACTACTGCCCTAGGTAACCCATCCCAGTGCTTCACCACCCTCCTAGTGAAATAGTTTTTCCTAATATCCAACCTGGACCTCTCCCCACGCAACTTGAGCCCATTGCTCCTTGTTTTGCCATCTGTCACTACTGAGAACAGCCTCTCTCCATCCTCTTTGGAACCTCCCTTCAGGAAGTTGAAGGCTGCTATCAGATCCCCCCTCACTCTTCGTTTCTGCAGACTAAACAGACCCAAGTCCCTCAGCCTCTCCTCATAAGTCATATGCTCCAGCCCCCTTTTTGCGTCCACATCCTTTTTGTAGTGGGGGGCCCAGAACTGGACACAATACTCCAGATGCGGCCTCACCAAAGCCGAATAAAGGGGAATAATGACATCTCTGGATCTGCTGGCAATGCTCCTTTTAATGCAACCTAATATGCCATTAGCCTTCTTGGCTACAAGGGCACCCTGTTGACTCATATCCAGCTTCTCCTCCACTGTAACCCCCAGGTCCTTTTCTGCAGAACTACTACTTACCTGGTTGGTCCCCAGCCTGTAACCATGCCTGGGATTCTTCCGTCCCAAGTGCAGGACTCTACACTTGTCCTTGTTGAACGTCATCAGATTTCTTGTGGCCCAATCCTCCAATTTGTCTAAGTCATTCTGGACCCTATCTCTGCCCTCAAGCGTATCTACCTCTCCCCCCAGTTTAGTGTCATCCGCAAACTTGCTGAGGGTGCAATCCATCCCCTCATCCAGATCATTAATAAAGATATTGAACAAAACCGGTCCTAGAACCGAACCTTGGGGCACTCCGCTAGAAACCGACTGCCATCCTGACATCGAGCCATTGATCACTACCCGCTGGGCCCGGCCTTCTAGCCAGCTTTCTATCCATCTTACCGTCCATTTATCCAATCCACAATCCCTTAACTTGCTGGCAAGAATATTGTGGGAGACTGTATCAAAAGCCTTGCTAAAGTCAAGGTATATCACATCCATTGACTTCCCCATGTCCACCGAGCCAGTTACCTCATCATAGAAGCTAATCAGATTGGTCAGGCACGACTTGCCCTTTGTGAATCCATGGTGACTATTCCTAATCACTTTCCTCTCATCCAAGTGACTCAATATGGATTCCTTAAGGATCCCTTCCATGATTTTTCCAGGAACCGAGGTAAGACTGACCGGCCAATAGTTCCCTGGATCATCCTTCTTCCCTTTTTTGAAGATGGGCACTACATTTGCCTTTTTCCAGTCAGATTTCTTCCGATCTCCACGACTTTTCAAAGATAATAGCCAAAGTGATCTTGTGGGTAAGATCCAGAATGTAAATCGATTGGGATCTGTGGCTGGTTTCTTGGGACCAGAAGAACCCGTTCGGGGGAGGTGAAATTGGGTTCTAGACCCCTCACCTGTGTGCAGGCCCGGGGCTGATTGGGGCACAGGGAGAGCTGGGTATCAGAGGGGTTTTGCTCGTGAGGTTTCTTGCTGGCCAG
The DNA here is from genome assembly GCF_049634645.1 of Pelodiscus sinensis. Taxonomy (NCBI): domain Eukaryota; kingdom Metazoa; phylum Chordata; order Testudines; family Trionychidae; genus Pelodiscus; species Pelodiscus sinensis. The sequence continues at coordinate 358,779 of NW_027466048.1, forward strand.
ATTGGCAGCTGAAGGGCTCTGTGTGACTGGTTTGTGGCCTATTTGGGAAGGACCTCCACTCAGGGGCTGTAAGGAGCAATTTTCCCTAAGTGGACGCCCTCAGCTGTGCCCAGACCCGGCTCTGTCCGTTACACCCGGCTCTCCGGGCCATTCAGCCGCCACTAAAACCCAGGGAAACCCCCAAGCGAAACCGGATTACAAAAACCAGCTGCCATAGGGGGGCCCAGGGACTTGCCCAGCTTCTCCCTCCTCTCCCACCCCATCAGCCCATCCCCCTGGCATCCCACCTGCATGATGTTCCTCAACGGCTCCCCCACACGGCGGAAGCAGCCGCTCTCCAGCTGGTGACGCTGCAGCCACCGCAGGCTGCGGTTTACATGCTTCTCGTCGATGGAGATGTAGGGTCTGGCCTGGCCAAAGGACTTGAGGACGAAGGCCGTCAGCCTGGGCGGGGAGAGAACCGTTACAGCAGGGGTAGGGAACCATTTTGATGTGGGGGTCATTGACCCACAGAAAAATCGGTCGGGGGCCATGGACAAGTGAGAAGCAAAGAGAGAAGGAGAAAGACCCTCCCCTCATTCCCCTCCTACACCAGAGCCGGGGGTGGGGGGCAGGATCTAGACATTGTGTGCTCCTGCCCGGTGGGTTGGGGGCTGGGGTGCCAGCACAGACTCCCCAATGCTGAGCCTCGGGGGCCAGATCCAAGCAAGCCAGGGGCTGCATTCGGCCCCTGGGCCTGAGGGACCCTCTGCTGGAGAGGCTGCGGGCCAAGAAGGAGGCATGTTTAGGGCCAGGGTTGGGGGGATCTAGCACATGGAGGGGGATGAGCAGAGCTGTCAGGGGAGCCCGGGCTAGGACTGGGAGATCAGAGAGAGGGCCGTGGGGCAGAGCTGTGTGGGGAGCAGGACTGGAATAACAGTGGGGCTGGGGGCCAGGCTGCAGCCCATGTATGTCCTGTCCCCACCTGGAGCCCTGACTCCCCCGTGCAGCCCCTCACCAGGTGTTGCCTGTGGGGTCGCTCTTCCCATGTTTGCTGTAGGAGCCGTCCTTGCGCTTATAGCGAAGCTGGCGCTGGTACCCTGCAGGGCAGGAGAGATGCACTGAGTCCTGGATCTGCTCATCTGCAGGGGTTAGAATCCACCCCAGCCCCCCCCCCCCCCCCACCACCACGCTAGCCCCCCTCCCACCACCACACTGAGAATCAGAGACTCCAAGGGGCGGTCTGAATGCACTGACAGAGCTGAGGCTGAATAATGCCCTGACCCCGCAGTTCCCTGGCCTGGGGCTGGACACCGCGGTGTTCCTAGAGGGGAAAAGGCTTTTCTCCCTTTCCCAAGCCCCTGAGCCAAACACTCCCCATGCACCTGGGTGGGAACTGCTGTCCAGAGAGAAAGGCCCAGGATCCCATTCCCTGACCCCAGGGCCAGCCAGTGCCCAGAGCTGGGGCTGGACTGGAACCCGGGCCCAGAGCCCTGGGGGTGGGGGAGGGGAGGACACTCACCGCTCTGCAGGAATCCCTGGGCCTTGTCTCTGATCTCCGGGCTCAGCTGCCCGCTCTTCTCCAGGTACTGCAGGGTGTAGATGTTGAGAGCGAACCGGACCATGTTCTGTTCTCCATCGTCAAAGAACGTGGGCTGCAGGTGCTCTATGTTCTGCAGAGCCGCGCCCATTATGTCTCCTGTCACCAAGGGAATCGGGAAGCAGAGAATGACCAGGCTGAACAACAGCTGCCCGGCCTCCGAGCCCCTAGTTCAATTCAGCCTGAATGGCCAAGAGGCCAATGCCCTGGCACAGCTTCCTGGCACCACTGTGAGAGTCTGCGGCCCCTCGCTGGGCGAGGCCCTGGAGCACAGACTGCAGGACCGGTCCTGCCCCAGCCCAAGGCCCCCACTCCACCTCCTGGGGCTTTCCCGTCCGTGATGCCCTGGCTCTCTGACCGGAGCGCTGGGCACAGCCGGGCTGGCTGGGCAGGCACCGCGCCCTGGCAGGGGTGGGGCAGGGGAATTCCTTACCCAGGACAGTCACGTGGGCCCGCTTGGACCCCGCCAGGACGTTCGCAGGCAGCTGCAAGGAGATTTCTTCGGACGCTGCGAGACACAAAGGCAAAGACACAACCGGAAAGGCCTGATGGGAGCCTGCCCCGGCCTCCAGCCAATCAGATCCCCCCATTCCGCACCACTCGGGGGGGTCTCGCCCGGTCACTGCCCCTCGCTCAGTCCCAAACTCCCCACTCCGCGGCCCGCCAGGGCCTTGGGGGAGGGGCGGGGTTCTCAGGGCAGGGCCCAGCCTGTGGGGTCGGTCCCTCTCCCGGCCCCACAGGGCCCTTGTGTTGAGCTCTGCAGGGAGCTTAGGACACGTGGGCCAGGCTGACGGGAGGAGGAGCTGGTGCGACGGGCCCAGTGAGACTCGGGAGGAGGAGCTCGGGCCATTGGCCCATGGCAGCTGGTTCCATAACTGCTCAGGCATCTCCTGTGTTACGGGCCCCAGACAGGCGCTGGGCTCCTACCTTCCTGGCAGAGCAGGGAGCTGTGCGACTTCTCCTCCACGATCCCCCCCGGCTGTTGGGAAGGAGCATCAGAGAGTCAGGAGACAGGACCCTGCACGTCACAGCCTGACAAAGGTCAATCACAAGTGCACTCTCAGCCGATTGGCCACCCCACCTCCCTCCGCTGAGCCCGGCCCCAGCAGACACTGACCAGGACCCGCAGGGGCTTGATCACGGTGTCCACTAGCTCCTGGGCCGGCACCACGGTCAGCTCCGTGCCGCACAGCTCCTCGGTGCGCAGGGCCTCCGTGCTGACGGTGAAGTTCACCTCCCCTGCGGAGCAAGGTGGAGACACCCGTTATGAGAGAGGGCCCTGGTCCGAGAAGGGAGGGGCCTGGAAGGGGGAGGGTGGAGGAGAAGGGTGAGAAAAGCAGAATAAAGAGAAAATGGTGAGAGAGAGAAAGGGGGAGAAAAGAGCGGGCACATGAGAAGGGAAGGATGGAGGGAGGTGGTGACTGGGAAATGGCGCATAGGCTGGAAGGGGTTTCTCTTCGGAGGTGTCTACTCCCCCTAGCCCACAGCTCTTCCCCTGTTCCCCTCCCCCCAGTACCAAGCCCTGAGTGACCCTTTCCCATCCCTCCCTCTCACTCGCAGCACAAAGCCTCTAAGGGTATATCTACACTACAAAGTTAGTTCGAACTAACGGAGCGCTTAGTTCGAACTAGGTAAACCTCATTTTATGAGGATTAAGCCTAGTTCGAACTAGCTAGTTCGAATTAAGGGCTGTGTAGACCCTTAATTCGAACTAGTGGGAGGCTAGCCCTTCCCAGCTTTCCCTGGTGGCCTCTCTGGCCAACACCAGGCAAATTCTATTGCCCCCCTCCCGGCCCCGGAGCCCTTAAATGGCCACGGGCTGGCTACAAAGTTTGTGCCAGTTGCAAGGCTGCCAGCACGCAGCCAGCAGACCCTGCACCTGCCACAACATGAGCCAGCCACCCGAGGACACCAAGCCCTCCACTGCTCCCCAGGACCAGCCTGGCGGCTCCCAGGAGCCTGCCCGGGGACGCAAGAGGCGGGCGCCCGCTTGGTCAAGTGCGGAGATCGTGGACCTCATCGAGGTTTGGGGGGAAGCCTCCAATGTCCACGATCTCCGCACTAGCCACAGGAACGCGGCCGTCTACAGACGCATGGCTGCCAGCCTGGCAGCCAGGGGCCACCAGCGCAGCCGGGAGCAGGTGCACTGCAAGGTCAACGACCTGCGGCAGTCCTACTCCCGGGCTTGCCTGCCAGGGGCCGACCCGGAGGCCTGCCCCCACTTCCACGCCCTGGACCGCCTCCTGGGGGCTCATGCCATCCCTGCCCCCCAGGACGTGATAGACCCCGGGGCAGAGGGACCGCTCCAGGAGACGGAGGAGGAGGAGGAGGGCTCAGAGAGCCAGGAACCTGCCGGCAGCCTGCCCAGGACCCGGGACCCCCGAGGCACCCCACAGAGCCGCTCGCCTGTGTCGTCTGAGGCCGGGGAGGCGTCCACTTGTGAGTACCATCGTGCTCCCCTTATTTGTACGGGGGGCTGGGGCGAGAGGGAGCCCTGGGACCGTGCGCCTGGGCCTTGACCACCACGGAGCAGCAGCTGGGGATCCTGCAGGGGCCTTGGCCTTGCAGAGGGGAACTGGGTTTCACACACCTGGGCCCCTGGGGTAATTGACCGCTGTTCTTGTTGCACCACAGCCGCAGCACCTGGGCCTGCAGGGCGCACCACACCGCCTGCAGCAGCTGCCCGTGCCCGGGCAAGCAGGAGAGCCAGGAATGAGGAGGACTACCAGAGGCGGCACCTCTGGTTCCTGGATCACCAGCTCCGCACCCAGGACCACTGGGTCCAGGAGGACCTGAGGCTGCGTCGGAGGAGTTTGGAGGCCCTGGAGGAGCAAGGCCATGCCCTGCGAGGCCACCTCCAGAGCCTGCTCGACCGCTTCCCAATTCCTCCTGCTCCTGCTCCTGCTCCCCCTGCTGCTCCCCCTGCTCCTCCTGCTCCCGCTCCTGCTTCCTCCACACCCCCCGTCCCTCCTGCCCCCCCCTCCACAACCATTCCCCACCGACGCCCCCGGACCCGCAGTGTGGCGAGACGGGAGAGGCAGCCGGACTCCCACCCCTGAGCTTTCCTTTCCCTTCCTCCCTTCCCTCCCCTTCCCTTCCAGCTCCCTCGTCCCAGGTTTCCCCCTCCCCTCTCCCACCCTCATTCCTCCCTTCGCCCACCCCAGTTATGTGAAATAAACATACGTTTTTGTTTGAAAAACAGGTGTCTTTATTTTACAGTAGGTAGGGAGGGGAAAGGGGAAGGGGGGTAGGGTGGAAGAAGGCCCCAGTGGGGCATGCAAGGGAGAGGTCAGTCTTCCTCCTCCACCAGGAAGCTCTCCCGCAGGGCTTCCCAGATCCGGACGGCCCCCCGCTGGGCTTTCCGGATGGCGGCGGTGCGGGGCTGACCGTAGTGTCCAGCCATGCGGTCAGCCTCAGCCATCCAGGCTGGCAGGAAAGCCTCCCCCTTTCACTCACACAAATTGTGGAGCACACAACATGCTGCCACCACGGGAGGGATGTTGTGCTCGGCCAGGTCCAGACGGGTGAGGAGGCATCGAAAGCGGGCTTTCAGTCGCCCGAAGGCCCCCTCCACCACGATGCGGGCCCTGGTCAGCCTGGCATTGAAGGCCTGGCGGGAGGGATTGAGGTGCCCTGTGTAGGGCTTCATCAGCCACGGCTGCAGTGGGTAGGTGGCATCCCCCACCAGGCACACTGGCATGTCCACGTCCCCGACCCTGATGTGGCGGTCGGGGAAGAAGGTCCCGGCCTGCAGCCGCCGGCACACGGAGGAGTTGCGGTACACCCGTGCGTCGTGTGCTTTGCTGGACCAGCCCACATTAATGTCCGTGAACTGTCCCCGGTGGTCACACACGGCCTGCAGGAGGATGGAGAAGAAATTGTTACTCACCTTGTGCAGTAACATCTGTTCTTCGAGATGTGTGTCCCCGTGGGTGCTCCACTACAGGTGTCGGGCTTGCCCCGGCGCCGCAAACTGGAAAGTTCTTGCTAGCTGTAGCCCCCTCCGGAGGACCGCGCATGTGCAGAGCGTCCCGCGGCGTTCGCGCTTTTTCTGCGTCGCGCGGTCCGACTCGCCAGTTCCTCCTAGCCGGAACATCTGAAAGAGACAAGACAGAGCTCCGAAGCAGGGAGGAGGGCGGGTCGTGGAGCACCCACGGGGACACACATCTCGAAGAACAGATGTTACTGCACAAGGTGAGTAACAATTTCTTCTTCTTCGAGTGATGTCCCCGTGGGTGCTCCACTACAGGTGAGTATGAAGCAGTCATCTAACAGCTGGTCGTGCTTCGGAATTACTTGTGCACAGAAGAAAGAACTGCCTGAGTGACTGCTATGTCTGCCGCTTTGAGACGGTCAAGGGCATAATGTCGAGCAAACGTGGTTGAGGACGACCATGTAGCTGCACGGCATATGTCCCGTAGCGAGACGTTCTTCATGAATGCTGTGGAGGTGGCCACACTCCTGGTTGAATGTGCGGTTGGTGGACAGGGTAGAGACCTGCCCCTGAGGGTGTAGCAGCGAGTGATGCAGTTAACGATATGTGCCGATATACGTTGTGACGACAGTTGATGACCTTTAGAGCGATTTGCCAGTGACAATAGTAATCGTGGAGACTTTCGGAAGGGACGCGTTCTGTCTAAATAGAATGCCAACGCCCTTCTGACGTCTAATGTGTGCCAGCGGGCTTCCTCAGGTGTAGCATGTGGCTTGGGGTAGAAGGTAGGAAAGACTATAGGCTCATTGACGTGGAATGACGAATTAACCTTTGGCAGGAAATCTGGATGACATCTCAGTGAGACTCCCTGCTGAGTGAATACTGTATAGGGAGGATCGGCGGAGAGTGCCGCGAGCTCGGAGACTCGTCGGGCTGAGGCAATCGCAAGGAGAAAGGCAACTTTAATAGTGAGAGTCTGTAAATCACAAGTTGCAAGTGGTTCAAATGGTGGACGGGTAAGAGTGTCCAGCACGAGGGTAAGGTCCCATGGTTGTGAGATAGGCCTATGCGGTGGGTAGAGATTGAGAATACCCTTAAGGAACTTCTTCGTAAGTGGATGAGAGAAGACGGAAAAACCCTCTACTGGAGCGTGAAAAGCCGAAATTGCTGCCAAGTGTACTCTTAGGGAAGCAACTGCCAAGCCTTGCGAATGTAAATGAAGTATATAGTCTAGGATGCATTGAATATGTGCTTTGAGGGGATCGATGGTTTGTGATTGGCACCAAGCGAAGAAGCGACGCCACTTGTAGAGGTAAGATCGTTGAGTGCTGTGGCGTCTGCTTTGTACCAGAACGTCCCTGACTGCTTGGGAGCAGGTTAGCTCTAGGCCTTGGAGCCAGTTAGGAGCCAAGTTGTCAGGTGCAAACGGTCGATGTCCAGATGGAGAAGATTGCCGTTTTGCTGCGAGATCAAGTTGCTGAGCCGTGGAAGCCGTTGAGGTCTGGATACCGACATCTGCATGAGTTGCGTGAGCCATGTCTGGCGAGGCCAGAAGGGGGCCACCAGGATTACTGTCGCTGCGTCGGATAGTATTTTCCCTATTACTCGGGGTATCAGTGGAATTGGAGGAAAGGCGTATAAGAGATGGTATGTTCCCCACCTGAGCAGGAAGGCATCCCCCATCGATTGGCTGCCTATGCCCGCTCTTGAGCAGTAAGCGCGACATTTCTTGTTCTCGCGAGTAGCAAAGAGGTCGATCTCTGGGTAGCCCCATAGCTGGAACAGATTGCAGGCTACGGAGTGAAGGAGTTCCCATTCGTGTTGGGATTGGAAGGATCTGCTGAGTGCATCTGCAATTGTATTGGTTTTACCGGGGAGGTAGGAGTTCTGTGAGTGTGACACTGTGACGAATTGCCCAGTTCCAAAGGCGCACTGATTCCGCACACAAGGTCCTGGACCTGGCTCCGCCCTGTCGATTGATGTAGTATACAGTGCATATGTTGTCCGTAAGGACCTGTAGAGTGGTTCCCTGTATCTGGTGGACGAAGTGGCGACAAGCGTTGAAAACTGCCCTGAGTTCCAGGAAGTTTATGTGGAGTAGGGATTCTTGGTGGGACCATAATCCTTGTACCCAATAGTGTAGTATATGTGCCCCCCAGCCTACAAGGGACGCATCCGTGGTAAGTTGAATTGACGGGGATTGGATCCGGAAGGGAACACCCGCCAGAGTATTGGCCGGTTGGAGCCACCATGCGAGCGATTCCTTGACACGGGCAGGGACAGGCGTGAGACTGTTGATATCGGTAATGCCGGGTTTGTAGGCTGCGAGAAGCCAATGTTGTAGGCATCGCATGCGAAGGCGAGCGTAGGTTATGACATACGTGGTGGAGGCCATGTGGCCTAACAGCTTCAGGCAGGTAAGGTATGAGACTGTCGGGGCCGTAAGCAGGATGCTCGATAGGTCTCGGATGGCGTCGGCTCTGTCTGTAGGCAGATACACCATAGCGGTGGTAGAATCTAGTTTGGCCCCAATGAAAACGATGGACTAGGCGGGGACCAGAGTAGATTTTGGAAGATTGATAATTAGTTCAAGAGTCTCGAAGATACCTTTTGTAGCGGTAACTGCGGTCTCGGCCTCTTGTCTCGAAGGGGCCGTGAGGAGGTAGTCGTCGAGATAGGGAAAGATGGTGATGCCGGCTCGACGGAGGTACGCAGCTACGACTGCCATGGTCTTTGAAAACACTCTTGGGGCTGCGGATAGGCCAAAGGGGAGCACCGTGTATTGGTAATGATCGTCTCCCACAGTAAAGCGCAGAAATCTCCTGTGAGCTGGGTGGATGGCAATATGGAAGTATGCGTCCTGTAAATCGAGGGACGCGAACCAATCCCCTCTGTGTAGTGCTGGGATGATGGAACCCAGAGTAACCATCTTGAATCTCTGTCTTCGCAGGTGGTGGTTGAGGCCACGAAGATCTAGGATCGGTCTCCATCTCCCAGACTTCTTCTCGGTGAGGAAGTACCGGGAATAGAAACCTCTGCCTCGGAACTCGGGAGAAACTACTTCCACCGCACCTATGGTAAGTAGGTGCATGACCTCCTGACGTAACAGGGATTCGTGAGAGGGGTCCCTGAAGAGGGACAGGGATGGGGAGTTGGTGGGAGGTAAAGTGGAGAACGGAATGGTGAGTCCAGAGGTTACGATCTCCCTGACCCAACGGTCCGTGGTGATGGCGAACCAACGAAGGCAATAAGGGTTCAGACGGCGGTGGAAGAGCTTGGTTACTCGTGGTGGGGATTCCAGTAGGGGGATGGTACGCAGACCCTCGACAAGTCCGTCAAACTTGCTGCCGAGGTTGTTGCTGGTTGTGATTCTTGTTAGGCTGTTGGTGGTGACGTTGGGGGCGCTGCCTTTGTCTATGTTGGTCGTAAGGCCTAAAGCGTTGGTTGGAATAAAAAGAAGAAGAAGAAGGAGGAGGCCTTTGTCTGTTATACGGCCAAGCTCTCCTGCGCCTGAAAGGCGGAGTGTACATCTCAAGGGTTCTTAACGTGGTTCGGGAGTCTTTTCCGGAATGGAATACTTGATCCGTGTTTTGGGCAAACAGGGAGGCTCGGTCGAATGGAAGGTCTTCCACCTTGGGCTGTAGATCTTTTGGCACAGAAGCCAGGTGGAGCCAAGAGTCACGTCGCATGACGATCGATGTCGCCGTAGTGCGGGAAGCCGAGTCGGCAATATCCAGAGATATCTGGAGTGCATTACAGGCTACCCTCCTGCACAATGGATTTCAATACGTCCCTTTTGGAATGTGGAAGATGTTGTATCAACGGCACCAACTTTGAGTAGTTATCGAAGTCATGGTTGGCAAGATGGGCGGAGTAGTTTGCCATCCTTAATGTGGCTGTTGCCGACGAATATACCTTTCTGCCGAGCAAGTCCAGACGCTTAGCTTCTTTGTCCGCGGCGGAATGTCTCGCTTGTGCGGACCTTGCCTTTTGTTGGGCTGCGTCGACAACGATGGAATTTGGCACGGGGTGAGTAAAAAGAAATTCTGCGTCTTTGGCATCAATAAAGTATTTCCTGTCCGTGCATTTATTGGTAGGGGGCATAGATGCCGGGGTTTGCCAGATGTCATTAGCTACTTCCAGGATAGTGGCATCGAAAGGGAGAGCTAGTTTTGATTTGTTGGATTGCTGTAAGTTTCTAAGGAGGGCATGGTGCTTTGGTGGTGCCCCAGAGGTACGTAAGTTTTGTGAATGTGCTACCTGTTTGAAAAGTTCATGAAATTGCTTGTAGTCATCCGCAAGAGGAGGTTCGTCGTTAAACACCGCGTCGTCCAGGGAAGAGGAAGCGGCATCTGTCGGAGAGGCCGCAGGCTGGTGCTCTGCTACCGGTGACTGAGTGATATCATCATGTGGGGCAGAGGTTGTTGACGCATCCCCGGTAGGCGTTGGTGGGCGTTGAGCCAGCGGGATAGAGTCCTGGGTAATCGGCCGTGGTGAAAATAATCGTTGCCGGTCTGGGGACGAGGGTGAGTGCCTTGTGACTGAATGTGAACGATCAGAATGAGGCGAGGTGTATATACGATGGCGAGAACCACGGTGTGAATATTGCGGAGAGTAAGAAGCGACGCTCCTGTGGCGATAGTAATGGGAGCGAGGAGGAGATCGTGGGGATCGTGAGCGGTACGAGTAATGATACGGAGATCTCGAGTAGTATGTGCGGTGATAGCGAGGCGGTGTAATGGATCGCCTTGGGGATCTGTAATAGCGATGCGTAGGGGAATAATCGTAATGGTGATCCCGCCGTCTTTGAGGGGGTGAGAGCGATGGTCCAGGGGAAAAAGTCGCCCTATCGGAACTTGGAGAAGGTGTGCGAGGATGGTGGGTCTTCCTTTGCGCCTTAGTCGGCACCGCCGTGGATGGGGGAGCCTGGGGGACTGGGCTACCCGGCATGGAGGCAACTGAGGCAATGTCAGAAACTTCTCCCGGAAGGTGTGGTGACCGAGGTGCAGAAGATGGGGATGGTGGAGCCGTATCAATCCCAGAGACGTGGGGTTGTAGGGCCGTAGGGGCCGGTGCCGAAACAACAGATGGAGCCAACAATGGTTGGTCGGTGCGGGCTGGTGCAGACATGCCCTGTATGTGCGGGGTAGCCGCATCACTAGGTCTTGAATGGGATGACCTAGGTGCCGAGTGTTTTCTCGGTGCCGTATCCGGTGCCTTAGGTGGTTGCGGCTTAGTCTTCGGTGCCTGCTTAGGCTTCGGTGCCAGGTCGGCTCCCGGTGCCGGCTTAGCCTGAGAGCGTTCATGAGGCAACGGTGCCGAGTGCCTCGGTGCCAAGGACCGCACCGTATCTGGCTGCGGTGCCGCTCGGAGACTCGGTGCCGCAGATGATGGTGGCGATTCTGGGCGGCCTGGCGGGACCGATAGCACTGAGAGTGCGGGGATTGGCGCTGATGTGCTGCGGGCTTTCGGTAACTTGTCCGCTCCCTGTGTGGGAGGGTGGCCCGACGAGCCTCGTGCGTCTGTTGCACTTAGGCTCTTGGACGGAGCGGAGCCTCTTCCGTCCTTGGACTTATGCGCGCCCGGCGCCTCCCGTTCTGCTGCCGACGGGGGCTGGAGAGCCTTATTGAAAAGCAGCATTTTCAGGCGCATTTCTCTGTCGCGCCTTGTGCGTGCAGTCAGCTTGGCACAGTGACCACATTTCTGGGGGATGTGGCCCTCTCCCAGGCAGCGAATGCAACGGGAGTGGCCATCAGAGACAAGCATTGCCTCACCGCACGAAGCGCATTTCTTAAATCCCGGAGAGCCGGGCATGTCTAATGCGGAGGTCTCCGGGGAAAGACCAACTTGAGGAGCTCATCGGAGTGGCCCTCAGGGGTTATAACGGGAAAATTTCTTTTTTTTTTTTAAACTATTAACTACTAACTAACTAATCTAAAACAATAACTGACTAACACTATGTAGGAAGGGGCTAACTGGGAAAGAATACAGTAAATAACAATGCGATTTCTCCTCAGGAGAGGAGCGTGTTCCAAATCCGTCTGCGGCCGTGGACGGTTAGGAGGAACTGACGAGTCGGACCGCGGGACGCTCTGCACATGCGCGGTCCTCCGGAGGGGGCTACTGCTAGTAAGAACTTTCCGGTTTGCAGCGCAGGGATGAGCCCGACACCTGTAGTGGAGCACCCACGGGGACAGCACTCTAAGAAGAAGTACCCCTTGCGGTTCACATAACGGGATGCCTGGTGTTCCGGGGCACGGATGGGGATGTGCGTCCCGTCGATGGCCCCCCCGTAGTTGGGGAAGCCGAGGGCGCCGAATCCCCGGATGACGGCGTCCGAGTCGGTGAGGCGGACCACCCTGCGGAGCAGCACCCGGTTGATGGCCTTGACCACCTGCGGAGAGAGACACAGCAAAGCGCCAATCAGTGGGGCGCCCGGGTGGCTGGGAGCGTTCGTGCCCTGGCAGTGCCCCGCGCCCCACTCCCGGAAGCAACCCCCCCAGGCGGCGTGTAGTACGGCCGGGACAGACCGACCCCTCCGGTGCGGGGCGCTTTCGCCTCCTCCCACCCCCCGTTTGTCCCTGGGGCGGCCCATCCCCTCCTTGCAGCCCCCCTCCGCCCCGGCGCAGTGGCCGACGAGTGCCATACCTTCATGAGCACCGCTCCGACGGTGGATCTCCCCACGCCGAACTGGTTCCTGATGGATCGGTAGCTGTCCGGCGTGGAGAGCTTCCAGAGGGCGATGGCCACCCGCTTCTGGAGGGGGATGGCGGGCCTCATGCAAGTGTCCCTTCCGCGCAGAGCAGGGGCGAGCCACTTGCAGAGCTCCAGGAAGGTGTCCCTCCTCATCCTGAAGTTCTGGGTCCACTGTCGGTCCTCCCAGCGCTCCAGAATGATGCGGTCCCACCAGTCGCTGCTGGTGTTCAGACGCCAGATGCGGCGGGGCACGCCGGTGCCGGGGCGCCGCCGTGGCTCCTCCACGGCCCCCAGGGCGGCCAGGCGGAGAGGCAGGGGGCTGATGTGCACCAGGTGGTGCCAGGCAGCCTCGAGCCATTGGTGGCAGGCTTGCAGCAGCAAGTCCAGAAAGTGCACCAGAAGGTGCAGGGCGAGCCGTGGCTCCATGTTGCCACCTGCGGTGGCCCCCCCAAAGGGAAGCACCGACACAGACGGGCACAGAGACCAACGCTTTGCTGTCCCTCGGCGAGGTTGGCAAGCAAGCAGGAAAAGCTGAGAACCGGCTGTCCGGGGGGGTCCCTTTAAGCACGAGCCTCAGATAGCCTCAGACAGCAGCCACACAACGCAACTACTGACCTGATGCCCTGCCAGAACCGGTTTCAGCCGCCCTTAAATGCCCCCCTGCGTCCAATCAGTGTGGACGCGCTAGTTCGAATTAGCAAAACGCTAATTTGAACTAGTTTTTAGTTCTAGATGCGTTAGTTCGATTTAGCTTAGTTCGAATTAACTAATTTGAACTTAGTTCGAATTAGCGCTGTAGTGTAGACGTACCCTATTGCCTCTTCCCTATCTGCCTCCATTAGCCTTTATGGGGGGGGGGTCCCCCAGAGCATGAGCCAGCCAGTTGCAGCCATATCATGAGCATCAGGCCCCATGTGCTAATAGAAGAGAGCACCGCGCACTGGGGGTTGCTTTCAAAGCAGGCTTTAGGGAAGGGACGGGCGACATATTTTGATGGGGGCTCCACTCCAAAAAAAAAAAAGTTGTGGCCTCCGTGTGACCCAGGACTTGGAGACACCATGCGAGCTGTGTGGAGGGGGCGTTTGGCTCCTCGGTCAGGCTTTTGGAATCGTTGCAGTGGGAGGGAGGATTCTGCTGCCTCTGCCTCGAGGAGCATCCCCATGAATCTGTCTCCGGGGTGGGCTCTACAGTAGGTTTGTGGATATTTATCAGGAGCCCAGTTGGGAGGAGCAGTCTCTGGTAGTGTTTGTCGTGGGCACTGTGTGTTGGCGTGTGGGCCCTGGGTTAGGCAGTCGTCAAGGCAGGGAAAATAATGATGTTCTGCCTCCTAAGAAAGGCCGTGACCAGAGCTAAAGTGTTGGAAGAAACTCCAGGGGCCGTGGACAGACCAAAAGGAAGGACTCGGTATTGGTAGTGATCTTGTCCTACCACGAACCTGAGAAATCTCCCGTGGGCAGGATGACTGGGTGTATGAAAATATGCGTCCTGAAGGTCGAGGGTGAGAACCAGTCCCCTGTGTCCAGTGCTGGTAGAATAGTTGCAGGAGCCACCATTCTGAATTTGCTGCTGCAGACAAACCTCTTGAGCTTTCTGAGACCTAAAATTGGCCTCCTGCCCCCTGTTTTTTTGGCAGTTAGAAAGTAGTTGGAATAGAATCCTCTTCCCTGATATCGGTGGGAACCGGTTCTATTGCCCCCAGGCAATTGGCCTCAATCTGGGTATGTCTACACTACAGCGCTAATTCGAACTAACTTAGTTCGAATTAGTTAATTCGAATTAAGCTATTTCGAACTAACGCGTCTAGAACTAAAAACTAGTTCAAATTAGCGTTTTGCTAATTCGAACTAGCGCGTCCACACTGATTGGACGCAGGGGGGCATTTAAGGGCGGCTGAAACCGGTTCTGGCAGGGCATCAGGTCAGTAGTTGCTTTGTGTGGCTGCTGTCTGAGGCTATCTGAGGCTCGTGCTTAAAGGGACCCCCCCGGACAGCCGGTTCTCAGCTTTTCCTGCTTGCTTGCCAACCTCGCCGAGGGACAGCAAAGCGTTGGTCTCTGTGCCTGTCTGTGTCGGTGCTTCCCTTCGGGGACGCCGCCGCAGGTGGCAACATGGAGCCACGGCTCGCCCTGCACCTTCTGGTGCATTTTCTGGACTTGCTGCTGCAAGCCTGCCACCAATGGCTTGAGGCTGCCTGGCACCTCCTGATGCACGTCAGCCCCCTGCCTCTCCGCCTGGCCGCCCTGGGGGCCGTGGAGGAGCCGCAGCAGCACCCCGGCACCGGCGTGCCCCGCCGCATCTGGCGTCTGGACACCAGCACCGACTGGTGGTACCGCATCGTCCTGGAGCGCTGGGAGGACCGACAGTGGACCCAGAACTTCAGGATGAGGAGGGACACCTTCCTGGAGCTCTGAGAGTGGCTCGCCCCTGCCCTGCGCAGAAGGGACACTCGCATGAGGCCCGCCATCCCCCTCCAGAAGTGTGTGGCCATCGCCCTCTGGAAGCTCTCCACGCTGGACAGCTACCGATCCGTCGGGAACCAGTTCAGCGTGGGGAGATCCACCATCAGAGCGGTGCTCGTGCAGGTATGGCACTCATCGGCCACTGAGCCGGGGCGGAGGGGGGCTGCGAGGAGGGGATGGGCCGCCCCAGGGACAAACGGGGGGTGGGAGGAGGCGAAAGCGCCCCGCACCGGAGGGGTCGGTCTGTCCCGGCCGTACTACACGCCGCCAGGGGGGTTGCTTCCGGGAGTGGGGCGCGGGGCACTGCCAGGGCACGAACGCTCCCAGCCACCCGGGCGCCCCACTGATTGGCGCTTTGCTGTATCTCTCTCCGCAGGTGGTTAAGGCCATCAACCAGGTGCTGCTCCGCAGGGTGGTCCGCCTCGCCGACCCGGACGCCGTCATCTGGGGGTTCGGAGCCCTCGGCTTCCCCAACTGCGGGGGGGCCATCAACGGGATGCACATCCCCATCCGTGCCCCGGAACACCAGACGTCCCGTTTCGTCAACCGCAAGGGGTACTTCTCCATCCTCCTGCAGGCCGTGTGTGACCACCGGGGACAGTTCACGGACATTAATGTGGGCTGGTCCGGCAAAGCACACGACGCCCGGGTGTACCGCAACTCCTCCGTGTGCCAGCGGCTGCAGGCCGGGACCTTCTTCCCCGACCGCCACATCAGGGTCGGGGACGTGGACATGCCCGTGTGCCTGGTGGGGGATGCCGCTTACCCACTGCAGCCGTCGCTGATGAAGCCCTACACGGGGCACCTCAATCCCTCCCGCCAGGCCTTCAATGCCAGGCTGACCAGGGCCCGCATCGTGGTGGAGGGGGCCTTCGGGCGACTGAAAGCCCGCTTTCGATGCCTCCTCACCTGTTTGGACCTGGCCGAGCATAACATCCCTCCCGTGGTGGCAGCATGTTGTGTGCTCCACAATTTGTGTGAGCGAAAGGGGGAGGCTTTCCTGCTAGCCTGGATGGCTGAGGCTGACCGCATGGCTGGACACTACGGTCAGCCCCGCACCGCCGCCATCCGGGAAGCCCAGCGGGGGGCCGTCCGGATCCGGGAAGCCCTGCGGGAGAGCTTCCAGGTGGAGGAGGAGGACTGACCTCTCCCTTGCATGCCCCACTGGGGCCTTCTTCCACCCTACCCCCCTTCCCCTTTCCCCTCCCCACCTACTATAAAATAAAGACACCTGTTTTTCAAACAAAAACGTATGTTTATTTCACATAACTGGGGTGGGGGAAGGGAGGAATGAGGGTGGGAGAGGGGAGGGGGAAACCTGGGACGAGGGAGCTGGAAGGGAAGGGGAGGGAAGGGAGGAAGGGAAAGGAAAGCTCAGGGGTGGGAGTCTGGCTGCCTCTCCCGTCTCGCCACACTGCGGGTCCGGGGGCATCGGTGGGGAATGGTTGTGGGGGGGGCAGGAGGGACGGGGGGTGTGGAGGAAGCAGGAGCGGGAGCAGGAGGGGGAGCAGGGGGAGCAGGAGGAGCAGGGGGACCAGGGTGAGCAGGAGGAGCAGGGGGAGCAGGGGGAGCAGCAGGGGGAGCAGGAGCAGGAGCAGGAGGAATTGGGAAGCGGTCGAGCAGGCTCTGGAGGTGGCCTCGCAGGGCACGGCCCTGCTCCTCCAGGGCCTCCAAACTCCTCCGGCGCAGCCTCAGGTCCTCCTGGACCCAGTGGTCCTGGGTGCGGAGCTGGTGATCCAGGAACCGGAGGTGGTCCTCCTCATTCCTGGCTCTCCTGCTTGCCCGGGCATGGGCAGCTGATGCAGGGGGTGTGGTGCGCCCTGCAGGCCCAGGTGCTGCGGCTGTGGTGCAACAAGAACAGCGGTCAATTACCCCAGGGGCCCAGGTGTGTGAAACCCAGCTCCCCTCTGCAAGGCCAGGGCCCCTGCAGGATCCCCAGCTGCTGCTCCGTGGTGGGCAAGGCCCAGGCGCACGGTCCCTGGGCTCCCTCTCGCCCCAGCCCCCCGTATACATAAGGGGAGCACGATGGTACTCACAGGTGGACGCCTCCCCGGCGTCGGACGACACAGGCGAGCGGTTCTGTGGGGTTCCTTGGGGGCCCCGGGTCCTGGGCAGGCTGCCGGCAGGCTCCTGGCTCTCGGAGCCCTCCTCCTCCTCCTCCGTCTCCTGGAGCAGTCCCTCTGCCCCGGGGTCTATCACCTCCCGGGGGGCAGGGACGGCATGAGCCCCCAGGAGGCTGTCCAGGGTGTGGAAGTGGGGGCAGGCCTCCGGGTCGGCCCCTGGCAGGCAGGCCCGGGAGTAGGACTGCCGCAGATCTTTGATCAGGCAGCGCACCTGCTCCCGGCTGCGCTGGTGGCCCCAGGCGGCCAGGCTGGCAGCCATGCAGCTGTAGACGGCTGCGTTCCTGTGGCTAGTGCGGAGATCGTGGACATTGGAGGCTTCCCCCC
This sequence comes from Pelodiscus sinensis, assembly GCF_049634645.1. Taxonomy (NCBI): domain Eukaryota; kingdom Metazoa; phylum Chordata; order Testudines; family Trionychidae; genus Pelodiscus; species Pelodiscus sinensis. The sequence continues at coordinate 375,892 of NW_027466048.1, forward strand.
AAACCTCGATGAGGTCCACGATCTCCGCACTTGACCAAGCGGGCGCCCGCCTCTTGCATCCCCGGGCAGGCTCCTGGGAGCCGCCAGGCTGGTCCTGGGGAGCAGTGGAGGGCTGGGTGTCCTCGGGTGGCTGGCTCATGTTGTGGCAGGTGCAGGGTCTGCTGAAACGGGTGCTGGCAGCCTTGCAACTGGCACAAACTGTGTAGCCAGCCCGTGGCCCTTTAAGGGCTCCAGGGCCGGGAGGGGGGCAATAGAGTTTCCCTGGTGTTGGCCAGAGTGGCCACCAGGGAAACCTGGGAAGGTCTAGCCTCCCACTAGTTCGAATTAAGGGTCTACACAGCCCTTAATTCGAACTGGCTAGTTCGAACTAGGCTTAATCCTCGTAAAATGAGGTTTACCTAGTTCGAACTAAGCGCTCCGTTAGTTCGAATTAAATTCAAACTAACGGAGCGCTAGTGTAGCGCCTATGAAAGTTAGTTCGAACTAACGTCCGTTAGTTCGAACTAACTTTGTAGTGTAGACATACCCTCTCCGATCAGCAGTGCGAGGACGCACGGAGACCCGAGTGGAATACCCACAGGGACACTGTTTGAAGGAGAACTGCTGCTGTGTCTGTGGGTGCGGAAATCTCACGAACCGCTGCTCCCACAGAAACGGTGACGTTACTGCTGCCGTGAGTTCTGCAAACCCCGGTAACACCCCCAGGCACCTGCAAAGGCCTCACCTGCCTGCCTAGAGCAAAGGCTCCAGCATCCCTTCCCTTCCCCCCTCCCCATGCTTTCCCCACCCCTCCCCGACCACAGAGCCCCAGCGCCCCTTACCCAGGCTGCTCGCCGTCACCTCCCACTGGAAAGTTTTCCCTTCGTCTGCACAGAGGCAGCTGCTGTAGGCGCCGTCCTCACCCGCCTGCACCCGGAACTGCGCCGACTCCGCCAGCGTCACCCGCACCTGTGGGCCCGACACGAGAGCCCCTTAGGGCTGGGGGGGCCGCGCTCACACGCACCAGCTCCAGGCCGAAAGGGGACCCCCTGAGGCTCAGGCCCCGCTCGCCGCGTTGTGCTGAGCCCAGGGGTCACTGCAGGGTGTCTGGGTCACAGCCAGGGGCTGCTGGTGCCATTCGCTGGCCTGAGCCACTGCGCAGCCTCCAGCCCCAACTCGCCGGCCCCAGCGCTCAGTATGGCACCCCGGGCGGTGCTCACCTTGATGCACTGCTGCAGGTAGTTGGAGACGGTGGCCTTTAGGGTGAAGGCCTCTCCCCGGACCACGGAGTACGGCAAGGCCAGCTCCACAAAGAAGGGCTTGACGACTGTGAGGGTGGCCGTGGGGGAGAGCCCAAAGCCCCCCTCCGCCGTGCAGAACATCCCGGCTTTCCACTGCGTGAGGGTGTCGGGCACCGAGAGCGGGACGTCCATCGAGCCCCCCTCGCTGGGCATGGACAGACACACAGAGCATCAGACGCAGCCGCCCCGGGGGAGCACCCAGGCAGAGCCAGCAGAGACGTCCCGGCCCGACCCTCCCCTAGGCTTGGGCCCTGACCTGAGTGCCCAGAAACAGGCTGGTCTTCGGCGTCAGCGAGGCATCCTGGGCTGGGCTCAGTGTCCCATGGGATGAGCATTCTCCCGTTTTGCAGCTGGACACAACTCTCTGTCAGGAGCTATTCCTGGGAACCAGCCTGAATTTCCCCTGCTGGGATCCCTGCCCCTCCCATTTGTCCTTCATGTTCACCCTCAATGCCCCCAGGGGTCCAAACCCCACCCTTCTGAGCACTGACATCCGGGCAGTGAGTAGGAATGGAAACACCACAGGGGCACTAGGGTCAGGGAGATGGTTGGGAGATGCTCAGGTAATCTCTACGCCAGATTTTAACACTGAGAGGGAGGAAAACAAAGTAAGAAAGGATATAGCTGGGGGTAGGAGAATGAACATGAGGAAGGGTGGGGTCGATACTAGTCTAATAGGTCATATTGGAGGTATAACGTCCATGCCAAATTGGGTAAAGAATGGGAAAGAGGCCAAACAGCAAAAATTAAGATGTTTGTACACCAATGCGAGGAGCCTAGGTAACAAAAAGGAGGAATTAGAGCTATTGGTCCAGGAAGTGAAACCAGATATTATAGGAATATCAGAAACATGGTGGAATACTAGGCATGACTGGAGTACAGGTATTGAAGGGTATGTGCTGTTTAGGAAAGACAGAAATAAGGGTAGAGGTGGTGGAGTCGCATTGTATATCAAAGATGAGGTAGATTGTAAAGAAATAAAAAGTGATGGAATGGAGAAGACAGAGTCTGTTTGGGCAAAAATCACATTGGGAAAGAAAACTATCAGATCCTCCCCTGGGATAGTGCTTGGGGTGTGTTATAGACCACCAGGATCCAATTTGGACATGGATAGACACCTCTTTAATGTTTTTAATGAGGTAAATATTCATGGAAACTGTGTAATCATGGGAGATTTCAATTTTCCAGATATAGACTGGAGAACAAGTGCTAGTAATAGTAATAGGGCTCAGATTTACCTAGATGTGATAGCTGATGAATTCCTTCATCAAGTAGTTGCTGAACCAACAAGGGAGGATGCTATTTTAGATTTGGTTTTGGTGAGTAGCGAGGACCTCATAGATGAAAAGGTTATAGGAGACAACCTTGGCTTGAGTGATCATGAGCTAATTCAGTTCAAATTAAATGGAAGGATAAACAAAAATAAATCTGAGACTAGGGTTTTTTATTTCAAAAGGGCTAACTTTAATAAATTAAGGAAATTAGGGTACGTCTACACTACAGCGCTAGTTCGAACTAACTTAGTTCGAATTAGTTAATTCGAACTAAGCTAGTTCGAACTAGCGCATCTAGAACTAAAAACTAGTTCGAACTAGCGTTTTGCTAGTTCGAACTAGCGCGTCCACACTGATTGGACGCAGGGGGGCATTTAAGGGCAGCTGAAACCGGTTCTGGCAGGGCATCAGGTCAGCAGTTGCTTTGTGTGGCTGCTGTCTGAGGCTATCTGAGGCTCGTGCTTAAAGGGACCCCCCCTGGACAGCCGGTTCTCAGCTTTTCCTGCTTGCTTGCCAACCTCGCCGAGGGACAGCAAAGCGTCGGTCTCTGTGCCCGTCTGTGTCGGTGCTTCCCTTCGGGGGGGACCGCCGCAGGTGGCAACATGGAGCCACGGCTCGCCCTGCACCTTCTGGTGCACGTTCTGGACTTGCTGCTGCAAGCCTGCCAGCAATGGCTCGAGGCTGCCTGGCACCACCTGGGGAACGTCAGCCCCCTGCCTCTCCGCCTGGCCGCCCTGGGGGCCGTGGAGGAGCCGCGGCGGCGCCCCGGCACCGGTGTGCCCCGCCGCATCTGGCGTCTGGACACCAGCAGCGACTGGTGGGACCGCATCGTCCTGGAGCGCTGGGACGACCGACAGTGGACCCAGAACTTTAGGATGAGGAGGGACACCTTCCTGGAGCTCTGCGAGTGGCTCGCCCCTGCCCTGCAAAGAAGGGACACTCGCATGAGGCCCGCCATCCCCCTCCAGAAGCGGGTGGCCATCGCCCTCTGGAAGCTCTCCACGCCGGACAGCTACCGATCCGTCGGGAACCAGTTCGGCGTGGGGAGATCCACTGTCGGAGCAGTGCTCATGCAGGTACGGCGCTCGTCGGCCACCGAGCCGGGGGGGAGGGGGGCTGCGAGGAGGGGATGGGCCGCCCCAGGGACAAAGGGGGGGGCGGGAGGAGGCGAAAGCGCCCCGCACCGGAGGGGTCGGGCTGTCCCGGCCGTACTACACGCCGCCAGGGGGGTTGCTTCCGGGAGTGGGGCGCGGGGCACTGCCAGGGCACGCACGCTCCCAGCCACCCGGGCGCCCCACTGATTGACGCTTTGCTGTGTCTCTCTCCGCAGGTGGTCAAGGCCATCAATCGGGTGCTGCTCCGCAGGGTGGTCCGCCTCGCCGACCCGGATGCCGTCATCCGGGGATTCGGCGCCCTCGGCTTCCCCAACTGCGGGGGGGCCATCGACGGGACGCACATCCCCATCCGTGCCCCGGAACACCAGGCGTCCCGGTACGTGAACCGCAAGGGGTACTTCTCCGTCATCCTGCAGGCCGTGTGTGACCACCGGGGACAGTTGACGGACATAAATGTGGGCTGGTCCGGCAAAGCACACGACGCCCGGGTGTACCGGAACTCCTCCGTGTGCCAGCGGCTGCAGGACGGGACCTTCTTCCCCGACCGCCACATCAGGGTCGGGGACGTGGACATGCCCGTCTGCCTGGTGGGGGATGCCGCCTACCCACTGCAGCCCTGGCTCATGAAGCCCTACACGGGACACCTCAATCCCTCCCGCCAGGCCTTCAATAACAGGCTGAGCAGGGCCCGCATCGTGGTGGAGGGGGCCTTCGGGCGACTGAAAGCCCGCTTTCGATGCCTCCTCACCCGTCTGGACCTGGCCGAGCACAACATCCCTCCCGTGGTGGCGGCATGTTGTGTGCTCCACAATTTGTGTGAGCGGAAGGGGGAGGCTTTCTTGCCAGCCTGGATGGCTGAGGCTGACCGCATGGCTGGACACTACGGTCAGCCCCGCACCGCCGCCGTCCGGGAAGCCCAGCGGGGGGCCATCCGGATCCGGGAAGCCCTGCGGGAGAGCTTCCAGGTGGAGGAGGAGGAGGACTGACCTCTCCCTGCATGCCCCACCGGGGCCTTCTTCCACCCTACCCCCCCCTTCCCCTTTCCCCTCCCTACCTACTGTCAAATAAAGACACCTGTTTTTCCAACAAAAACGTCTGTTTATTTCACAGAACTGGGGTGGGGGAGGGAGGAATGAAGGTGGGAGAAGGGAGGGGGAAACCTGGGACGAGGGAGCTGGAAGGGGAGGGGAGGGAAGGGAGGAAGGGAAAGGAAAGCTCAGGGGTGGGAGTCTGGGTGCCTCTCCCGTCTCGCCACACTGCGGGTCCGGGGGCGTCGGTGGGGAATGGTTGTGGAGGGGGGGGCAGAGAGGACAGGGGGTGTGGAGGAAGCAGGAGCGGAAGCAGGAGGAGCAGGAGGAGCAGGGGGAGCAAGAGGGGGAGCAAGAGGGGGAGCAGGGGGAGCAAGAGGGGGAGCAAGAGGGGGAGCAGGGGGAGCAAGAGGGGGAGCAAGAGGGGGAGCAGGGGGAGCAAGAGGGGGAGCAAGAGGGGGAGCAGGAGGAGCAAGAGGGGGAGCAAGAGGGGGAGCAGGGGGAGCAAGAGGGGGAGCAAGAGGGGGAGCAGGAGGAGCAAGAGGGGGAGCAAGAGGGGGAGCAGGGGGAGGAGGAAATGGAAAGCGGTCTAGCAGGCTCTGGAGGTGGCCTCGCAGGGCACGGCCCTGCTCCTCCAGGGCCTCCAGACTCCTCTGGCGCAGCCTGAGGTCCTCCTGGACCCAGTGGTCCTGGAGACGGAGCTGTCGGTCCAGGAACCGGAGATGCCGCCTCTGGTAGTCCTCCTGGTTCCTGGCTGTCCTGCTTGCCCGGGCGCGGGCGGCTGCTGCAGGCGGTGTGGTGCGCCCTGCAGTCCCCGGTGCTGCAGCTGTGGTGCAAGAAGACCAGCGGTCAATGACCCCAGGGGCCCAGGTGTGTGAAACCCAGCTCCCCTCTGCAAGGCCAGGGCCCCTGCAGGATCCCCAGCTGCTGCTCCGTGGTGGGCAAGGCCCAGGCGCACGGTCCCGGGGCTCCCTCTCGCCCCAGCCCCCCGTACACATAAGGGGAACACGAGGGTACTCACAGGTGGACGCCTCCCCGGCCTCTGATGATGCAGGCGAGCGGCTCTGTGGGGTGCCTCGGGGGTCCCGGGTCCTGGGAAGGCTGGCAGCAGGCTCCTGGCTCTCAGAGCCCTCTTGCTCCTCCTCGGTGTCCAGGAGCGGTCCCTCTGCCCCGGGGTCAATCACGTCCCGGGGGGCAGGGACGGCATGAGCCCCCAGGAGGCGGTCCAGGGCGTGGAAGTGGGGGCAGGCCTCCGGGTCAGCCCCTGGCAGGCAGGCCCGGGAGTAGGACTGCCGCAAGTCTTTAATCTTGCAGCGCACCTGCTCCCGGCTGCGCTGGTGGCCCCTGGCGGCCAGGCTGGCAGCCATGCGTCCATAGACGGCCGCATTCCGGTGGCTAGTGCGGAGATCGTGGACATTGGAGGCTTCCCCCCAAACCTCGATGAGGTCCACGATCTCCGCACTTGACCAGGCGGGCGCCCGCCTTTTGCGCCCCCGGGCAGGCTCCTGGGAGCCGCCAGGCTGGTCGTGGGGAGCAGTGGAGGGCTGGGAGCCCTCGGATGGCTGGCTCATTGTGTGGCAGGTGCAGGCTGTGCAGGCACGGGTGCTGGCAGCCTTGCAACTGGCACAAAGTGAGTAGCCAGCCCATGGCCCTTTAAGGGCTCCGGGGCCGGGAGGGGGGCAATAGAGTTTCCCTGGTGTTGGCCAGAGTGGCCACCAGGGAAACCTGGGAAGCCTTAGCCTCCCACTAGTTCGAACTAAAGGGCTACACAGCCCTTAGTTCGAACTAGCTAGTTCGAACTAGGCGTTAGTCCTCGTAAAATGAGGTTTACCTAGTTCGAACTAAGCGCTCCGTTAGTTCGAATTAAGTTCGAACTAACGGAGCGCTAGTGTAGCGCATAGGAAAGTTAGTTCGAACTAACGTCCGTTAGTTCGAACTAACTTTCTAGTGTAGACATACCCTTAGTTAGTGAAGTTGATTGGACTAAAGAAATTATGGACCTTAAAGTGGAGGAGGCCTGGAATTATTTTAAGTTAAAGTTGCAGAAGTTGTCAGAAGACAGTATCCCTAGAAAATGGAAAAAAAATATAGGCAGATGTGTTAGACCAAGCTGGATGAGCAAGCATCTCAGAGAGGTGATTAAGAAAAAGCAGAAAGCATATAAGGAGTGGAAAATGGGAGGGATCAGTAAAGAAAGCTACCTTATTGAGATTAGAGCATGTAGGGACAAAGTGAGACAGGCTAAAAGTCAGGTCGAGTTGGACCTTGCAAAGGGAATTAAAACCAATAGTAAAAGGTTTTATAGCCATATAAATAGGAAAAAAATTAAAAAAGAAGAAGTAGGACCGCTAATTACTAAGGATGGAGTGGAGGTTAAGGATAATCTAGGAATGGCCCAATATTTGAACAAATATTTTGCTTCAGTCTTTAATGAGGCTAATGAAGAGCTTAGGGATAATGGTAACTTAACAAATGGGACTAAAGATAAGGAGGTAGATATTACCATATCCAAGGTAAAAGCCAAACTTGAACAGCTTAATGGAAGTAAATCAGGGGGCCCAGGTAATCTTTATCCAAGAATATTAAAGGAACTGGCACATGAACTTGCAAGTCCATTAGCACAAATTTTTAATAAATCTCTAAACTCAGGGGTTGTACCATTTGACTGGAGAATTGCTAATATAGTTCCGATTTTTAAGAAAGGGAAAAAAAGCAACCCGGGTAACTATAGGCCTGTTAGTTTGACACCTGTAGTATGTAAGATCCTGGAAAAATTTTTGAAGGATAAAGTAGTTAGAGACATTGAGGCTAATGGCAATTGGGACAAATTACAACATGGTTTTACAAAAGGTAGATCGTGCCAAACCAACCTGATCTCCTTTTTTGAGAAAGTAACAGATTTTTTAGATAAAGGAAATACAGTGGATCTAATCTACCTCTACTTTAGTAAGGCATTTGATACAGTACCACATGGGGAATTATTGATTAAATTGGAAACGATAGGGATTAATATGAAAGTTGAGAGGTGGATAAGCAACTGGTTAAAGGGGAGACTACAGCGGGTCATATTGAAAGGTGAACTGTCAGGTTGGAGGAAGGTTACTAGCGGAGTTCCTCAGGGATCAGTTTTGGGGCCAATTTTATTTAATCTTTTTATTGCTGATCTTGGCACCAAAAGTGGAAGTGTCCTATTAAAATTTGCGGATGACACAAAGTTGGGAGGTATTGCCAATTCAGAAAAGGATCGGGATATCATACAGGAAGATCTGGATGATCTTGTAAATTGGAATGAAAGCAATAGGATGAAATTTAATAGCGAGAAGTGTAAGGTTATGCATTTAGGGAGTAATAACAAGAATTTTAGTTATAAGCTGGGGACACATCAGTTGGACGTAACGGAGGAGAAGGACCTTGGAGTCCTGGTTAATTATAGGATGACTATGAGCTGCCATTGTGACATGGCCAAAAAAAGGCAAATAAGATCTTGGGATGTATTAGGCGAGGTATTTCCAGTAGGGATAAGGAGGTGTTAGTGCCATTATACAAGGCATTGGTGAGACCCCATTTGGAATACTGTGTGCAGTTCTGGTCTCCCATGTTTAAGAAGGATGAATTCAAACTAGAACAGGTTCAAAGAAGGGCCACTAGGATGATCCGAGGAACGGAAAACCTGTCTTATGAAAGGAGACTCAAGGAGCTTGGCTTGTTTACCTTAACCAAAAGAAGGCTGAGGGGGGACATGATTGCACTCTTTAAATATATTAGAGGGATAAATACCAGGGAGGGAGAGGAATTATTTAAGTTTAATACCAATGTGGACACAAGAACAAATGGATATAAGCTGGCTAGTAGGAAGTTTAGACTTGAGATTAGACGAAGGTTTCTAACCATTAGAGGAGTGAAGTTCTGGAACGGCCTTCCAAGGGAAGTAGTGGGGGCAAAAGATCTATCTGGTTTCAAGATTAAACTAGATGGGTTTATGAAGGGGATGGTTTGATGAGATAACATGATCTTGGTAACTAATTGACGATTCATTATCAGTGGGAAATAGGTCACTGGAGGGATGCTAGGAATTATTAGAGAACTTTCTGGGTGTCTGGCTGATGAGTCTTGCCCACATGCTCAGGGTTTAGCTGATCGCCATATTTGGGGTCGGGAAGGAATTTTCCTCCAGGGTAGATTGGCAGAGGCCCTGGAGGTTTTTCGCCTTCCTCTGTAGCATGGGGCACGGGTCACAGCTGGAGGATTCTCTGCATCTTGAGGTCTTCAAAGTATTTGAAGGCTTCAATATCTGAGACATAGGTGAGAGGATTATTCTAGGAGGGGTGGGTGAGATTTTGTGGCCTGCACTGTGCAGGGGGTCAGACTAGATGATCATAATGGTCTCTTCTGACCTTGAAGTCTATGAGCAGGGAACAGCAGGGCAGGAGCTGGGGTGAACCCTGCTTTGCTGGTGAGATGCAGGGTCCCGGGACTCCCCAGGCTCCCAGCCCCCTGCCTCGCTCTCCCTCGGCGCTGGGCTGTTATTGCTGCCGCTGTGCTGGGTTCCTCTCCGCTGGCAACAGGCGCTGGAACCAGCCCCACGTGGGCAGCCCCCCCCCCCCCCCCCCCGCCAGGGCGCTGCATCCGGGAGCAGCTGCTTCCCAAGGTCTGGCCCAGAGGCCTGGCAGGGACGGTGTGTGACAGCCCCTCACTCACCTCACAGCCACCAGGTCCCACAGCCACGTCTCTGGGAAGTACGCACGCGGCGCCGGCTCCACCTGGGCACAGGGCACGAGCTCCGGCTGAGCGACGATCTGTGGGGGCTGCTCCCCCCCACAGGAACATACGTTCCAACCGAAGCCTAGCAAAGATCCAAAGGGGGGTGAGGAGACCCCACGCTGTTTTGGGGGTCACGTGGCTCATGTGTCTGCACCTGCAAAGTCTCGATTCCTGGGGCCGTTCTGGGGATGGACGTGGCCACCAGGAGGTCTGAGAACTGGCCCCTGCCCAGGTCTGGCCTGGACTAAAGTAGCCCTCCAGAGCCCGCCCAGGAGACACGAGCCAGACAGGCCAGTCATTAGCCACACTGAGCATCTGGGACAAGGAGGCCCATTGAGGACAATGGAGAACCCCCTCTGCCGTCCATGGAGAACAATGGATCTGCCATGGGCACTGTCAGAACCAGGATCAGAACCCAGGACCCAGGCCTGATGCAGGAGCCCGCGGGGCCATCTCCCCTGGGGGCCAATAGGGTTTGGGATTTGCTGACCAAGGGGGATGGAAGCTCCTGGAGCACTGACCAAAATGTGGGGCAAATACACGGACAAGGCCAACAGGCAGGTCTCTGGAGTCATGGTCTGATTCCTGGAACTGATGCTCACAGATGCGGGTGTTGGTGAGAAGCTTCAAAGCTGAATCCTGGGTGAGAAGGAAAAAGCCTCAGGAGCCGCTAAAGCACCAGAGGCGGCGCCAGGCCCTTGTTACTGGCCAGGGCACAGGGCGACAGGCCAACGCCAGAGCAGAATTCACAAAGACTGTGAAAGACTCTTTGGTTCACCTTCCCACCCCCTCTTCCTTACAGCACTCCTCGCTCTGCCCATGCCAGGCTGCGTGGGCCTGAGGCTGGGACGCTCACTCCTGGGTTCTGCTCCTCCCCTCCCCACCCACCTGCTGGGGGAGCTGGGCAGGGCCCCTCCCCTCTCTGGTCCCTCCTCCCGTTGCGGGCTCAGACTGGGAGCTCGCGGGGGCGTCTCTGACTGTCTGTTCAATGCCCCCACATGACCTGAGCACAGACTGGCGCTGCCCAGCGGGGCCCTGCCCTTCCAGACTGAGGGGAGCCCTGGCCCTGAACCCCTGACCACCAGGCAGTGAAGGGGTCAGGCAGGGGCCACCTCAGCTCTGCCCCGGGGCTGGTGCAGGGACGGTGCCCGAGGGGGGCCCTGGGCAGGGACGTGAGGAATGACAAGGAGACGGGCCCTTGGGGGGGACACGCCTGGAGCCGAGGCAGCGCTGTGGCCGGGCGCCCTGCGGTGGCTGCGGCTGGGTGCGCCGGGGCAGGGCCTCGCCGGGCCGCCTGGCAGGGCTGCCTGTGACTAGGGACGTGAAGAAGCATTTCACTCCCTGAGTCGTCAGTAACATTGTTATCGAGGGCACGATCCGTCAGTGGGGGAGGCGCTCAGCCCCGGCTCGCACTGGGCGGGGACCTGCGGGGGGGGCCATTTCAGGAACCCTGCTCAGCCCCGGGGGCCCCAGACTCGTGCAGGCTCAGCCGCTCTGTGGCGAAGGGGCACGTTCGGTCGGTACGTCGGGGGGATGGAGCAGGCTCAGCCCAGAGCGATTCCTCGCCCAGTAAGGCAGCCGCACTCCAACCCTCTGCTGGGCATGTGGGTTGCGCCATTCCTGGGGTTCCCAGCCATGTGGGAGCTGAAGCTCTCGGGAAGGCAAAGGGCACCTCCCAGGGTCAAGTCTCTGCTCTGAGGCAGGAAGTTTTTCAGTGAAAGAGCTCCCATGTAATTCGCACCAAAAACACCAATTTGCACAAATAGGAGTCAACCGCGGGAAAATAATTCCCCACATTAAGTTATTTCACTTTAAGTTCAGTTTTTTTGGATTGTCTCTTGTACGTATAGTGTGGATGTGTTGTAACAGGAACTGCCAGGCAGCCGTAACTGGCCATGGCGCTGCCCCCGCCTGTCAGATCCCTGCGCCCAGGAGCCGGGGGTAACATTCCTGTTCTGTGGATATGCTGGGGATCTGTCCCAGGGCCTGAGATGGGTCTGAAGGGGGCGGGGGAGGTGCAGCCCAGTCCTGATCTTGCGAGGAGCATTCCCGGAGAGTCACTAGAACAGGCCGGACTGTTTGGTGCGATGTCACCCCGGGAGGCCGGCAGCCTGGGCATGATGGAGCCAGTTTAGTCCTTTCAGTCTACACCAAAAACAGAGGTAGAGTCAGGCACAACCTTACCTGAAACAGGCTCTTGGGGTAAACTGTCAGCGGGTCAGGCCCATCACTAGTCCCTCTGCGCGGCCTCCGGGATGGCCAGACTTCGCTTGGCACATTGTAGAAAGTAGTAGTTAGAATGCGAACTATATGATTGTACTGACAGTAACATGACTTATGCCCTTGATAGGAGTCTCCTTGGCGAAAATCAGGGAGCAAGTTATAGACCTAAAGACAAACACAGACAAGGGCTGCCGTGAGACCAAGGTACGAGCCTCCCCATGGCCAGCTCCTGCCCCTCCTCTCACCAACACATCACCCCACAAACCTCCCAGTCACATCTCTAACCTGGACTCCCCCACACTCTGCCCAGCACCCAGCCCCTTCCCACTAGGGATGTCAATGTGTAGTCAATTACATGATTAATCAATAAGCCTGGGCTCATTGGTTCACCCTATCCATTACACGCACCCCCCCCCCCCTTGCTGCCTTCCAGTTCTCTGGCTCACCATTAGCACCCAGCTCCAATACACTGAGAAGATATTTTAAAACTCTGCTCATGATACAAAACGTTCTCTGGATCCCAAAAAGTCAGCCTTGTTACCAGGTCAGTTTGGGTTTGCATCCTATCCAAAATCCCATCCATCCAGCCAGTCCTTTAGCATCTTAAACTACAGGTTTATTATAAAGAAACAAGTAAAAAGACTTGAAGTCATCAGGTTCCTAGCAGGTTCCACACTCCAACTCAAATTAATTTTTAACTAAATAAAAAAGTGTATCCTGAAATTTTGAAAAAAACACTATTTTTATTCAGAGTTTTAAAACAATTTAAATGTCATCAACAATACAAACTAGAATCATTCATAATCCAATCTGTAAAAAAATACTGCAGTAATCAATTTGTCTTTTATAACCTGACGCAGATCATTTACAAGTAACTTGAAAGCCAAAAACAGTTCTCTACACTAGCTTGAGTTGTTGGCATACTTGAAGCAATTCTAGAGGCAGCTGTGAATGGCCTCAAAAACAGACTTTACTTTTAGCCTACCAATAGACTCCATCACCTCACAATCTTCCCAAAAGTTTCTCTCGAATAATGCTTCATTACAATTATGAATTGCAAAAACTCGCCGGTGTCTTTCTTGTTTATCCAATTCCTTTTCGAAGTCGTCATCTTCTGAAGAATTGATGCTTAAATTATCTGCATTTCCCTGCGATGGTTGAAGAAGTCTCAGGGATGGACGCTTGAACAAGATCAGAGTGGAGATGGAAGTTTGAGAACAGCTTGCTATTTCTGAACAATGTGAAGTTTCTGAAACCGCAAATTCGATTGTTGATGACTCCTTTTGTTGTGTTGCATTTTCTTCAACCTCATTCGCTGAGTTCAAATGTAGCAATAGATTTTGTTTTTTGAGTAATCGAGCAATATCAAGGAGCCCTTCTTTTGCCTTTGGTATTTCCCTTGACGTAAGAAGAATCTGATACCACAGGTCAACATAAACTCCAGCAAGGAAATTAATATTGTCAAAAAGCTTCTCTTCGTGTTTCTGCCTGGAGGATATTTGTCCACCATTTTCTTGCAAGAACTTTGACAGTTTTCGCCATTCCTTCATTAAAACTCCCAGGCTGCGTCTAGACTGGTAAGATTTCGCGCATATACATTTAACGGAAAAGTTTTTCCGTTAAAAGTGTTTGTGCAAAAGAGCATCTAGACTGGCACGGATGCTTTTGCGCAAAAGACATCTTTTGCACAAAAGCATCCATGCCAGTCTAGACGCTTTCTTGCACAAGAAATTAACTTGCCTGTCTACGCTGGCCCTCTTGTGCAATAATACTTGCACAAGAGGGCTTATCCTTGAGTGGGAGTGTCAGAGTATTTGCAAAAGAACCACTGATTTCATACATTAGAACGTCAGTGTTCTTGCGCAAATTTTCGCGGCCAATGTAAACAGGCAGCAAGTTTTTGCGCAAAATCTTGCCAGTCTAGACGCACCCCCGAGGTTACATCAACAGCTTGAAGATTCACGGTTGTTTGGTTTGGCTTTGCCAAGAGGTCTCACAGGTCCTTCACTTTGTCCCATTCAGCTTTTGTTAACTTGAGTTCTCTTGTTCCAGCAGCAGCCACTTGTTCACAGTAAGATTGAAAAACGAGAAGCCGATCAACCATCACAAATGTTGAACCCCAGCGAGTCACAGTATCCAATGATTAAGTTACCCCATGTAGATCAAGCAGAACACTTAGAATACTTGAGGTTCGTAGTTTGACAACGACTTGTCAAATTTTTGCCAGAAATTTCTTCGCTTGTTCTTTGTTCAATCCATCCCAGATTGCTAACTGACGAGTCTGAATACCACACCTCATCAGTTGGACTTTTGAGTCGTCCTCATGAAGCCATGTTGGAAGTATGAGACTAGGGTAGCATATTGAGCAGCAGCATCCATGCTGAGTTTGATTTAATCCATTCCTTTAGTTCCTTCATCAGGCAAAATAGCTTCAGTTCTCAGAGGTAGAAATGGTTTCATTGTCCTCACTGAAATTTTTGACGGCACACATCATGTTTGCTGCATTGTCAATGCAGATGCTCAGCACTTGCATTTCACGGACCCCAAATTTTTCTAAAATAGCTTTTACTTGACTTTTCCCATAGGAAGAATTGTGATGCCCTTCAGTGTCGATTATAACCAAGGTTTTTACCACAGCTTCATCTTTTCCTTCTTCATAGTATTGAGCATTGATTGCAAGGAAATTTCTGTTTCCACAGGTTTTGGAATGGACATGAGCAATACGTCTTAAAGAACATCAGTTATGAAAGGTATCTAACTTTTCTTCTCCGAAGGATTGCTCATGAGCACTCCAATGTAGGTGATTCCCAAGCAGCTATCCAATGGTGGGGTCAGAGGTCACCAGTCTGCCATCTGCATCGCTATCCATCCAAATGTGGCATCCTCCCTAGCATGATGTTGAATGGCAAAGTGGGATGTAAACCTGTGTACCGAGGACCACGTGGCCGTTCGACCAACATCTTGGATGGGGACGTGCACCAGGAAGGCTGTTGATGAGGCCTGTACTCGAATCAAGTGGGCAGAAAGCTAAGGGGCTGGCACTTTCGCTAATTTGTAACAAGTGCAAGTACACCCTGTGGTCCAGGGGGATATCCTCTGGGCAGTAACAGGCAGCCCCTTCATCCTCTCTGCTATTGCAACAAACAATTGATTAGACTACCTGAACGGCAAGCTCAGACCGAGAGTCAATGGGAGGAGGTATTTAAATTTGTTCATGGATGCCCACATGTTAAAATTGCAGTGGGCCAACACCGCCTATTGATTAGCCACCGTCAGCTGGAGGCAACCGGATGAGGACACTTTCTCTCCAACAAGTCCAACCTCTTAGAGTCCTTGGATTTGGGAGTAGGGCCGTGGTGATCCTGGAGTTTCTTAGCATTAGCTGCATCCACCACCAAGGTTCCCGGTTGTGGGTGTGTATACAAGTGCTCCTACTCCTTCAAAGGGGCAAAGTACCCCAAGCCACCCCATTAGTGGTTGGGGGAATGAAGTGAAGTGAGGGTTCTGCCAATGGGTTTTCATAGTGGAGGAGACAAGATTTTCACTATAGGATGTGCATCCTCCCCCACCTCCTCTATTTGTAGACCCATATTCTGGGCCATTCTCCTCAGTAGGTCTTGAAGTGCCCTTTTGTGTATAAGGGGCAGCAACATCTCAACCCCAGATACCACCTCATCAGGTGACGATGGGGAGGAGGGATGCCACAGCTCCCCTACTTCCTGTTCCCCCTCTGGGTCCAGGACTGGTACTGTGGGCACATGTCCTTGGTCACCGGCACCAGAGTGCAGTGAAGTGGGCAGCACTGGACACAGAAACATCCCTGCAACGTGGTGCCATTGGTCCTCCCCAGAGTGGGGAGTGCTCCGATTGGGAGCTCAGTGCTGAACGGGATTCCACCGGCGCCCTGAGCAGCTGCATAGCAGGTATCTGCGACCCCAACATAGTCTGAGACGACTGTAACCCTACGGTAGGGTCTGGACCCAGAGCCTCTGAAGGAAGGCCCCTGCTCCCTGAAGCAATGGAGACTGAACTGGAGCCCCCAGCTTGTGTCTGGTCATAGGCCCAGGGAGTCCAGACTGGCCACTGAGTCGAGACGTGCCACTGAGGAGTCATTGTAGAGTCAACTCCTGTCTCCTATCCAGAGGGACCTGTGCTGAGCGCAGCACCTCCTCTTTGATCGGTGGCTCTCAGGTTCCGACTCTGACATGGATGTGGAACATGGGGACCATGGAGAAGTCTCTGCACAGGTATACGGTCACTGGGAGGATGCTGCTTATACAGGTGCTCTCCCAGCACCGGTGCTGAAGGGAACCATCCCCGCTGATTGACTGGTGCCACCTGTGAGGACTCCAACTTGTGCAGGAGCTGTCACCAGAGTGGATGAGAGGTCAATGGTCCCACCTCCATGATTGATGCCAACTGGGAGGACTCCACCTGGCAGCACACACCAAGAATTTCATTCCTGCCCACCCCCTCAGCAGAGCTGCACAGCTGTGGCCTCAGCTGGGGTATGTCTACACTACAAAGTTAGTTCGAACTAACATTCATAGGCGCTACACTAGCGCTCCGTTAGTTCGAATTTAATTCGAACTAACGGAGCACTTAGTTCGAACTAGGAAAACCTCATTTTACGAGGATTAAGCCTAGTTCGAACTAGCTAGTTCGAATTAAGGGCTGTGTAGCCCCTTAATTCGAACTAGTGGGAGGCTAGCCCTCCCCAGGTTTCCCTGGTGGCCACTCTGGCCAGCACCAGGGAAACTCGTCTGCCCCCCTCCCGGCCCCGGACCCCTTGAAGGGGCACGGGCTGGCTACGGTGCCCGTGCCAGGTGCAAGCCTGCCAGCACCCAGCCAGCAGACCCTGCACCTGGCACGGATCGAGCCACCCACCTGATGCCCCTCAGCCCTCCCCCTCTTCCCGGGACCAGGCTGGCGGCTCCTGGGAGCTTGCCCGGGACCGCAAGAGGTGGGCACCCGCCTGGGCTAGTGCGGACATCGTGGACCTCATCCACGATCTCCACACTAGGCACAGGAAAGTGGCCGTCTAGGACAGGAGAGCTGCCAGCCTGGTCACCCAGGAGCAGGTGTGCAAGAGAATCAAGGGGGTCCACTGAGACCCCCGACCCTGAGCTTGAGCTTACAATGGCCGTCCTGGGTCAGACCAAAGGTCCATCTAGCCCAGTAGCCTGTCTGCCGACAGCGGTCAACGCTAGGGACCCTGGAGGGGATGGACCGAAGACAGTGACCAAGCCATTTGTCTCGTGCCATCCCTCTCCAGCCTTCCACAAACCTTGGGCAGGAACACCACTCCTACCCCCTGGCTAATACCACTCCATGGACCCAACCTCCATGACTTGATCTCACTTCCCTTTAAACTCTGTTCCAGTTCTAGCCTTCACAGCCTCCTGCAGCACGGAGTTCCACAGGTTGACTTTTTGCTTTGTGAAAAAGAACTTTCTGTTACTAGTTTGAAGCCTGCTACCCATTCCTTTCCTTTGGTGTCCTCTAGTCCTTCTTTATGGGAACTAATGAAGAACTTTTCTGTATGCACCCTCTCCACCCAACTCTTGCTTTTAGAGACCTCTATCCTGTCCCCCCTCCGTCTCCTCTTTTCTAAGCTGAAAAGTCCCAGTCTCTTTAGCCTCTCTTCATATGGGACCTGTTCCAAACCCCTGATCATTTTAGGTGCCCTCCCCTCTCCCAGCCTCTCTCTTCCCCTCTCCCACCTCCTTTTCCCAGTCTCCCCCAGTTTTGTTCAATAAAGACAGATTCCATTTTGGAAGACACGTTATCTTTATTTTGTACATCAAGAAGAGGGGCTAGGGAAGGGTCAAGTGGAAGGAGGTGAGGGAGGAATGGGGCACGAGCCCCTGATGGGGAGTACTGGGCTGGCTCTGCGGGCTTCTGGGGGAGGAAGCTCTCCTGCAGCCCCCCAATTGCCCCCTCTCCCCAGATGGCAGCCTGCGGCAAGTGCAGCCGGGCTGATGGCCGAGTGGTGTGATGTGTCCAGTGTGGGTAGTCCGGGCACTCCAAGCCAGGACTGCTTTGCAAGAGGGGCACCCCTGCGAACTGTCTGTCCGGGGTGGGGGTCGGGACCCTTTAAGCACAGCCCTCGGCTAGCCTGAAACAGCATCTCCATGCTCTAAGTCCTCCTCTGATGCCCTGCCGGCATTGCTTCCGGCCATCCTTAAGCCCGGTTCAGGGTCCACTTAATGTGGACGTGCTAGTTCGAATTAGCAAAACGCTAATTCGAACTAGTTTTTAGTTCTAGATGCGTTAGTTCGAATTATCTTAGTTAAGTGTAGACATACCCCCGCTCCCAGGGGTGGAGCTGCATAGCGGGAGACTGCCCACCCCAGGAACAGCTGGGAAGCCACCATGCAGCTGAGTGGCGGCTATTGGAGCTGGAGCCTGGGCCACAGTCTGGCTCCAGTCCTGGTACATGGGGCAGCCACCCTCCACATGGCTCAGCCCCTAGGAGCAGCTGGGGCCATAGCTGCATGGCAGCTGCTGGGGTTGGGACTGTGGTACTAAAAATAGCACCACAGCCCCAGCTCAGATCCCAGCACACAGGGCAGCCACCTGCCATGCTGCCTCACTGTGCAGGTGTCAGGAAGGCAGAATGTGAGGGAAGGGGCAGGGTGGAGAACTAAGGGAAAGGTGGGGGTGAGTAGAGGAAGGGGCTTGTGTTGTGGGGAGAGGAGGGAGCCAGAACAGGAGAAGAAAGGGGAAGGCACCAAGGGGCAGGGTGGAGGAGAGATAATGCCAGGGGACAAAAAGGAGACAATTAGGGGGAAGGGCAGGAGGAGTTGGAGTGGGGGGAATAGGAAGGTGTCAGTGGGGGTGGAAAAGGGGAGGGGACAGGGTGGTGTAAGGAGAGGGGAGGGGCAATGGGGGCAAGAGGAAGAAGGAGGGGAGGGGAGCAGAGGTGTCAGAGGGGGTGGGAGAGGGAAGGGGACAGGGTGATGCTTGGGGAGGGGCAATGGGGTAAGAGGAAGATGTGGGTTGGAGTAAGTAATGTGTCAGGGTGCAGAAAGACATGAGGAGAACTGGGGCAGATGGTGATGAGGGGGTGGGCACCAGAGAGAAAGAGGGGTAGCGAGGAAAGGTGCAGGTACCAGGGCAGCTGCGGGGGTGAAGCAGAAGGGCAGACACAGAGAGGGGAGTGGAGGGGCAGGCAGGCACCAGAGGGCAGAGGAGAAAGGCAGGGAAAGTGGGTAGAGGGAGGTGTTAGGAGAGGGGATGGGGAGGAGACCGAAAGGAGGAGTGGGCACAGTGGGGAAGGGCAGGTGCAGGGGTCATAGAGGATGGGGAGGGGGCACATCCCAGGAGGGCTGAGGGGAGTGAGAAGGGCAGGAGCCAGGACAGCAGAGGAAGGTGAGGGGTGGGGGGCAGCAGGCACCAGGGAAGCAGAGGGGGGAAGGTGGGAGACATGGCAGCAGAGGAGAAAAGGGAGAGGTTTATAACTTGGGTGTTGTGATGGCATCCATCCGAACAAGTGCTCATGACCTCAATACTGCCGCCTGGTACGGGAATCCTCACCAGATCGGTGCTGAGGTGAACGGTCCTGGCTCAGTGAACCGTGCTAAGGTGAAAGGGACCCTCGTAACATTGGAGTCTTGCCTCTCGACTGCACTGGGCCCAGAACCGGTGATGGCATCAGTGGAACCGCCGGAGACTCACCGGGGGACACTGACCAGCTAGACATTAGCTTGATCAAGTCGTGTGCAGCCGTACATGTTTCGGAGGTGGATCTCCCATCTGGCTCTCCCAGGACGGGGAGTCCACTTGCACCAGACTCGACGGAACCAGGGGAGGTGTCAGAGCCCAAGGCGCCATGAGGCTGCTCTGACTCAGGACACAACCCCTCAAGTCTCTTACCTAAGTATGAAGCAACCAGGGAAAACGTGTTTTCCCGAGGCGAGAGACACTAGCTCCAACAACTGTCACTTCCAGCAAGAGGGAACTGAGGGAGAGGGCAGTCGGCAGGGTGCTATGTACCCACCCATACTGGCACCACTGTAATGGTCTCCCCTACCGACCTACCGTGTCCAGCTAGAGAGAATCTTCCTGGAAACTGTGCACACGGTGCACGCACACCTAAAGTGGAATGCATGTGAGCAATCTCACTGCTACGAGGAGAGGCTGAGGGAGTTGGGTTGATTTAGTTGGGATTGGTCCTGCCTAGAGCAGGGGGCTGGTCTTGGTGACTCCTGAGGTCTCTTCCAGCTCTATGGTTCTATGAAGAAGAAACTGGGCTTGTTTATTCTGCAGAAGTGAAGAATGAGGAGGGATTTGGTAGCAGCCTTCAACTCCCTGGAAGGAGGTTCCTAAGGGGATGGAGAGAGGCTGTTCTCAGTGATGATGGATGGTAGAAGAAGGAGCAATGGTCTCAAGTTGCAGGGGGAGGACTAGGCAGGATATCAGGAAAAGCTATTTCCCTAGGACGGTGTGGGAGCCCTGGGCTGGGTTCCCTAGGGAGGGGGTGGAATCTCCATCCCTAGAGGTGTTTAAGTCCCGGTTTGACAAAGCCCTGGCTGGGCTGATTGAGTTGGGATTGGTCCTGCCTTGGGCACGGGGCTGGACTCAATGATTCCTGATGGCTCTTCCAGCCCTGGGGTTCTATGATGATGATTTGGTAGCAGGGTTAAACTACCTGAAGGAAAGTTCCAGAGAGGCTGGCGAGAGGCTGTTCTCAGGGGTGCCAGGGGGCAGAACAAGGAGAAAGGGTCTCAAGTTGCAGTGGGGAAGGTCTAGGTTGGACTCTAGGGAAAATTATTCACTAGGAGAGTGGTGAAGCCCTGGGCTGGGTTCCCTAGGGAGGCGGTGGAATCTCCTTCCCTAGAGGTTTTAAGGCCTGAAGGGGAAAGGAATCCCGGAGAGTTGTCAGTATTTTAAAGAAGAACAAACCATTCTGATGTGATGGTAGGTGACAGTGACTCTCTAAGATGTGTGGGAACCCAGCTTCACAGGAGATTAACCAGCCCCGCCCAGTCATTCAGCTGCATGCAGGGTGCCCTGAGCCTCTGACTGGGTGGGGCTGGTTAATCACCTGTGAAGCTGGACTTGGCACAGTAGAGGGACACTGGCTTAGCAGAGAAACCCTTGGGGAGCTGAAACACAAGAAGGAAGCTGACAGGAAGTGGAAACTTGGGCAGACGACTAGGGAGGTGTATAAATACATTGCTCAAGAATGCAGGGGAGAGATCAGGAAGGCCAACGCACAATTGGAATTGCAGCTAGCAAGGGATGTGAAGGGTAGGTAACAAGAAAGGTGTGTAAAGGCATGTTTGCAGTAAGAGGGTGATCAGGGAAAGTGTGGGACCTTGTAGCCCATCAGGGCTCACGATGGGGCTTTTCCCCCTCCAGGTCAGTGGGTAGCCACACCACCGTACTCCACTGAGTCCCTGGAATTCTTGGTCTCAGACCTGTGCTCAGACCAGAGCAGCAGTTAATAACTCAATTGCCCTCTTCGGGCTGGCAGTCTCTAGTTTCAGGGCTCAGGTCAATACTCAGGCCAAGTCAAAAGTCCAGGCTCTATAAGGCCCAGGCTCTGGTTCAGGGAGGGGCGGAAAACCCACAGAATGTGGCCCAGGCCCCGGTGCAGGGGGGAACAGCAAACAGTCAGTTTATACAGTAAGGGCACGTCTAAAATGCAGGGCAAAAGTCGAATTAAGCTATGCAACTTCGCTTAAGTGAAAATAGCTTATTTTGGCTTTTGGGGCTGTCTACAGAGCAGGGACTCGAAGGAAGAACACTCCTCCTCCAACTTCCCCTACTCCTCGTGGAAGGAGGGTCACAGGAGTTGGAGTAAGAAGTCCTCCAGCTCGACATTATTTTGGAATAAAGGCCGGGGTCCAGAGTGACTCAGACAAATTGGAGGATCGGTCCAATAGAAATCTGATGAGGTGCAACAAAAACAAGTGCAGAGTCCTGCCCTTGGGATGAAAGAATCCCCAGACCTGCTGCTGGCTGGGGACCAACTGGCTAAACAGCAGTTTGGCAGAACAGGACCTGGGGATCACAGCGGATGAGAAGCTGGATCTGAGTCACCAGGGTGCCCTTGTAGCCAAGAAGGCGAATGGAATACTAGGGGGCATTGGGAGGAGCATTGTCCATGGATCCAGAGAAGTGATTATTCCCCTTTATTCAGCACTGGGGAGGCCACATCTGGAGTATTGTGTCCAGTTCTGGGGCCCCCATTACAGAGGGGAGGTGGACACATTGGAGAGGGTCCAGCGGAGGGCAACAAAATGATTAGACGGCTGGAACACATGACTTACAAGGAGAGGCTGAGGGATTTGGGCTTGTCTAGTTTCCAGAAGCGAAGAGTGAGGGGGGATTTGATGCAGCCTTCAACTCCCTGAAGGGAGGTTCCAAAGAGGATGGAGAGAGGCTGCTCTCAGTGGTGACAGATGGCAGAACAAGGAGCAATGGGCTCAAGTTGCAGTGGGGGAGGTCTAGGTTGGATATTAGGAAAAACTATTTTCCTAGGAGGGTGGGGAAGCCCTGGGATGGGTTCCCTAGGGAAGTGGTGGAATCTTGTCCCTAGAGGTTTTTAAGTCTTGGCTTGACCAAGCCCTGGCTGGGATGATTGAGTTGGGGTTGGTCCCGCTTTGGGTAGGGGGCTGGACTTGGTGCCTCCTGAGGGCTCTTCCAGCCCTGGGGTTCTATGAGAAGATGCAGCTGCCTTTCACGGTCCTTTTGCCATGTGACTTCTACTTCCTTTGTCCCAGACACAGGCTGCCCAGCTCATGGAGCACAAGGTCTGGAAGCCTCAGAGTTCTGTCCATAGACACACCCCTCCTTGCCTTGTTGAGGCACAAGGCTCGGCCCGTCTCTTCTCTCAGGGTGTGTCTAAACTACATGGCTCCATCGACAAAGCCATGTAGATGAGGCTGATCAGCAGAGGGAAATGAAGCTGCAATTTAAATAATCGCGGCTTCATTTAAATTTAAATGGCTGCTGCGCTCTGCCAACCAGATGATGATCAGCTGTTTGTCAGCAGATCAGGCCAGTCTGGACGCTCCCCCGTCGGCATGAAAGCCCTTTGTCGACCTCCCCCTTATGCCTCGTGGGATGAGGTTTACCGGGAGGTCGACAAAGGGCTTTCATGTAGACAGGGGAGAGTCCAGACTGCCCCGATCTGCCGACAAACAGCTGATCATCAGCTTGTCGGCAGAGCGCAGCAGCCATTTAAATTTAAATGAAGCTGCAATTATTTAAATTGCAGCTTCATTTCCCTCTGCCGATCAGCCTCATCTACATGGCTCCGTTGATGGAGCCATGTAGTTTAGACACACCCTCAATGGGACAATTGAATAGCTGAAGGTCCTTAATGGTCCGTGGAACAGGCTGGCAGTGCATTGCTGGATTGTCTGTGAGTGTCCCCCAGAAGCACAGCACAAGTTGTGCAGAGCGGACAGACAGACAGACAGACATCTCCATAACCCACAGTACAAAGGTGATACACACATACAGGTGAGATCGTCCTCTTGGCAGATCATAACAGTTTTGCAGATATCGTAAGTGGCAGACCTGGCACAACCCCTGGCCTTTCTAGAACACAGACTTTCATAAAGGGTCCCCAAATTCCACAGCGTCACACAGGTGTCTGTCACTGCACCCCCCGACTTGCAACCCAAGGAAACGGACACGCAGCCCCTGATGCCCTGGGAGAACCTGGGAAGGGCAAGGAGAGGTGACATCGCTCCGTGGGGCAGAGAATGGCTCTTACTGCCCCTCCGCAACATTGTCTGGGCCACAGAAAGGCCTTGTTAGGACACGTAGCTCAGCTTCTGGACCAACAATGCCCCTGGCCAGATATCCTCTGCTGGGCACCGGCTCTGCTCCGTAAAGCGAGCTCCAGTTACCCTGACCATTATCTCAGCTCCGAGCTCCATGTGCCCAGTGAGAGCTATGGCGGGAGGACGGGAGGACGGAGGGAGGGCGGGGGGACTGGGAGGGTGAGCTGCAAGGGCTGATGGGAGATCAGACAAGGGAAGTGGGAACCCCACAGAGTCAGGGGGCCAAGTGCCATTGGAGCAGCCCCGTGACCAGGAGAGGTGGCCTCCAGGGGTGTCCCCCAGTGGCCGTGCATCGCCCCTCCCTGCGAGGGGGGAGGACTTGTCGGGGGAGGGTTGGGGTGAATGGCCGAGCTGCTCTGGACTCACCGTGTCGACGCTGAGCTCGGCCTCAGGCTTCATGAGCAGCACGCTGCGATCCACAGCGCGGACGGCGCACAGGGACCCAGGGGCAGCCTGCACCTGCAGCTGGAGCTCCGAGCCTGGCAGGGCCCGGTCCTGCGAGAAGGCCAGCTTCACCTGGCGAGGCACAGGGTGTCACGGTGGGGGAGAGAGACCCCCGGGGCAGGAGGAAAGGGGCAGGACACGAGCTACAGGCACCGAGTGTCACTCTGGCCCTAGGCCCCACTGGCCGTGGGGCTTTGGGACTCGGTGCTAGGGGTGGGGCTGGGGGATTGAGGCAGCCCAGGCTCATTCAGTGCCCCCGTGGGACAGCACATGGAGCTGCAGTTATTTACAGACACCCCAGACAGACGGCAGGGGAGGGGGAAGGGGAGAGGGGCAGAAGGACCCAGGGCAGCCAGTGACTCCCTGCTCAGGGCTCCGGTTACGGGGCAGGAGCGGTTCCCCCAAAGCCCCTCGGCCCCGAGCCCCGGGCTCACCTTGCTGGGGAGGCACTTGGCCACGCGCAGCAGGGCGCTGTCGGCAGCCATCTCTCCGTCGGGCAGCACCGTGTAACCCAGCACCTTGGCAGCCGGCGCCAGCTCAGCGCCGACGGGCAGCTCCACGGAGAAGGAGCCCTTCAGTCCTAGGGGCAGTGGGGGACAGTGGGGGGCAGTCAGGGGCAGCCAGCAGAGCCCCTCCCCCCACCCGGTCCCTGCCCAGGGTCTCCATCCCCGACACGCACCCCTCCCCCGCCACTTACCAGCCCCCTCGCCGAGCTCCAGCCCCTTGTGGAGGATCCTGGCGATGGCTCCCTTGGCCACGACCTGCGGAGGAGGAGACGGGAGTCACTGAGCTGAGGAGACGGGAGTCACTGAGCCACTGAGCACAGGGGCTGGCGAACGCCCCGACGTGGGGATGCCGCACTGGCTGGAGTCAGGGCGGGGGCAGCCTCCCCCACCACAGACTGAGCCAGCGGAGGTGGGGGTGCACGGGAGCACTCTCAGGTCCGTGTCCTGTTCCCCAGCACTCTGGGCCCGGCAGCCCCCACTTTGGGGGAAGTTTGGAACCTGAGCCCCTAGTGGGGAAGGAGGAAAAGCCCCGTCCTGATCTATCCCCCCCCAGAGTTCAAAGGAACCATTCTACTCCACACCCCTTGTCATTCAATAGGGCGGCTGGGGGCATCGCTGTGAGGGTCAAATCAGGGCAAATTGCTTAGAACCAGGCCTACGTACAGCCCAAGACTGGGGTCCTCCTCTGTAAAGCACAAAACAAGTCACACCCAGCACTTCCGCTGCCACTCTGGGAAGCAAGAAGTCTCATAAGTCCCTTAGACACTCCAGATGTGCCACCACCAGTCCCACTCCTTTCACATATCAGGGGTTATAAACCCATCACTATGGAAGGTGGGAGTTGGAGTCTCTGCTTGGCGGCAGAAACTAGCACCTCTGTAGCCATGGCTGTATCAGCTGACAATTGAGGCCTGATGGCATAATGCCTGGTGCGGGTGTGGTCAGAGGATCATGCAGCTGCCCAGTAAATATCTGTGAGTGGTACGTTGTTCAGGAAGGCCACAGAGGTTGCAGTTGTATGCAGGGAGTGTGCTCTTGGAATGGAGATGAGTGGTTCACTCCAGAGGGAGTAACAACTCACTTGACAGGAAGAGATCCACTTGGAGATGTGCTGGGTTGAAATCGGCGTGCCCTTGGGTCATTAGGTGATATCGATAAAGAGGCACGGAGATTTAGGAAAGTCACGAGTCCTGTCTGTATAGACGGCTAATGCTCTCCGTATGTCTAAGGAGTGCAACATTGCCTCTGTAGGGGATGCTTAGATTTCAGATAAAAGATGGGCAACACTATGGGCTCATGGATATGGAATGAGGTACTAATCTTTGGTATAGATGCAGAATGTGGATGTAAGGAGTACAGGATCCGTTGAAAATCTCCCCATTGTCGGCAGAACCGTGGCTACACAGCACTTTCACTTTTGAAATGGCGCATGATTGGCACAGTGCTGGAACGTGGTATGCAACTGAAGCCCCGGGATATTTAAATCCCAGGCTCATTTACACTTTAGAAGTGCTTTATTTGCATCCCTCTGCCGACAGAGGGATGCAGTCTGGAGGTAGCCCAAGGTGATAGCAACAAGGAATAACACTCTCATGATAAAGGAAGGACAGAGGGCATGTGGACACAGGTCAAATGGAGGCTGCATGAGGCAATCTAGCATCAATTTCAACTCCCTTGAGGGCGCTGGGAGCCTATGAAGAGGAGGGAGATTCACGAGATCCTGAAGGAATCTCCTCATAGTGGGATGTGCGAAGACATATGGCCCATCTATTGGTTTGTGGAAGGCTGCTATAGTTTCCAAGTGTACCTTCATGGAAGAGAGGCATAGCCCAGCGGTCTTTAGATGTAGCATAAGTCCAGGACAAAAGGAAGTGAAGTAGTATTGGGGATGAGGCAAACTTGTTGACAGCACAGGGAAAAATGCTTCCATTTCTGCAGGTTAGAAAGTCTAGTAGATGGCCTCCTACTGTAGATCTCACTTGTTCAGAGCACTGGGACTCAGGTTCATGGAACCAGAGAGAAGCCAGGCATGAAGGTGAAAGGCTCAAGGCTGAGGATGGAGTAGCTTGCTTGGTTCTGAGAGAGGAGGTTGTGGCTGTGAGAAAACTGGAGTGGTGCAGCTTTCTCCATGCGGTAGAGATATGGGAACCAGAGTTGCCTGGACCATGATGGGATGGTCAGAATAATCTGAGCCCTGTCAGTATGGATCTCGTGGAGGACCCTGGGGATAAGCGGGATTGGTGGAAGCACTTGGTCCCATCAGATTAGGAAAGCATCTGCCAAGGTGTCCTGTTCCAGACTGGCCATGGAACAGAAACGAGGGCACTTGCCATTCTGCCAGGTGGCAAAGAGATCTGTTGATGGCTGGCCTCAAAGGTGGAATACTTGTGGACTTGGCAGGGTGTAGTTCCTACTCTTGAGCGGTGGTGAAGTTGCAGCTGAGGGCATCCGTGTGACATTGTTTACCCCCAGGAGGTAAGCCACCTTCAGGGTAACTCCGTGATGAATGCTCCAATTCCACAGTCATATGGCCTCCTCACAGACGGATGGGGAACAGGTTCCCCTCTGCCTATTTCTATAAAACATGGTAGTCATGTTATCCGCAAGTACGTGGATGGCCAAGTTGGTAATGATGTTTGTGAAGTGCACACAAGCATTCCTCACTGCTCTGAGTTTGAGTAGATTGCTATGTAGCATCATTCCATGCAGCATCCATCTGTCCTGAGCAGTCTGGTGATTGAGGTGAGCCCCCCAGCCCTGTAAGGTTGCATCAGTAGTGATTTGTATTGTAGGCTCGGACTGGTGGAAGAGAACACCTGCTAAGAGATTTCCCAAGACATCCACCATTGGAGGGTGTCCGATACCTTCCTCAGGATGGTGATTAGCTTGCAGAGCGGATGGCAGGCAGCAGTGTAGACTGCTGCCAGCCAATGCTGTAGGGCATGGAAGTGAGTTGTGCGAAGTATACCATGTATGTGGTGGCTGCCATATGACCCATCAGCTGAAGGAAGGCATAAATGGTGGTGGAAGCAACTACGACCAACACAGTTTGGAGATCTTGGATGGCCAAGAACCGGAGCTATGGTAGATATGATCAGGCAGATAGAGAGTCAAGAGGATCCCCAATTAACTCTATGTTCTGAACAGGATCTAAAGTTGATTTCTGGTCATTTATTAGGAGCCTGAAGTGATAAAACGAAAGTCTGATATTTCAGACCATGTTGGCTGCCTCGGTGTCGGACCAACCTTTTATGAGGCAGTTGTCTAAGTAAGGGAATATCACTACCCCATGTTGTCGAAGGTGCACCATCATCACTGCAAGGACCTTTGAGAAAACATGGGGGGTGGATGGCAGCCCAAGGGGAGGACTCTGTATTGAAAGTGGCCATCGCCAATGGTGGAACATAAGTATTATCTGTGAGCTGGGCATATAGTGACATGAAAGTAGGTTGAGGACTGCAAGCCAGTCCCCTTCGGTCAGTGCTGGTACGATCAATGCTAATGTAACCATCTTGAAACATTGTTCGTACAGGAATTTCTTTAATTTGCAGAAGTCTAGAATAGATCTCCATCTACCTGTATGCCTCAGGAAGTCATTCAAATAAAACGACTTGATATGTGCTGGGGCCTTCTCTATTGCTCGTAAAAGAAGGAGGCTGTCAACCTCTTGTCTGAGATGGATCTCGTGCTAGGCATCCCTGAAGAAAGACAGGGAAGGGAGAGGAATAGGGGGAAGTGAAAGCAGGGAGACAGTATATCCTGTGTGGATAATCGCTAAGGCCCAGAGGTCTGATGTTATGGCATCCCAGCGTTGGAAGAAGAGACAATCTGTGGGTGAAAAAATGGTTTATTGACACTGGATTGATGCGGAGGTTGGGAAGACCCTCAACCACATCCTCAAATTTGTTTTTTGGTTACCTGAGAAGTGGAGGAGCGGGATTACGGCAGACATCTTCTCTGCAGGCGTTGTCTGGGGCAATTAACATTGTAAGAGCTCTGTTGGGGTTGATTATAATAACTGTCCCTGTTCTTATTGTAGAGTGTGTATATCTTTTGATGGTACAGCAGCGTGTACATGCCCAGGGTATGTAAAGTCTTTCTTGAGTCCTTACTACTGTTCAGGGCCTCATCCGTCTTGGCGGAAAAGAGTTTAGCCTTGTCAAAGGGAAGGTCCTCCACTTTAGTTTGGAGGTCCTTGGGCACTGCTGCTGCTTGCAGCCATAATACTCTACACATTGCGATCACCGTGGTGGTTGCCCTGGCCACTATATCAGCCACGGCAAGAAAGAACTGCAAGGCCGTACCTGCAATAGTGTCGCCCTCATGGATGATGGACCATAGAATTGGATGTTTGGAGTCTGGTAGATGCTCAAGGAGCGTGCTCAATTCTGAGTAACCGTCAAAGTTTTGATTGGCCAGGAACACTGAATAATTCATAATATGCAGTTGTAGCGAGGTGGAGGAACATACCTTTCTTCCAAAGAGGTTGAGTTTTTTGTGATCTTTGTCATAGAGTGTGGATCTGAAAAAATGGCTACTCACTCTGTGTAGTAACGATTGTTCTTCAAGATGTGTGTCCCCGTGGGTGCTCCACTGTTGGTGTCAGGCTCGTCCTGGCGCTACGGATTGGAGACTTTCAAGCAGTGATCAGACAAGTTGAGCATGCATGAGGGGAGAGTGGTGTGGTAGCGCGCGCAGCCCTCTTCCCCTCCATTTCTTCTTTGATACCCTTGTGGACTGTTATTATTGCCCAAAGAGGTGGGGAGGAAAGTGGGGAGTGGAACACCCACGGGGGACACACAAATGACCAATCATCACTGCAGAGAGTCAGCAACTTCTCTTTCTTCTTCGAGTCATGTCCCCGGGGGTGCTCCACTGTTGGTGACTGTAGCAGTGCCCAATTCGATGGACGGTTGGCTTTGATAATTGCTGCAGACTGTGGAGAGAACGTCAGTGGCTACTGCGCTATCTGTTGTGGAGCATGGTGGAATGGCATAGTGCTTTATGAAGGTGTGACTGGACGACCATGTTGTTGCTCTGTGTATTTCCTGGAGTGAGACCCATTTGAGGAAAGCAGCTGATGTGGCTATTGCTCTGATGGAATGGGCCTTTGGAGTCGTTGGGAATGCCCTGTTCTGGAGCGAGTAGCAGGTAGTAATGCATGATGTGATCAGTTTTGATATGCGCTGAGAAGATAGTGGTTTTCCCTTGGACCTTTCAGCCAGGGATACCAGCAATCTCTGGGATAGTTGAAAGGGCTGAGTTCTATCAATATAGAAGACAATTGCCCTTCTAATGTCCAAACTGTGTAATATGGCTTCTTCCCTGGGACAGTGCAGTTTTGGATCGAAGATGGGCAGGACTATTGGCTCGTTGATACGGAATTCAGAACCTACTTTGGGTAAGAAGGACGGATGTGACCACAGAATAACTTTATGCCAGTGAAAGGTCGTGCATGGATGTGAGGCCATGAGAGCTGCAAGTTCACTAACCTTCTTTGCAGACACAACTGCCAGCAGGAACAGCATTTTCATGGTGAGACAGGTAAGTGATGATGTTGCCATTGGTTCGAAGGGTGGTTTTGTGAGTGAGTGAAGGACCAAGTCTAAGTCCCACGTGGGGGGTATGGGGTGTCCAAGGTGGTGCAGGTTTTGTAGGCCCTTCCAGAATCTTTTAGAGATGGGGTGGGAAAATATGGAGAACCCATCAATGGGAGGGTGAAAGGCCATAATGTCGGCCAGGTGCACTCAGCGTGATGAAAGCCGAAAACTTTGTTGTTTCAGGTGTATAATGTATTCCAGTATTAGGTGGAGAGGTGCCATAGATGGCTGGACTCCCCTGTGTGTGTAAACTGTTGCCATTTGTACAGGTAAGTCTTGCGTGTCATTTGTTTCCTACTATGAGTTGGACATTTTTCACTCCTTGGGAGCACTGTTGCTGCGCTTCTGAGATCCAGATTGAAGAGAGATTAAAAAGACTTGGACTTTTCATCTTAGAAAAGAGGAGACTAAGGGGGATATGATAGAGGTCTATAAAATCATGACTTGTGTAGAAAAAGTGTATCAGTAAAAGTTATTTATTTATTCCCACAGTATAAGAACTAAGGGTCACCAAATGAAATCAATAGACAGCAGGTTTAAAACAAAAAAAGTTTTTTTCACGCAGAGCAGTCAACCTGTGGAACTCCTCACTAGAGAATGTTGTGAAGACTAGGACTCATGGTTCAAAAAAGAGTTAGATAGAGTCATAGAGGACCATCAATGGCTACTTGTGAGGATAGGTAGGAAGGTGTGACCGACCGGGCCGTGTCTGGGCACAGCTGAGGGCGTCCACTTAGTGCAAATTACTCAACTTCAGGGATCCTTACAGTCCCCAGATTGGTGACCTCTCCAAACAGGCCACAAACCAGTCCCACAGAGCGCTTCAGCAGCCTGCCTGAAGCCTCATGAGCAAAACCCTTCCGACACCCCAGCAATATCCGTGCCCCAGATGGCCCCAGGCCTCATACACCGGTGGGGGGTCTTAGAACCCAATCCCACCTACCCCAAACAAGTTCTGTCCGGTTCCCAGAAACCAGACACAGATCCTTGGTCAATTTACCCTCTGGACCTTACCCACAAATCATGCTGAGCCAATCCTTTAGCATCTAACATCTAAAGGTTTATTACTACAATAAAGAAAAGCATGAGAGTAAGGTTGTTGAAGAATAGTACATTACATGCATCAAATCTCCCAGGGTATGTCTACACTACCCCGCTAGTTCGAACTAGCGGGGTAATGTAGGCATACCGCACTTGCAAATGAAGCCCGGGATTTGAATTTCCCGGGCTTCATTTGCATAAGCCGGCCGGCGCCATTTTTAAATGCCGGCTTGTTCGAACCCCGTGCCGCGCGGCTACACGCGGCACGGGCTAGATAGTTCGAACTATCTAGCCCGTGCCGCGTGTAGCCACGCAGCACGGGGTTCGAACAAGCCGGCATTTAAAAATGGCGCCGGCCGGCTTATGCAAATGAAGCCCGGGAAATTCAAATCCCGGGCTTCATTTGCAAGTGCGGTATGCCTACATTACCACCCTAGTTCGAACTAGGGTGGTAGTGTAGACATACCCCCAGTTCTCGATGTAGGCTCTAGCAGAGATGTTAGTTACAGCTGCTGGTTTAAAAGTCCTTGTTGCGCATCCTAGGATCAGGATGGGTCCACAGTTCTTCCTGGCTCTTCGATCTCTGCACTGCTGCCTCTGGGATGAAGTGCTGAGCTGAAGACCAAGATGGAGTTGACCACATGGCCTATTTATCCCTCCTTCCTGGTCTCTTCTTGGCTACAGCAGGTCACCTGGCTAACGGCTTATCCCTTTGTTCCCTGCTGGTAGCACCTAGGTATGAGTCACCACTCATTCTTTAGGTGTGTCCTTGGCCCATTGAGTGCCATT
Source organism: Pelodiscus sinensis (assembly GCF_049634645.1). Classification (NCBI taxonomy): domain Eukaryota; kingdom Metazoa; phylum Chordata; order Testudines; family Trionychidae; genus Pelodiscus; species Pelodiscus sinensis. Next base: position 407,757 of record NW_027466048.1, read on the forward strand.
GTCCCACAGGGCCTCGCTGATTAGCATGTCCACAGGCCCGGGCTCTGCCCAATGCTCAACCACTTGCAGGGAAATATTCAGTATCCACACAGATTACATATTCCTAACTATACACACAGACATTATACAATCACATGACTAGCGTACATAGGATTAGCAGACAGTGAGCTTCTATTCAACACCCCACATGTCCCCCTTTTATACCATTTTTGGGGCCAACACCCCCACCTGTGGGTGCAGCAGTGATCTGGCTGCTCCCCTCAAATTCAGTAACGTGACAGAAAGGTGTCCCTGGCTTCTGTTTGTCTGGAGGTGGGTGACAGGGGAGGGATCATGTAAGGATTACCTGTTGTGAGGATTACCGGTTGTCCCTCTGGGGCATCCGGTATTTGCCACTGTCGGCAGAGAGGGTACTGGGCTAGATGGATTTTGGACTGATCCAGTATGGCTGTTCTTATGTTCAGATAGGTACCATGCCATCAAGTATAGCCTTGTGGTTGGGGATGAAGTGTTGAGCCCTTGTTCTGGGAGAGTAGGTCCAGGTGGGTCAGAAGTGGGTAGAGAGGTCGTAGAGACAGTTGATAAAGACAGGGGAACCATGTCTGTCAAGTATCAGAGGGTAGCCGTGTTAGTCTGAATCTGCAAAAGCGACGAGGAGTCCTGTGGCACCTTATAGACTAACTGAAGTGTAGGAGCATAAGCTTTCGTGGGCAAAGACCCACTTCGTCAGATGCATCTGACGAAGTGGGTCTTTGCCCACGAAAGCTTATGCTCCTACACTTCAGTTAGTCTATAAGGTGCCACAGGACTCCTCATCGCTCATGTCTGTCAAGGTCACATTGGGGCTATTAAAATTAAAATTAGCCAGGCCCCTTCTGCCTGTATCTTCCAGAGGACTCTGGGAATGAGAGGAATAGGCAGGAAGGTGTATGATAGATGGGCCCCCAAGTGAGGAGCATGGCATCTCCCAGGGAGCTGTGTCCTATGTCCGCTCTGCAACAGTACTGGGGGCATTTGGAGTTCTGTCTGGTCACAGAAGGGTCTGTCTGCAGTACACCCCAGCATTGGAACTGCTCGCGGGTGATCTGATTGTGCAACTCCCACTTGTGTTTTGTGAGGAAGTTGCACTGAGGGTATCGGCCATAATATTCTCGTCCCCAGGTAAGCATGCTGCCGTGATGGCTATGTTGTGGCGGATACACCAATTCCAGAGCCTGACTTCCTCTGCACAGAACAACTGGGATCTCACAACCCCCTAGGGGTTGATATAAAGCACAGCAGTCATATTGTCATGAGGAGATGCACCGAAGAGCCCTGGATGTCTGGGAGGAAGTGATCGCACGTGTTGTGACCTGTGCAAAGCTCGAGCAGATTTATGTGGAGTCTGGACTCGTCTATGGACCACTTCCCTTGTATGACTACTTGTTGGAAGTGTGCTCCCCAGTGAGGCGTCCATAGTAATCTGTTTGGATGGCTGATTCGGATGGAAAGGCACCCCCCTTTGCAGAGGTAAAGGACTGGAGGGATGGCCCTGAGGGGATTTTGCATAGGACATCACCTGAAAAAGAATCCATGTTAGGATTCTTCCGGGCTCTCTGTCCTTAGCAAAGGTGCATCTGGAGAGGGCAGGAGCGAAGACCAAGATGGAGGAATCCCCACGATCCTTTTATACTCTTGCCTTTGCGGAGGAAAATCCATCGTTCTCCTGAGTGATGGTGCCTCCCAAAATGGAGCTGATCACATGATCAACTAACCTGCCCATGTCATAATTTTACATACAAAAATCACCTGTGTACATGAGCAGCACAAACAGAATCCGCATGGCATTGGCTTTCATTAGACACCTCACTTTGCTCTACATTTGGGGCAAACACACACCAGTGGGTGCAACAATGATCTGCATTTTCCTGTTAAAGTCCAATAATGTGACACTCATGCTCACACGCGATACACACACACACACATGATACACACACACACACACACTTTAGCTTCCCAGGTTGGGGCTCACCAGGAAGATGAAATCCAGGCTCTTGGACCCGCGCCGCAGGGCCTCCCTCGCCAGGACATAATCCACGTGGAGCTGCTGCACCTGGTTGCAGGGCAGCTCCCCGCCCAGCCTGCGGATCTTCAGGAAACTCCGGCTCCGGGAGTAGAAGGGCTCCACACGGTGATGGGCATCCGGGTAACGGGGAGAGACTCCGTCATGCTCCTCACTGGGACCCGCCTGCTTGAAGTGCCCCTGGGGACCGAGAGCGAGGGGGCGTGCTGGGTGCTGAGTGCCAGCACAGGATAGGGATAATGCAGGGCAGGGCTGGCGCTGATTCTGCTGGCTGATCTCAGCGCCCTGCATATGTAACAGGAGCCTAGAGAACCCAGTGCTTCCAATGGGGCAGCCCTGAGCTGTAGGGCCCCAGGCTGGGGGTCTTTGGTGGGTGCGGGTGCCCAGAGCAGCCCGAAGGGGGCGACCTTCCTAACTAAACTGCACCACACATGGTCATGAGAAGAGAAGTGGCAGCACTAGGATGCCGTTTGCACCACCCCTCTGATGGCTTTGATGCTGGGTCCTGCCCCTTCCCCACCCACCTCTGCCCTGGCTCTTCAGCCTGCAGGCTCTCTGGGTAGGGATGGTTTATACTCTGGGTGTGTGCAGCACCTAGCACCTCAGGGCCCAAACTTGGCTCTCCTTAGACACTTCCATAGTAACTACTATGAGCCACAGAACAACAACAACAGCCTGCAGGGCAGGGGCCCCACTGGGCTCAGAGGCCCATTGTTTACCCGCAGATCGACTGTCCCAGTCCAGCCGGAGGTGTCCAGCGCGAAGGAGGCTCTGCCAGACTCATCCGTCAGGAAGGTCTGGTTCTCACGAATGTCTCCAGAGCTAACAAACAGCCACAGAGTCTCATTCTTCAGTGCGGAGCCGTCTGCCGCCTCCAGGAGCATCTGAGCCAGGAGATAAAGGGAGAGACATGAAACTCTGGGGACAGTACCAGGCAGTGGGGTCAGGACCAGGGAGAGCTGGGGTGGGGGTGGGGCAGGACTGGAACAGCGGGGAGGAATGGAGATGGGGCTGTGGAGAGCTGGGGTGGGTGTGTGGCAGGAACAGTACAGCAGGGGCCGCTGGAGGTCGGGATTGGGGAGAGCTGGGGTGGGTGTGGGGCAGGACTGGAACAGCAGGGCGCTGGGGTGAGCACGTGTGTTGCCAGGGATCCCATTACCTGGCCAGTGCAGGGGATCCCAGCCCTGTAGGCAGCGTCAGCTTCCTCAAAGGTCACCGTGGCGATTTCAGACACGATGTTGATGTGGCAGCTCCTGGTCGCATTGATCACCACCCCTAGCAGGAGAGGGAGGCCGATGGGAGACGGGGCCGGGAGCCACCCCCCAATTCAGGCTGAATCCCGGATTTCTCTCCATACCGATCTGTGCAGCCATTTCTACCCCGCTAGCCGAGGGCTGCAGGGGCCATTGGGGGAGAATTGGGGGTGGGGGGTTAAATGAGGCAGGGATGGATTTTCCAGGAAGCCAAGCCCGTGTCTGCCAGGGAGCAGCTGGAGCAACTGGTCCATCCAGAGGCCAGAGAGCATTGACCCGGGACATGCTCTCCCCCCCCCCCCTCCGGAGAGAGTCCCCTGCCTGTGTGTGTCTGGTGACAGGGCACAGGAGCCCTGCATCCCACCTCCTGTGCTGCCAGACCCAAGCATGGGCCCAGCTCAGGGGCCCGTCACTGGCAATAGCTGGGGCTGGACACGTCCGGGGAAGGGGCTGTGCCCTGCTGTGCCTTGGCAGGGAAACTGTCCAGACCCCGGCTGGGGGCAGGGCTGGGGAGAAGCTCATTGTATCAGCCAGTGTTAAAGATGGGCCCAGAACCCGGCTCTGAGCCCCCCAAGCTGTGGGGAGTTCAGGGCTGGGCCCAGATCTCAGCTCACATGAGGGCTCCAGCACCCACCACAAACACTGCCCCGGGCCCATCTCTAAAGGGCTGGCCTAGCACTGGCCCTGTCACTGTGCAGGAAGACCCCTCTGCCTCTGGGCTCCCTGCTCCAGGTGCCTGTGCACAGGTCTGCTTGGGTTCAGGCCCACCTGTCCACTCCTCCTCAAGAGAGGCCATGGCCTCCAGGTTCATCCGGTAGCCAGAGCGGGTCAGGTGGAAGGGAGCCGTCCCCACCTCCCAGGAAAGGCAGCCGTCGCTCTCAGTCTGCAGGGAGAGAAGCGCAGCCCGTTAGCAGCAGCCCGGCCCCAGGCCCCGCAGGGTCAGCCAGCAGGTCTCTAATCGGGCTGGGCCGGGGGAGCACTGGGAAGGGAGACTCACAGAGAAGATGCCAGCTCATGCCCAGGGGGTCTCAGCTGAAACTGAAAATACTCCCTGGCAGGAGCTAGTCTCCTGGGGTCTTAGTGCTGGGCCAACAAGTCACAGAGCCCTTGGTAGGTGGGGCTCCGCTCTGCGCCCTGGGAAGGGGAGTGGTGCTAGTGGCAGTGCACCATTTCCAATTTTGTTAGGGGGACCAACTTGAACCATGATGGGGCTACTTAGGTACCTGAAAATGTCAGTTTTCTGGCAAATAATTTAGCAATTAGCTATCAGCAGACTTGTATCTAATCTAGTCTGCATTTTAGAGTTTGTTTGTCCGCTTGCCTAATTGATCAAGAACTCCTTCTAAATGGAGCTTCAGGGGGTAGCCGAGTTAGTCTGTTACAGAAAAAAAACCCAGCAAGCAAATGGTCTGGTAGCACTTTATAGACTAACAAAACATTACTCATTGAGGAGTAACGTTACTTCGAACCAAGGGCTTTGGTTTACATTAATGCGTCCCAGCACGCACTTCCTGGTTCGAATCAGCTGTGATTCAAACTAGCTCACCGGCGAGATCATGCTAATGGAGCGCGGGATATTTAAATCCCGGCTTCATTAGCTACTTCGTTCGTCTGCATTTTCATCCCTAGTCTGAACCCTTAGTGAGCAGCAAACAGGGGGGTTTGCCTGGGAGTTCACAGTGGGGGCAGCCCCACAGTGGTTGGTGTTTTTCTTTTTTTTTGGTCTTTTCTTTTTTCTCTCTAACTTCTCCTCTTCAGGCTTCCAGGGGCAATAAAAACAACCTCGGAGGAGTCTCTCAGAAGAAGACAGGATGCAGAGTGAAAGATCAGCTGGTGTGACCTGCACAGCATGTTCCACTCCTGTCTTCCTCCCTGAAGGCAGAAGTGATTTCATCTGTACAAAGTGCATGTTGGTCTCCATATTGGAAGAGAAAATTAAAGGACTAGAGGCCCAAGTATCAACCCTGCATTCCATCAAGGAAGATGAAGGGATGGGGGCTCCGTGACCACCACTCTCAAGAGAAGAAGGGTGGGGGTAGTCGGAGTCATCCATCTGCCATTCAGACCTGGAATCTCGAGAAGTGTGCTGCTTACCAGGAGCTAGAATTCAGGATGTGATCAAGAGACTTCCCAAACTGATCAAACCTTCAGATCTCTGCCCCTTCCTACTTCTCCATGTGGGAACTAACGATACGGCCAGGAATGATCTTGAGCGGGTCACTGCAAATGACGTAGCACCGGGAAGAAGGATCAAGGAGTTTGAGGTGCAAGTTGTGTTCTCATCCATCCTCCCTGTTGAAGGAAAAGGTCCAGGGAGGGATCGTCGAATCGTGGAAGTGAAGAAAGAGTTACTCACCTTGCTTCTTCTAGATGGGTCCCCGTGGGTGCTCCACTCTGGGTGCTGGTGCGTCCTCGCGCCGGCGACCGGAGACTTTTTCTAGCAGTTTCTGCCGTGCTGCGCAGGCGCCGTAGCACCCTCTAGTGCCGTTGGAATTGTTGGATGCCTGCACGACATGGCTCTTCCGTTCCTTCTCTACTTGCTAGAGTACAAGTCTCCAAAGCAGGGGAATGAGGGAGGGTAGTGGAGCACCCACGGGGACCCATCTCGAAGAAGCACCGTTACTGCACCAAGGTGAGTAACTCTTTCTTCTCCTTCGAGTGGTTCCCGTGGGTGATCCACTCTGGGGGTACATCTAAACTACATGCCTCCGTCGATGGAGGCATGTAGATTAGACAGATCGGCAGAGGGAAATGAAGCCGCGATTAAAATAATCGTGGCTTCATTTAAATTTAAATGGCTGCCCCCCTCTGCCGATCAGCTTTATGTCGGCAGATCGGGGCAGTCTGGACGCGCCGCGTTGACAAAGAAGCCTTTCTTGATCGGCACAGGTAAACCTGGTTTCACGAGGCATACCTGTGCCGATCAAGAAAGGCTTCTTTGTCGACGCGGCGCGTCCAGACTGCCCCGATCTGCCGACAAACAGCTGATCGGCAGAGCGGGGCAGCCATTTAAATTTAAATGAAGCCGCAATTATTTTAATCGCGGCTTCATTTCCCTCTGCCGATCTGTCTAATCTACATTCCTCCGTCGACAGAGGCATGTAGTCTAGACACACCCTGGGTGACTACAGAGCAGCTGTCGGCTCGCAGAGGTGGGTTTGGAGTAGTAGTGACTGTGGACAAGACTGCGTGTCCCACCGCCATGGACGAAGCTATAGAAGAAGAGAGTGCATAATGCCGTGCAAAAGTGTGGTCGGATGACCAAGTGGGGGCGTTACAGATATCTTGGAGTGGAACATTCTGAAGGAAGACGGTTGCGGAAGCCACTGCTCTGGTGGAGTGAACTGTGATGTTGTTCGGTAAGTGTTTGTCGTACAAGGTATAACAAGTTCGAATGCAAGAAGTAATCCAATTTGAGATTCTCTAAGACGAGATCGCTTGTCCCCTAGATTTATTGGCATAGGAGATGAAAAGCCTAGGTGAGGCCCGCCATGGCTTTGTGCGGTCGACATAAAACGCCAGAGTGCGTCGAATGTCTAAGTGTGCCATGCTGCCTGGATTGGGTTGGCATGAGGCTTTGGAAAGAAGGCGGGTAAGTACATGGGTTCATTCACATGAAAGGGTGAAGGTACTTTGGGGAGAAACTTCGGGTGGTTTCGAAGTATTACTCTGTCCTTTGTAAATACAGTATAAGGTGGGTCCGCCATCAAGGCTGCCAATTCACTCACTCTCCTACTGGAGGTAATTGCGACAAGAAAGGATACTTTCATGGATAAGAGAGACCAAGAACAGGTAGCCATCTGCTCGAATGGTGGCTTTGTCAAACTTTTTAGAACGTGATTCAAATCCCAGACAGAAACAGGAGGACGGACCGACGGGAATGTGTTTTGTAAGTCTTTAAAGAAGCGTTTGGTCAATGGATTAGCAAGGAAGGACATGCCATCCGTAGGGTGATGGAACGCCACTATAGCGGAAGCATGGACCTTGACACTGCTGAGTGTGAGGCCAGATTGCTTGAGGGATAACAGATAGTCCAGCAAAGTAGGTATAGAGGCTGACTGTGGAGGAGTTGCATGTAGTCGACTATAGCAGTGGGCAAATCGCTTCCACTGGTATGAGTAAGCCCTTCTGGTAGAATGCCTCCTACTGTTAATCAGTATGTCCTTCACCTGTTCCGAACAGGTAATCTCGGCATCCTGGAGCCATGAAGGAGCCAGGCATGAAGGTGAAGCTTGTGAAGGTCCGGGTGGAGAGTCCTGCCGTGATTCTGGGACAGGAGATCGTGGTGGAAAGGGAAGGGATACGGGTCTGTCAGCATCAACTTGAGAAGGTAGGAGTACCATATCTGTCTGGGCCATGCAGGAGCCACTAAAATGACCCACGCCTGGTCTGTCCTTATTTTGTTGAGGACTCTGTCCTTATTTTGTTGAGTGGGAAGGGAGGAAACGCATAGAGGAGAGGGGCGTTCCATGTGATGGAAAATGCGACTCCGAGGGAATGTCTTCCCTGGGCTCCTCTGGAGAAATACTGATGACATTTCCTGTTGTTCCTCGTGGCGAAGAGGTCTATGTCTGGCTGGCCCCACCGAAAGAATAGTAGAGTCAGGGCGTGCCTGTCGAGCTCCCACTCGTGCTGATCTTGGAATGAACGACTTAGAGCATCCGCTGTGACGTTGAGGATACCTAGGAGGTAAACGGCCAATGGGGTGACTTGGTGTATGAGACACCAATTCCAAAACTTGACTGCCTCCGAGCAGAGGGACGGGGATCGAGCCCCCCCTTGTCGGTTTACGTAGTACATGCAGGTAGTGTTGTCTGTCATGATGGTAATGGACTTGTGCATTATCTACTGTTTGAAGTGTTGGCATGAGTATCTGACTGCACGTAATTCGAGGAGGTTGATATGGGAGGTTTGCTCCGTGAAAGACCATTTCCCTTGGGCTGTGATGTTTCCTAGATGGGCCCCCCAACCCATAAGGGAGACGTCTGTTACAACTGTGAGTATGGGAGGAGGACGCTGAAAAGGAACGCCCTGCAGCATGTTATGTGGAATTGTCCACCAAAGCAAGGAACTGTGGTTACGTGGTGGGATAGCAACGAGCTTGGAGAGTTGGTCTCTGGAGGGATTGTAAACCGTTGCGAGCCACGACTGAAGTGCTCTCATGTGGAGCCTGGCCAAGATGATGACATAGGTCATGGAGGCCATATGCCCAAGGATCTTGAGACAGTGTCTGACCGTCACGGTTGGAGTTGATTACACTGACGAGATCAATTCCCGAATGGTGGCAAACCTGTGGTCGGGGAGCGTAGCTCTCGCCGTAGTTGTGTCAACGAGAGGGCCTATAAACTCTAGCCTCTGAGTTGGGAGTAAGGTGGATTTTGTATAGTTTATGTGAAAACCGAGGCTGAGTAGAAGGGCTACTGTGTTGTCCATCATGGTTTTGGTTTCGTGGAAAGAGGCACCCTTTATAAGGCAGTCGTCCAGGTACGGGAATATTATGGTCCCTCGTCGGCGCAGTGATGCCATTACCACTGCTAAGGTCTTTGAAAAAACTCTCGGGGCAGTTGATAGGCTGAATGGAAGTACCCGGTATTGGTAGTGTTGATCGACTACCGTAAACCGTAAGAAACGTCTGTGGGCTGGATGAATCATAATGTGAAAGTAGGCATCCTGGAGGTCGAGAGCTGATAGCCAATCTCCTTGATCAAGAGCGGGGATGATTGTTGCTAGAGTAATCATCTTGAAGTGGTGGTATGCCACGTGCTTGTTGAGGTATCTGAGGTCTAAGATGGGACGCCATCCTCCCGTCTTTTTCTGGGTTAAGAAGTAGGTTGAATAAAAACCCCGGCCGTGGAATTGAGGAGGTATTTGTTCTACTGTGCCGAGTTGGAGAAGACATGACACCTCCTGTGGGAGAACTGCCTTGTGAGATGGGTCCCTGAAAATGGACAGGGTAGGAGGGTGGGTGGGAGGGATGGAGATAAATGGGATCGAATAACCGAACTGGATCAGTTCCAAAACCCACTTGTCCGAAGTGATGAGAGACCATTGGTGGAAAAAGATCCGGAGGGGTTGATGGAACTGAACGGTGTCGGTTGGCGATAATGGTGGATTGGCTATGCGGCTCTTGACCTGACCTTCAAACCTGCTGTTTGGTTGCTGGTGGGTGGGTTGTGATGCATTGTTGGTGCTGTCTTTGGGGTCTACGCCTCTGTGGTCTTTGTCTCGGGTGGAAGTCGGTTCTGGGTTGCTGCTTGAAGGTGTCTCTCTGGCGTTGGTATGGCTGATATCTTGTTCTCTTGAACGGGGGAGTGTACATTCCCAGACTTCTGAGAGTCGTGCGAGAGTCCTTCATTGAGTGGAGTACTTCATCCGTCTTTGCAGCAAACAGGTTGGCTCGATAGAAAGGTAGATCCTCAACCTTTTGCTGCAGATCCCTTGGTACGCCTGATGCCTGTAGCCAGGATGCTCTGCGGAGGACCACCACAGAGGCTGTCACGCGAGCGGCAGTGTCCGCTACGTCCATGGAGGACTGTAGGGCCGTACGAGCGATGTTATGACCCTCTTGCATGATGTTAAGCAAGGTTGGCCTTTTGTGCTCTGGTAGTTGTTGGAGCAGATCCTGTAATTTCGAGTAGTTGGAATGATCGTAGTCTGCTAGCATAGCTGTGTAATTCGCAACTCTCAAGAGTAACGTGGCTGATGAATAGACTTTACGCCCCATCATATCCACTTTTTTATGGTCTTTATCCTGTGGGGTGGACCTGAGATTGGGTTGTTTGCCCTCGTGTCGAACCGAATCCACCACCAGGGAATTCGGGGGTGGGTGCGTAAAGAGAAAGTCCATATTTTTTGGCGCAATAAAATATTTACGATCTACCCTTTTGTTTGTTGGGGTGATGGATGCTGGAGTTTGCCAGATGTTATCGGCCGGATCCATAATAGCCTCGTCCATGATGAGAGCTAATCTGGAGGTAGTTGTAGGTTGTAGTGTGTGGAGAAGGAAATATTGTTTCTCCTGCACCTCCTGGAGATCTCTTTGTTGAACTACAGCCACCCTTTTAAAAAGGTCTTGAAATTTCCTAATATCATCCCCAGATGGTGGAGCTTCTGGTGTGACCGCTTCGTCAGGCGATGAGGACAAGAAGTTAGGCGGCGATCTAGTTTCTCCCTCTGAAAGTGAGTCGTGTGCTACCAAGGGGGTCGGGGAGTTTGGCTCGGTGACAGAAAGCACCTCAGTGGCGGCAGGAGTATCAGGAGGAGGAGGTCTAGAAATGGTTGAAGGCGCTCGATGGTGGTCCTTTTTCTAACGTCGCTCCCAGGGTTGCCATGGGTTGGCGTATGGTAGTGGTGGGTAGGCATATTGTTGGGCATACCATGGGTGTGGAGGAGGAGGGTATGCATACTGAACCATCGCAGGCTGCCAAGAGGGAGATCTATACTCTGGACTAGAGTGCTGGGAGGAGAATCTGCTCCTTGAATCAGTGCCAATCTCGCTGGGGGATCGAGAGATGACCGAAGAGTGACGGGACCTCCTTGAATGGATGGAAGAACCAGGAGAAGGCGGTGCCGAGGATGTACAGCTCCAGGTCCGAGATCAGTGCCGTTCGTGCCTCGCAGTCGGTGCTGCACAGTGCGGCGTAGGCGGCGCCGGGGTCAGTCCCAACGGTGGCGGGGATGACGGTGCCGGGGGCCGCTCAGGTGCCGAAGTGCCAGGCGGTGGCATGTCGGTGCGGTGCTTCTTCGGCACCGGGCCCAGCGCCGGCCTCCCATGGTGTTTTGGCCGATCTGTGTGGCCGCCTGTCGGTGCGGTTGGCACTGAGGGAGTCTCCAGTGCCGAACCAGTTGGTGCCGTCGATACCAGTGACGGCTCAGGGTGACTTCTCTTGTGCGGTGCCGATGGTTTAGGCAGCGCTATTCCTGAAGTTCCTGGCCTGGGCTCGGTGGTAACCCGTGCGGCCAACAGCGCCAAGGGCCGTGATGGGCTCGGGGTTGAACCCCATTTTGAGGTCGCGGCCCCAGAGTGGGTAGAGGGAGGATTTTTCTCCATACCCTTACTTGGCTGAGTTGATGTTGAGGCTGTAGGAGAGTCCTGCGGGGATGGGCGAAGAGACTTCTCATAGAGCAAGGTCTTCAGTCTGTTTGCTCGGTCTCTTCGTGCCCGCGCCGTTAATTTTGAGCAGTGGGGGCACTTTTGAGTTTGATGCGCCTCCCCTAGGCACTTAATGCATTTGGAATGCCCGTCTGAGGCTGGCATAGCATCCCGACATGACTCACACCTCTTGAAGCCTGGGGAACCGGGCATGAGGAGTCAGGGAAAAGCGGCAAGCGCAACAAGGAAACTTTTTTTTTTTAAACTGACGGGAGGAGAGGAGGGCTAAAAAACTTGGAGTATGAGGAAACTATAGGTTAAACACGGATTTTTCATCTATTTTTTAAACAGGGATAGGAGAAGCGTTGGCTCCATCTGCTGCCGAGGACGGTAGAGAAGGAACTGAGGAGCCGCGCTGCGCAGGCGCCCAACAATTCTAATGGCACTAGAGGGTGCTACGGCGCCTGCGCGGCACGGCAGAAACTGCTAGAAAAAGTCTCCGGTCGCCGGCGCAAGGACACACCAGCACCCAGAGTGCAGCACCCACGGGGACCACTTGAAGGAGAATGCATGGTTGCACAGGTGGTGTGGGAGCATCCCCCTCAAACCTGAATGTGGTCCATGATCTCCACCCTGGACCAGGAAACCACCCACGTTCTCCTGATCCTGGCAGGCTCCTGGGAGCTGCCAGACTATTCCTGGGGATCAGTGGAGGGCTGGCTGCCAGTGGCTTGCTGGCTCATGTTTTGGGGCCACTGGGTCAGGAGCAGTGACTGCTGGTTCTGGGCTGGCAGGCTTGGAGCTGGCACAGGCACTGTTGCCAGAGTCAACCCCTTTAAGGGCGCCAGGGAGGGGGGAGGGAGAGAAGTGTTCTTGGTTGAGGCTGGAGTGGCCACCAGGGCACCCTGGGAAGGCTGGAGGCCCCCTATTTCGATATAAGTGTCTACACAGCACTTATTTCAAAATAGCTATTTACCAAATGAGATTTACCAAATTCAAAATAAGTACTCCGCTATTTTGATTTAATTTCGAAATAGCGGTTTGGCTGCATAGACACTAGGAAAGTTATTTCAAAATAACTTTGCTGTGTAGACATACCCAAAAAGAAAGCTCACAAGAAGTGGAAACTTGGATAGACGACTAGGGAGGAGTACAAATATATTGCTTGAGCATACAGGGGTGTCATCAAGAAGGCCAACTCGCAATTGGAATTGCAGCTAGCAAGGGATGTGAAGGGTAATAAGAAAGGTTTCTACAGGCATGTTAGCAATAAGAAGGTGATCAGGGAGGACGTGGGACCCTTAATGGATGAGGGAGGTAATCCAGTGACAGATGATGTGGGAAAAGGTGAAGTACCTTTTTACCTCAGTCTTGTCAAACGAGGTCAGCTCCCAGATTACTGCACTAAGCAACACAGTATGGGAAGGAGGTGGGCAGCCCTCAGTGGAGAAAGAACAGGTTAGGAACTATTTAGAAAAGTTGGACATACACAAATCCATGGGACTGGGATCTAATGTATTCGATGCTGCTGAGGGAGTTGACTGATGTGACTGCAAAGCCATTGGCTGTTATTTTTGAAAATTCATGGCCAACAGGGGAGGTTCCAGATGATTGGAAAAGTTCAAATTAAGTGCCTATTGTTATGAAAGGGAAGAACTACATACCATCCAGGGAACTACAGACCAATCAGCCTCACTTCAGTCCCTGGAAAAATCATGGAGGGGACACACAAGGAATCCATTTTGAAGCACTTGGAAGAGGGGAAAGTGATCAGGAATAGTCAACATGGATTCACCAAGGGCAAGTCGTGCCTGACCAGCCTGATTACCTTCCGTGACGAGGTCACTGGCTCTGAGGACATGGGGAAAGAGGAGGACGTGATTTGCCTTGACTTTAGCAAAGCTTTTGATACTATCTCCCACAGTATTATTGCTTGCAAGTTAAGGATGTCTGAATTGGATAAATGGACTGTCAGGTAGATAGAAAGCTGGCTAGATTGTCGGGCCCAGCTGGTAGTGATTAAAGGCTTGATGTCTGGTTGGTGATCAGTATCAAGCGGAGTGCCCCAAGGGTCAGTTCTAGGGCCAGTTTTGTTCAACATCTTTATTAATGACCTGGATGAGGGGATGGATTGCACCCTCGGCAAGTCTGCAGATGACACTAAGCTAGAGGGAGAGGTAGATAGGTTGGAGGGTAGGGATGGGGTCCACAGTGACCTAGACAAGTTGGAGGATTGGGCCAAAAGAAATCTAATGAGGTTCAACAAGGACAAGCACAGAGTCCTGCACTTGGGACTGTAACAATATGTTTTCTCTGTAGCCATATTAGAAGGCCTGTAACCAAGTTTTACAGCTAATGGCCTTCTATTATGAAGTCACATACTCACACTGCATCTAAATTGCATTAAAATAATGTCGTACCTGGCTGCTAAGGAGATCCTGTCCTAACGGCTCCCATTGTCACCAGATAAAGAAACAGATCTCAAGATGGGTAGAGAAATCTTAGCTTACCGGCATTTCATCTGGCAAGAAACTGTTTATCCATAGTTGAGAGTGTGGAATCCTCATTCTATGATTATTGCCCTCAATTTCCTATTGTTTGTCTGTATGATCTCTGTCTGGTTTGTAACTGGTTCTGTCTGCTGTATAATTAATTTTGCTAGGTGTAAATCAACTAAGGTGGTGGTGCATGACTGGTTAGGTAATTCTGTTACAATAGCTTATGATTGGTTATTAAAATTATACTAAAATAATTGGTTGAAGTATAGCTAAGCAGGACTCAAGTTTCACTATATAAACTGGGGTCCAAGGAGACCAGGAGAGAAAAAAGGAAAGAGGAAGGGAAAGAAGAAAGGAACAGCAAGCAGAAGGAGTGAAGACCTGGAAGAACCGCCTGACCAGAGCTGCCAGGACTCCTCTGCACGACCATGATGTGCAGCAGTTAGGATCCCAAAAAACTAACCTTGCCTGGCCAAGAAGGGAAGCCTGCCTGCCTTTTCCAGTTACAGACTAACTCAGCTACCCCTCTGAAGCTTTTGGCTAAGCAGCAGTTTGGCAGGAAAAGATCTGGGGATGAGTCAAGAATGTGCCCTTGTAGTTGAAGAGGCCAATGGCATATTAGGGTGCATTAGGGGGAGCATTGCCAGAAGATCTAGAGAAATGATTATTCCCCTTTATTTCACCCTTGTAAGGCCACATCTGGAGTTTTTCATCCAATTCTGGGTCCCCCATTGCAGACAGGATGTTGATGCATTGGAGAAACACCAGCAGAGGGAAACAAAATTGATTATGGGGCTGGAGAATATGACTTACAAGGAGAAGCTAAGGGATTTGGACTTGTTTAGTCTGAAGAAGAATGACGGGGAGCTTGATAGCAGCCTTCAACTCCCTGAAAGGGGGTTCCTAAGAGCGTGGAGAGAGGTTGTTCTCAGTAGTGATGGATGGCAGAACAAGGAAAAATTATTTCCCTAGGAGAGTGGGGAAGCACTGGGCTGGGTTCCCTAGAGAGGTGGTGGAATCTCCATCCCTAGAGGTTTTTAAGTTCTGGCTTGACAAAGTTGATATTTTAGTTGGGATTGGTCTGCTCTGGGAGGGGACTTGACTGCTTAAGGCTCTTCCAGCCCTAGGATTCTAGGATTTTATGAAAGCTAAACAGAAAAGAGACTCACCAAAGCAAGTACAGTCCTCAAAATTAACATAACTGAGCAAATGTTGACAGATACAAATGCTTACTTATCTCCCCTCTGCACACTCCTGCCTTTTCCCACACACACCTGCCCCCGCCTGCCTTTCACCCCCCATGCCTCTGCCTGCCTTTCACCCCCACACCCACGCCTACCTTTCCCCCACCTGCCTTTCACCCCCCTACACCCTCACATACATCTGCCGTTCTCCCCACATACACAGGTAGCAGTAAGCCACTGCATCCCAGCCTGGAACACTGATAAGAGACTGGCTGAGGGTGGGGCTCTGGATAGTGTGGGCCTGCACTGTATGGCCACAGAGCACCAGGGTCCAGCTCTGTGCCCTTCCACCCCCAGCCTCTCCTCCAATGCCCTGCCCTAAGACCCCTCCACCCCCTCTCCTAACTCCTGCACTCCACCTCCTTCCCTGAAGCAGCCTCCTCTTCTCTGAGCCTCCCACCCTGCTGCCCTGACTTTTGCATGCCCCACATCCCCACCCCCTGCCCTGAGTCCGCCACAGCCATCCCACAGTTACATTTCGCACAGGTACTGCCCTATTGCCCCCAACCCCGGCACTGAGAGGTGGGTTGCGATAGGACAGGGCCTGTAATAATTCACCCCTGCGCACATCACTGCCTGTAACCAAAGGAGAATGCCTGCACCACACCAGAGAGTTTCCATTTCATTTGCATGAGGACTCAAGGGTTAGACTCAGCTCTGCAGGGCCAGCCACCAGCTTCAATTCAGCACGAAGGGAACTGCCTGCTGAAATACGGGCTGCACTTTATGGGGCTTCATGGTTTTCTGTCCTTCGGAGCAGCCTGTTACGTGCCTGCGGCATCAGTCCCTGTTTGCAGGAGCGACGAGGAAGCCATTCTAAGCTGACACGCAGGGAGGGGCCTGTCCTCCCCCGGTGTAAATCCAAATCGTTCCCTGGCTTTGTGGCTGCTGTGAACCAGCGGAGGGGCTGTACCTAACTGTCAGACCCCAGGAAGTTGTTACAATCCCCTGGACATGCACCATTTTGCTCGTTCCTATGGTAACAGTTGAAACTCGATAAAGAAGTTATTCACCCTGTGCAGTAACAACTGTTCTCCGAGGTGCGTGTCCCTGCGGGTGCGCCACTGTCGGTGACGCAGCGTCCTGGTGCTGGAGATCGGAGCTTTCCTTACAGTTGTCAGTTGGGCCATGCATGCACAAAAGGCACCTGGTGCCATTGGCACCTCGTGAGCATGGCCTGACCCTCCCCTTCAGTTCCTTGTCTGTCCCGAGTAGCCAAGACTCTGAGCAGGGAGGCTAGTGGAGCAGCCGCAGGGACACACATCTTGAAGAACAGCTGTTACTGCACAGAGTAACTTCCTCTTCTTCTTTGGGTGATGCCTCTGTGGTGCTCCACTATGGGTGACTACAAAGCAGAACTCAGCCTGGATGGTGGGGCTCGGAGTCACTGCCTGGTGGATGAGATCAGGACAGCTGTAGCCACTGCTGTGCCAGCTGTCAGCTGAGGCATAATGATGTAATGCCTGGCAAAGGTGTGGTCAGATGACCAAGTCTCTGCCCAGTAAATATCCTTAAGGGCCACATTGTCCAAAAAAAATCATAGAAGTTGCAGTAGTGCGGGTATAGTGTGCTCTCGGTGGAGCTGCCAACAGCTTATTGCAGAGAGAACGGCAGCGTATTATGTAGGCTGATACCTATTTAGAAATCCGCTGGGCTGAAATCGCTGTGCCCTTTGAGTGTTCTGTGATAGATACAAAAAGACGTGGAGACTTACAGAAGGCCTGAGTCCTGTCTATGTGAAAGGCCAATGCCCTTCAACATGCAGGGTATGGAGCATAGCGTCCCTGGGGGATGCATGAGGTTTGGGGAAGAATACAGGTGAAACTATGGGCTCATTGATGTGGAACAAGGTGCAGACTTTGGTTAAAAAAGTTGGATGTGGCTTCAAGGTTACTTTGTCCTTGGTAAAAACCCTATAAGGCAGGCCCACTGTCAAAGCCCCAGTCTTGCTAACCCTGCTTGCAGAGGTAATGGCTATCAGAAACAGCACCTTCATTAGAAAGAAAGGGATGTGTAAGTCACCAAGGGCTCGAAGGGGGCCTCATAAGGCAATCTAAAACCAAGTTCAAGTCCCAGGAGGGCGCTGGGGCCCTATGCAGAGGGTAGAGTTTCTAGAGGCCTTTACGGAACCTCCTGGTGATAGGATGAACTAAGACAGATGATCTGTCAACCTACTCGTGCCAGGCCACTATCACTGTGAGATGTACCTTGACAGCAGAAATGGATGGGCCCCCACCCTTCAGGTGGAACATGTAGTTAAGAACACAAGGAAGCAGTGAGTGCGAATATCAGACTGAATCTGCTGACTCCAGGAAGAGAACCATTTCCATTTCTGCAGGTAAATGACTCTGGTAAATGGCCTTCTGCTGGGGAGAAGAACTGTTCTCACCTGTTCCCAGCCCAGGGATTCAGCACCGTGGAACCAGAGAAGGTGAAGGGTCTGAGGCTGAGGGTGTAGTAATTTGCCTTGATTCTGGGAGAGGAAGTTGTGGCATTGTGGAAGTGGATATGGTGGTTCGATGGACATGCTTTGGAAGTATGGGAACCACATATGCATGGACCATGAAGGAGCTATCAAGATGACTCAAGCTTTATCGGACTGAATCTTGCATAAGATGCTTGGGATAAGTGGAACCAGTGGGAAAGCAGAATATAGTGGTTTGTTCCAATGGATTAGGCAGGTGTTGCCCAACGATCCCTCACCCAGTCCTGTGTGGGAACAGAAGCAAGGACACTTGGCGTTGTGGAGGGTTGCAAAAAGGTCTATTGATGGATAGCCCCACCGGTGGAAGACAGAGGCGAACACAACTGGATGCAACTCCCACTCGTGGTCAGTGGAAACTTGTGGCTCAAAGCATCTGCCATAGCATTGTTCACACCATGTAGGTATGATGCTCGTAAAGTGACCCCATGATGAATACACCAGTTCCAAAGGTGGAATGCTTCTACACAACGGGATGGAGAGCAGGCACCCCCCTGCCTGTTGAGATAAAACATGGTAATCATATTGTCTGTGAATATGTGAACGAAGCGATTGGCAATGGTGGGAACAAAATGTCTGAGTGCATTCTTTGCGACTTTGAGCTCAAGAAGATTGATGGGTAGAACAGTTTTGTGTGGCAATCACCTGAGAGGCGTGCTCTTGCAGGGAGGTGTCAATCGTGATCAGTACAGTTGATTTGGGTCGAGGGAAGGGGACCCGCATAAGAAGACTGTCGGGTGATGTCCGCCATTTCAGAGAGTCCAACATGTACTTGGAGATGGTAACTAGCTTGTGAAGGGGGTGACGGGATGGTGTAGACGGAGCTTGATCCTGCCTTGAGGGCGGGGGGCTGGACTCGATGACCTCTCGAGGTCCCTTCCAGTCCTATGATTCTATGATTCTATGATTCTATGGCGTATAGACTGATGCTAGCCAGTGATGCAGGGCAGGGAAATGTAGGTGCACATGTTGGACAATGTATGGTAGTGGCCATATGGACCATCAACTCAGAACAGGTAAGTACAGTAGTAGAAGGGCTCAGGCAGATAAGGAGTTGAGGCGAACCCCAATGAACTCTATGTCCTGAACGGGATCCAGAGTTGATTTCTGTTTGTTTATCAGGAATCCCAGATGATGGAACAGGTGTCTGGTCCTAAAGACCATGCTGGTTGCTTCTGTACATAAGCCGCCCTTTATGAGGCAGTCATTTAGGTAGGGAAAAATCATGACCCCCTGCTGTCGAAGGTAAGCTGTCACTACTGTGAGGACCTCTGAAATGACCCGGGGGTGGAGGATAGGCCAAGCGGTAGGACTCTGTAATGTCTGATAAGCAAAAGCTTATAGGTCAATGCTATAGACTATACACATTTCTTCACACATACCCCACCACCACCAGTAATTTTTTTAACAGGCTGGCCAACAACCCAGCTCAGTCCTGGCTCACACTGGGTCTGGGACCCACCCCTGCTGCAGCTCTGCATTTAAAGTGTATTAGTGGCCAGGCAGGCAGGCAGCCCAGCTTATTTCCAGATCACTCCAGGTCCAGGAGCTCAGATCCTCCCCCACACCCCGGACAGGGGCTGCTGCTACTCCACGCTGCTGCCCCTGGGGACTATAGAATAGTCGACTAACCTATAGCAATTCATGAGGTTACTCAACTATTTAATTAACTGATATTTAACATACCTAGTCCCTGAAGAGGGACGGGGCGGAGGTACATTAGAGGGAAGTGAAGTGAAAGGAACGGTGTATCCGTATGAATGATTTCTAGCACCCACTGGTCCAATGTTATGGAGTTGCAGTGGAGGAAAAAGGGCCAGAGTCTGTGGGCAAAAAGATGATACTGGCCTGTTGGCACTGGATGCATGGGGAGCTCAGGCAGACCCTCGACCAAAGGTTCAAATCTGCTGCTTTGCAGCCTGGGAGCCTGAGGAGTGGAATTGGGGTGGGCGCGTCTTCTGAGGCCGTTGTCTAGGTCCGTTGTAGTCATATGACCCTTGCTGTGTTGGTTGTAATAATTGTCCTTGTTCCTGTTCTAAGGGGTATAGCGCTCCTGTCGATACAGTGGTGCACACATGCCCAGCGCTAGGGAGTCCTTGCTGCTATGGAGGACATCGACCATCTTGGCTGCGAAGAGCTTCTGTTTATCCATCTTAGACTGCAACTCCCTGGGCGCTCCCACTGCTTGAAGCCACGAAGCCCTGGGCCTCATGACCACTGGAGCTGTCGGCCTCGCTGCCGTGTCAGCCACATCACGTGAGGATTGTAAAGCGGTACGGACAATGGTGTGGCCCTCGTGGATGACCGATCTGAGTACGGGCCTCCTGGAGTCCGAGAAATGTTCCGTTCACTCAGCTAGTTTGTAACACTTCTCAAAGTCATGGTTCACTAGACGTGCCGAATAGTTTGTGATTCTAAGCTGCAATGTGGCAGAGGAATGTAGCTTCCTGCCAAACAATCTAGCTTCCTGTGCTCTCTGTCACTGAGAACGGATTTGAATTGTGTAGCCTTAGAGCAGGGGTAGGCAATAATTTATGACAGGGAGCCATGCCAATATTTTGGAAAGCGGTTGAGGGCCGCACTCTTCCATGACATTAATGGAGGAGGTGTAGAGTCTGGGATGGAGGTTGGGTGCAGAGGGGAGCTTTAGGTAGGAGATTGGGGTGCAGAAGGGAGACTGGAGTCTGGGAAGGAGTTTGGGTAAAGCAGGTGGTTGTGACCTAGAGCAGGGGACTTGAGTGCAGGGGTTTGGGACGTGACTCAGGGTAGAATGGGATTGTGATTTGGAGCAGGAGATTGGGGCAGCTGATCTGGGAGGGGGTACGGGTGCAAGAAGGGGACAGAGGGTTTGGATATGTTGAGTGAGGGGCAAAGGGTTGGGGCAGGGAGGGGCTGGGGTGTCAGAGGCAGGCTGTGGCCAGGAGACTTATCAGCCAGCAGCCAAACCAGCCTGCCTGCCTGCAGAGCTAAGGTTTTCAGAGCTTAAAATGTTTCCCAGCCAGCCTGCCTGCTGGCCTGGCCGTGTGCTTCAGTGAATAACTGAGCCAGAAGAGGGGGGCGTGGTTCTTCTTGACTGCCTGGTATTCAAACATGCTCCCATTGGGGGCAGGAGTGACTCCTGAAGCTTCCTCGCTCCACTCCAGTTTTGAAACAGAAATAGGGCCCAGCAGCCGCGTTACTGAATGACACCCTAGAGCGATGATTAACAACATCCATTACTGAAGAGTTGGGTTGCAGATGAGAAGAAAGGAAGACTAAGTCCTTAGGCAGCACAAAATACTCCTGCCAACTCCTTTGCATGTGGGTTGGGTGGAAACTGGGGTTCGCCATATCTCGACCAATACCCCCATAATGGGCAGAGTGATCAATGGCCTCATCGATGGGCAACGCGATCTGTCCCTGAGAAGCAGGGCTGATATTTCTCAGGAGGCCGAGTTGTTCTTCCTCCAGCTCCTGGTGCTGCACCTCTTGGCTCGAGGCTCCCCTTTGAAAAACTTCTTGTAAACTGTTTCAAGTCATCGGTGGGATACGTATCCTCTGGGATCACAGCTTCATCAGGGGACGAGGAAGAATTATCTGTAGGAGAATCCCCAGGAGCACGTGTCTCAGTTTGTTCATCCTGGATTTGGCCCTCCTCTTCTTCTGAATCCACCGTGGTTGGGAGGGTGAGAGGGTGAGGCTGGTGTGATAGATGGAACTGAAGAATTAAATCTACAAGAACCACAGTGTTCCCATGGTGGCCAGTGGAGTGGACAGTGAGGTGGAGGAAGTGGCCACTCTGATTACCACGACGGGTGGCCAGGTCTGTTGCGATCAGAATAACAGCTGTAGTGCGAGAAGAGTGTCGGGAGATGTAGTGCAGGAGGAGCGTTGTAAGGAAAAGACACTTCTCCGAGCTTCCTGTCCGAGAGAGGTATGCACAGAGAACACTGGAGATCTCACAGAGCCCCAAGAAGCACAGGATGAAAACGGTACCGGGAAGAGTTCCCTAGATAGAGGGAGGGAAGAATAGCGTCTGTCATGTCTCCCGGTGCCAAGGATTCCCAGTCAGGTCTCAGCGGAGCTGCACGTTTGTCATTCAGGTGGTCTTTTATCGGTGCCGATGTCACAGAACGTAGCTCCAATGATTTTTGGGGCAGCTATTTGGGTGCCGGTGCCATCACCTCTGCCAGTGCCGAGTCTTGTGATCTCGCGAGCACCGGTGTCACAGTCTGTGAGCGGGACCTTTCCAATGCCGAGGAGACTGGGTCAGCACCAAAGCAGTGCAGGAGGTTGCAGAAGCAGCACTGCTAGATGGTCTCAGCGCCATAGTACCAGAGGTGCCCAGTGTATCTCCCTTGCTCACTGTCATGACCATGAGGGTTAGCCAGCAGCCTGGGGACTAAGGGGTTAACTATGTCCCTTACCTAAGCCAGGTAGAGTCAGCCAATAGGAATGTAGGTAGGAACTTCAAACTGGGACAAAGGAATTTGGGGGTTTTCCCTCCTTTGTCTCGGAGCAGTTTCTCTCAAAGACTGTAAGTAGGGTAAAGTTTAGATAAATCCATTAGGTTTTATTGTTTTATGGTTTGGGAATGGGAATCTGATGTCTGTGCATTTAAAAATGGGTTTTCCTCTACATTGTAACTAAGATTTGGCCCATGGTGGAATCCCTCTGTCACACACCGACCCGTCTGGCCCGTGTGGGGGCCCTCCCCCGTGGGAGGGGGGGAACCCTTAGCCGCCGGTCGCAACTGCACTGTCAGTCTTTATAGGGGTTCTCTGAGGCGGAGGGGGACCTGGGCCCTCCCCCTCTCCAGGTCCCAGCCCAGGACCTTAAGGGTAGGCATCCTCGATGCGCTGCCCGACCGGGGGGGGCCATGACCACAACTCGCCGGTCCCCGGGTCTCCCTGACCTTGTCCTGGGCTACTTCCTCCATCTCGGCTATTCCTTGTCCATCCTCGCCTTCTCGGGGGAGGGGAGGGGATTCACCTCTTCACGCTGCGTTGATCCGCCGTTGGTGCCTCCGGCGCCCTGTCGGTGTTGGTCCGGGTCTCTGCTGGCCCGGTCCACCTCGGCCGTGCCTTCCTCCACCTCCCTGCTCCCGGTCGGGAGTCATCTTTTGAAGCCGGCGCCCCTTTCCAGGGATGCCAGCGCCAGCGCGCTGAGTCCTCCGCTCCCCCGCCCCCGGGCGCTTGTTCGGGGGCCGACAGCGCCTGCGCGGTCAGTCGTCTCCGAACAGGCTCGGCAGAGCCACCCCGTCTCCCCGGCAGCTACGTCGCCCGGCGCTTGAGTGCGGGGCGCAGGGCTAGCATCCGCGGCCCCTGCCGCCCCGTCATACCCTCCATGAGTATATTAATTTGTGACGTTTCCATCTAGTCATTATGCTTGCAACAGGAATATTGTGGTGATAATTACAGTTCTTTCTCTTTTCTTTTTATTAACCTGGTACTGGTTAATTTTTGTGTCCTGGTTTTACTTTTGGGGCTGAGATTTCCAAGTGGTCTCTCCCTGGTTTCCTTATCATTACTTAGGTGGTGGCAGTGGATTTTTTTATCCCCAAAATCTAGGGGGGAAGCTTTATACCAAAGCCTGGAAAGATAAGGTTTTGGGGTACTTGCAGCCCCCCACTTCTGCACTTATCATGCCAGAGAGGGGAAGAAGCCTTGACACTCACTCTGGGTGGGGGG
Organism: Pelodiscus sinensis; assembly: GCF_049634645.1. NCBI lineage: Eukaryota > Metazoa > Chordata > Testudines > Trionychidae > Pelodiscus > Pelodiscus sinensis. Next base: position 431,057 of record NW_027466048.1, read on the forward strand.
GGAGAGATCTTGCAGGAGAGGCTCTCTTTGAGTGATTTCTCGGCAAGGAGGAGACAGCCCTCTTTTCAACAGCCTGCACAGGAGGTCTAGATGGCTGTGATTTGCAAGTGGGCTGCGTAGCCTTTTCAAAGAGGATCACGCAGAGCCAAAGCTCCCTGTCATTCCGGACCCTAGTCCTGAGGCTGCAGCAGTGTTCACATTTTTGAGGGACATGAGCTTCCCCAAGACAATGAATACATGCTGAGTGGCCATCCAAAACAGGGTTGCAGTCCTGACATGTGTTGTATTTTTTGATCCCCGTTGAGCTTGATGGTGGGCCCAGTGGTTAATTTTCTGGATTGGCCCCCTCGGCTTCTTCTCAGACTTTTTTCTTTAAATGGGGGAAAGAAAAGTGGCGGATAAGGGCTGAGATTAGTCAAGCGAGTTGGCGTTCAGTTGGGAGTTGCCCCACAGCTCCCTTAGCAACAGAAAAACTCTTTTTTTTTAAATAGGTAACCAGAACAAGAATAAAGAACAAATAAGCAATTAACTAAGAAAACTACAAACTAAGCTAACGACCTACGTGAGGAGGATGAGCGCCTGAGGTGAAAGACGAGACCGAGGGCAGTAAGTGAGGGACTGGAGAGGGAGTGTCGGGCTGTGTGTAAAGTGCCAGTGCACAAATGGCATGAGGTGCCAACAACTGCTAGAAAAGCTCTGACCTGTGGCTCCGGGACGACCCAACACCCACAGTGGAGCATCCACGGGGACATCACCTGAAGAAGAACTCGAGGCTTTGTGTGTCTGCTGGTGGGGCACATCTCTACATGGTGCTGCACAAGCAACAGTGATTCCACCCACGAAGGGGAAAATAGACAGGGACACTGGCCACATAGCTGGGACTGATCCTGCCTTGGGCAGGGGAGCTGGGCTTGATGCCCTCCTGAGGTCTCTTCCAGCTCTATGATTCTGTGACAGCCCCCTACCCAAAGTGGGGAGCCCCAAGGGATCCGGGGCCTGATTCACCTGCACTTACACCAGCCTTACACCAGGGTCTCTCTATTTTCAACCCTGGGCCCCTCCCATTTTACCCCCCGGGGCAGATGAGAGCAGGATCAGGCCCCAGGCTGCAAAGGGAGGATGAAGGATCCCAGAGAAATGTTCATGAGACTCACAAGTAACAGTTCCTCGCCCCCCCCCCCCCCGCCCCGGCAGCCAGCAGCGCGGCACATTCTGCCTCCCAGTCGCACTCACCTGGCCCGCGAGATCTACACACACGCCTGGGAACGTATCATAAAAATAATCGAACCGCTGATTTCTGAGCCGACACAGGGTGGCCTGGACCCTCCCCAGCACGGGCTTCCCGTCGGTGTCTCTGTGCAGCAGAGGGAAGAGAAAGGGGAAGTGGGAGAGGGTCCCTTGCTGGGGTGGGTGGGGGTTTGGGTGGCAGGGTGACCCCCCCAGCACAGAGACAAAGGCGGGGGGGGGGGACAGGGACATGTCACAACCTGGTCAAAGAGCCGCAGGGGAGGGGAGTCAGTTCCAGGGGAGTCACTCCCCCTTTACTGGCCCGGCAGGGCTGGGTTCACACTCACCGGCCACACACCCGCAGGTGGAGCGTCTCGTCCAGCACCGTCACCACGGGGGGCAGCTGGAGGGTCACTTCGAACTTGGGCGGCTCTGGAGGGCAGAGAGGGAGGGGGTGGAAAGGACCCACAGCCCCAGCTCGGGGGGTTCCTCACAAGATGTGAGCTCCATGCTGGGGTGGGGGGAGCTGTCAGAAATGGCACCCTGAGAGCCACTGCTAATGGCCCTGTTTGCCCCAGCCCCCTCCCTCTGGCTGCTCCCACGGCCCCCAGCACCGGCAGGACTGGGAGAAGGAAGAGCAGGACGAAGTGACCCCGCTCAGCTCTGCCTTGAAGGGGGCGAGATGTGAGGAAGGGGGGATGTTATTCACCTTGTTCTCTTGCCTGTGAGTTCTGCTGTCCTATAATAACCCCGTGGGTGTGCCTCAGTTTCCCTGGGTACTACTCCTTGCCTAGATGGTGATGGGAATTTTGGGTGTGACTGCCACAGAGAGGCTGCCCATCTGCCTGCATGTAAACAATGGCCGATGCCTTTGTCACCTGACCCAGGAGGGGATGTGACCAGGTGACACCTTTTGCCCAGGAAGCAGGACAAAGGGCAGAGATATTCCTGGGGGAGGGGCTGGGACCAGGCAGCTGGGGGTCTGAGAGGACTCTGGGCACAGAGGGGAGGGCCAGGTTCTGGGCTCCCCTTTCCCAAGAAGGCATTTACTGCATGTTCCCGGTTACTGTGCTGACAAGTCTGTTCTACGCCGCAGGGGGACAGTTGGGGTCAGTGACACTGGGGGGCTTGGAGCAGGGTGTCTGGGGAGCGGGGGGGCTGGGGACTCAGGGGCAAGGTCTCTAGTGGGGATGCTACAGTGTGTAATTAAGTAACTACAGTTTCAGCGGGAGGCTCCCCAGGAGCCAGTGAGCGTGGGGAGCCCCGTGTGACCGTAAACGTTAATGGGCCCAGGCTCCTTGGTTCCCCGTTTACACAGTTACACTTTTACATCCCTAATGTCCCCGGGAGCAGGGGCCACTTGGGGGTCTCATTGGCCGGGTGTCTGAGCGCTGAGGTGTTGGGGCTGCAGGCCGATGGGGACTGGTTGGGACCCACAGGGATCAGGCTCAGCAGCAGCATCTGAGGCCTCCGGCAGGGCTTATGGCCAACTGGGGCAAGACTATATGGAAGGGGTCCATGAACTAGGAAGGGAACAGGCCCAGAAGAGTTGATCTGCTTCTCTGACCGTCCCAAGCTCAGGAACGCCCCCTGGCAGGCCGAACCCGGGGGTGGGTCAGTACCCCAACAGCCATGTGCCCCATGCTCTGCATTCTGCTGTTTGCGCTTCACACTTGCACCAAAGGCAACCGTGTCCACAGGCCCGAGACTTCCCCAGGGGTCCACAAATGAAATGAAGTTGAAACCAGCTGCAGAGTGGAACAGGGAGCCTCAATTCCCCTCCTCCAGGCCCCAGAGCAGAATGGGGCAGGGACGCGAGGGGCAAGAACCCTGAATTCCTCTCCCCAGAATCCCAACACCCCAGAACAGAGGTGCAGGGTCTCATGGTGCTGGCTGGGTCAGTCCCACGGCTCTGAGCTCCCAGGGACCCCCAGACACATCACCCCCAGGAGACTCATGAATCCTCCCCCCCACCCTCAGTCGCTGCCCCGGCCCCGCTGCGCACCGTACTCTTCCACGCTGAACGAACGCCTGGTCCCCTGCACCTCGATGGCGTACGGCCCCAGGGCCGGCTCGGCAGCCAGCGGGAGGGACAGATCCACGATGCCCTGCTGCGGAGTCACATCTCGCCACTGGGCGATGCGGTTCCCGTGGGGATCCTGGCACACGGACACGCCCTGCTCAGCCGCTGCCCGCACACGGCTCCACCCGGCAGCCCCCGAGTGCCTGGCGCTGCTGGCGGGGCTGGATCGACGGCCGGGGCCTCAGATCTTCTCCTTAGCCTGGAGCAGGCACCCCCGGGTAGCCCTGGGCAAGTTCCCACCCCCAACGGTACCTCCCACCAACACCCTGCAACCCTGACCCAAGGGCACCGGCTCGGGAACAGGCTCCCGTGGGCTTCCCATCTCCAGCCTGGACAAAGCCCAGGGAACAGCCCTAGGGACCGTCTCCATCTCAGCTCTAGGCCTCTGTGTAACGTTCCCTGTTCCCCTCCCCCAAGCAGCCTCCCCAAACCTCCACCCCCCTGCTCTGCAGCTCCCAGAGACACCCCCCCTTCCCAAGGGAGCCCCCACTTAGTTCCCCACTGGCCTGACCCAGCGTGTGGGGGCTGCGAACATTCGGGATGAGTGATTCAGGCAGGGATCCCAGCCAGGGCCCCACCCCCCAGCCCCTGGACAGCCTCAGATGATGCAAACACGGGTGGGGAGGACGTAACCCGATGGCACAAATGTCCCTCCCCACCCCCACATGGCCCAGCCCAGAAACACCCTCTGCTCTGGGACCCTGTGCACCCCACGGGCAGGGGGTCTAGGCTGGTTGCTGGACCCTGTGGTCAGAGCCCAGACCCCTCTGGGATCCCCACGACTGAACCCCCCCCCACTGCCCTCGGCTGAGCCAGACGGGAGGAGGAGGCTGGGGGGACAGACTGACCTGCAGGGTCACCAGGGGCAGCTGCAAAGCAAACAGACAGGAGATGCCGGTTAGAGGGACAGGACCCCCCCCCCCCCCACGGCTCTGCCTGGGACTGCCCAGGGCCCGAGTGCCTCTGATACCCCCCTCCCACCCACACTCTCACCAGCCCTCATACCTCCCCCCACCCCCCTTTAACCGGCCTGCTCGCCCTGCCTCCCCCCCACGCTCTGCTCTGCCCCGCCCCCGCTCTCACATGCCTGGTGGAATGTGTTACCCTGCCCTTCACCCCCTTCACCCCGCCCCACCCCACCCTCACAGGCCACATGTAACGAGTTACCCTGTTACCCTGCCCTCCCCCCTCCCCCCGCCTGCCCCGCCCCCGCTTTCACCCCACCCCCGCCCCCACCGGCCTGCCCCACCCCCGCTCTCACCCTGCCCCCGCTCTCACCCCACCCCCGCCCCCACCGGCCTGCCCCAGCCCCGCTCTCACACTACCCCTGCTCTCACCCCACCCCCGCCCCCACCGGCCTGCCCCACCCCCGCTCTCACCCCACCCCCGCTCTCACCCCACCCCCGCTCTCACCGGCCTGGCGCTGGGAACAAAGTCTTTGTCCAAAGTGACGATTCGAAACTTCACTGCAAAGGGGCAGAGGCAGAGGGGAGTCAGCCCCGGCCTGGTTCTCTGGGTGATTCCCGGGGGACGGTGCCAGCCGGACGCCCAGGCACTGACGGCCTCTGTGACCCCTCGCAACGGGCACAGCCCGGGCAGGGCGGCGCGAGCTTCCCCACGCTGCCTCTGCCCACGGGCCGGGGCCCTGCCCTGGGCGGCTGCCGGGAGCTGAGCCTCCAGGGCCCGGCCAGACCCCGGCCTCCCTGCGGAGGCTGCCAGAGGAGGCCGATCGGGGCCCCTGCAGCCAGCACCAAGGATGGGCTGAGACCCTTGGTTCCATGCAGGCCCCCAAACGGGCTCAGGCTTTGGGCCTCTCACCCCTGGGCCGGGTGCAGACAGGGCCCTACAAGTGAGAGTCCCGTATCCCCGGAGCCCCCCTCCCCTCCCCACAGCCCAGGGTCCCTCCCAAGGGCCTGGGGCCCCACCAAACCCCTCCTGCAGCCCCTGCCCCTCACCTGTCTGTCCCGGCTTGTAGACGGCCTTGTCCGTCTGCACAAAGGTCCCCGGCTCCAGCACCCGCAGCAGCACTGTCGTCCGCTCCGAGAACTGCAGGGTGTCCCCCCGCACCGAGAGGTGCAGCTCTGCGGCTTCCTGCTGCCCCCGAGACGGGGCTGGAACCTGCACAGGGGAACCCCAGCAAGGCCACAGTGACCAGTGACGGGCCGGTCGGGGCGCAGACCCACTACTGCGCGGGGTGGGGGGTGTCACTGACACGTATGGAGAGTGAGAGGTCTCTGCACCCCCCATCCACAGCCAGATGTGACTCTGTCAGTGCGTAGAACATCCAAAATACCCATCCCCCATCTAGTCATTGGTGCAGTGCCCAGGGAAACTGAGGCACACGCCTGGGGTTATTATAACACCTCAAGATTCACATGCAGCCTCACAAGGGGAATGAAACTTTGTCACAGGGGGGCATTGGCAGCGTGTGTTGAATATGGGACGCCTGGTGAAACTACTCGTATTCAGGGGAGTTCAACAGCAATCAGCTGACTGGGCCCCAGTTAACACACACACAGCGGAGCTGGATTCTCCACTTTGTAGCTCGAGGGGTCCCACGGGGAGAGGACACAGCAGGGGGAGCGGCAGGCTGGGGTTTGCACTCCCACTGCCATCATCGACCACTGGACCCCACCATCCCTGGGGGGCAGCAGCCAGCAAACGGGGATCTGGCCAGCAGCAGGTGCTGGTGGGAACAGGGAAGAGAGAGACAGGAAACACGGGACAATTTGCCTGCTTGTAAGAAAAAGTCAGGCACCTCCAGGAGGGCTGAAATACGGGCCAGTCCCTTTAAAAACAGGACGTCTGGTCACCCGAGGCAGGGCTGTTCGCGAGTCCCTGCTCCAGCCCTCACCAAACTGTGGGACCCTCCCGCCCAGCCAGGGACCTCCCAGCAGGCAGGCGCTCGGTGGAGCTGAAAGCCAAGGCTCCGTCTGCGCCCCCATCCCTGCCCCCTCCGGCTTGTCGCTGCTGAAGGACGCTCTGTGGCTACAGCTGCCCATGGCCAGGGCCGGGATCAGTCTGTGCCTGAGGCCTGAGGCCGGGCTGGGGCTGCAGGCCCAGGGCTGACGGGCTCGGTGCCCATGGCCAGGGCCGGGCTGGGTGGGGGGGGCTCACCTGGAAGCTCAGGTTCTCGCGCAGACGGGGCTCCTGGACCTCTCTCTCCAGCAGGGTGACATTGCTGAGCCCCTCCCCCCTCTCCAGCCGGACGCTCACCCGGACGGTCTCGTTGAGGTCGCTGAGATGAACTGACACCGTCCCCGTGTGCGGGTGGTAGAGCTGGGCTGGGCTCACCACCACATAGTGCCTGGGGAGGGGGCAGCACCGTGGGAGGGGGGAGGAGCCGGGGAGGGGAGAGCCCAGAGAAGGTCCCTTCTGCAGGAGGCAGAGCTGGGTCCGTGGTGCTTGAGGCTGATTGATCTTTCTAGCTGCAGGGCAAGGCCCTTCCACTCCTGTTCCCCCCCCCACACACACACATCCTGCCCCCCACGGACCTGGAGGCCCCCCAGGGCACAGAGAGGAGCTGAGTCCCCGTCCATCCCTGGCCTCTCAGCTGCCCCTGTGCTGGGGCTGAACAGACCCATTACTGGATCTGTGGCTGAGGGAGCCGGTGGCCCCAGGGGATTACCAGCCCATGGTACAGAGGGGCTGAGGCACAGAGAGGGGGTGTCTGCCTCTGGGGGTAGGACAAGGGGGGGGACAGGAGGGTCCCAGCATCGGGGACTGAGCTCCCGGGGAGAATGGATCTGTCCCCTTACTTTCCCGTCAAGCAGCCTCCTCACCAGTGCCCTGGGTTGATTCCAACCCCCCACACTGCCCACCACGCAGACAGACAGACAGACACGGACAGGGCTTACGGCTCTGCAGACGTCCCAGCTGTGAGGTGCAGGAGGAGCAGCAGGCCAGCCGGGGTTACCGGGGCCCCCATTCCTGGGTGCAGGCAGACGTGCTGGGACAAGGGACACACACACGTCACGCCCCTCTGAGTCCTTCTTCCTCCCTCCCACGCTCTGAGCCGGGGACCAGCCTGCTGGGCCCTGATATAGACTCTGGGGCCGGAGCTTCGCCTGTGGGCCGGGCACAGAAGGGTCGGGTCAGGTCTCTGGCAGGGGCTGGCACACGCACCTAGGACAATATTTACCCACCAACCCAGCTGCTGGATCCGAGTCTGACGGTTCTGGCTGGCAAAGGCCCAGGCGGCCAGGGGGCCCCTCGCATTGGTTACAGGCCTGGGGGCGGGACCCCTGGGGTCAGTGGCCGGGCAGTAGCCGGGATGCTGGGACAGACCAGGCAGGAGTGGGGGGAGGAGCTCGCTGAGAAATGAGTTTGTTAAAATGGGCCCTAGCAGTGACCCACGACAGCCATGCCAATGGGGAGAACGGGGGGGGGGGCTGAACTCGTCCCATGAAAACGTCTGTGAGGGGGCTGCACACCCCGCTCTGGGCAGAAGGGGTCCATCCACTGTGGCCTGAGGAAATCCTGCCCTCCCAGCCACACTGGGCAAGCTCCAAGTGCTGGGCTAGCACAAAAGGGAGCAAGACAGCTCAGTCTGGGTGGGTGCTGGAGAAGAGGGACCTGTGAAGCCATGTTTATTGCACCATTGCCCGTGGGACCAGAACTAGGTCTGCTAGGGGTAGGTCTGCACTACAGGGCAAGGTTGAATTCAGATATGCAATTTCAGCTACGTTAATTGCATAGCTGACGTCGAAGTGCCTTGACTCGGCTTTTGGCTCTGTCTACACTGCAGGAAGTATTGTTGTTTTAATTGCTTAGTACTAAATATACATGTAGCGCCCCTCTCCACCTGGTTACTTTCTTTAAGGCCAATCTGCTTACAGGTTTTGATGGAGAGGTCTGGGTTCTTCTGGATTCCGCCACCCACTCAACTTTATTTTTTCCAATGGATTTATTTGGCGGTGCCTCCACCCCCCTCACTCCTTCCTGGCAGGGTCACCAGGGCAGCTTGGGAGAAAAATTCTAACCCAGGGTAATCCCCATGTATTTGCCAGATAGTTGGAGACTCCCAGAAACACATAGGCTGTGCCTACACTGGGCCACTTATTCCGGAAAATCAGCTGCTTTTCTGGAATAAGCTGCGAGCTGCCTACACCGGCCCCTTGAATTTCCGGAAAAGCACTGACGATCTAATGTAAGAAATAAGCTGCTTTTCTGGAAAAACTATGCTGCTCCCGCTCGGGCAAAAGTCCTTTTTCCGGAAAACTGTTCTGGAAAAGGGCCAGTGTAGAGAGCACAGTAGTCTTTTCTGCAAAAAAGCCCCGATCGGGAAAATGTTGATCAGGGCTTTTTTCCGGAAAAGCGCGTCTACATTGGCCACAGACGCTTTTCCGGAAAAAGGGCTTTTCCGGAAAAGCATCCTGCCAATGTAGATGCTCTTTTTCCGGAAATACTTATAATGGAAAACTGTTCCGTTTTAAGCATTTCCGGAAAATCATGCCAGTGTAGACGTAGCCATGCACTATAATAAACACAGTTATATTAAACAGGAGACAAATATAACAGAACAGGGTAAAACACTATTTTTAAGTTCACCGGTGCCCAACAACTGTAAGGTTAGTGTCCCGTTGGTACGTGCACTTTGTTGGGGCCCTTGATGACTTTTGACCACAAAATTCTTCTCTGCAGTGGTTTAGCAGTAGGGCTGACTGGGTCCAGTACAGCCCAAAGGACTCATAAGCGGGAGAAGGTGGTAAATCCCGCACAGGTTTAATATGCAGCAGGTAATAAAATCCCCAAGCAAATTCCCTGACTTACTAACTAAGGGTATGTCTACACTACAAAGTTAGTTCGAACTAACGGACGTTAGTTCGAACTAACTTTCATAGGCGCTACACTAGCGCTCCGTTAGTTCAAATTTAATTCGAACTAACTTTCATAGGCGCTACACTAGCGCTCCGTTAGTTCGAATTTAATTCGAACTAACGGAGCACTTAGTTCGAACTAGGTAATCCTCATTCCATGAGGATTAAGCCTAGTTCGAACTTACTAGTTCGAATTAAGGGCTGTGTAGACCCTTAATTCGAACTAGTGGGAGGCTAGCCCTCCCCAGCTTTCCCTGGTGGCCACTCTGGCCAACACCAGGGAAACTCGTCTGCCCCCCTCCCGGCCCCGGGTTCCTTAAAGGGGCACAGGCTGGCTACGGTGCCCGGGCCAGGTGCAAGCCTGCCAGCACCCAGCCAGCAGACCCTGCACCTGGCACGGATCGAGCCACCCACCCGATGCCCCCCAGCCCTCCCCCTCTTCCCGGGACCAGGCTGGCGGCTCCTGGGAGCTTGCCCGGGACTGCAAGAGGCGGGCACCCTCCTGGGCTAGTGCGGACATCGTGGACCTTGTCCACGACCTCCGCACTAGGCACAGGAAAGTGGCCGTCTAGGGCAGGAGAGCTGCCAGCCTGGCCACCCAGGAGCAGGTGTGCATGAAAATCAAGGGAGACCAGTGAGACCCCCGACCCTGAGCTTACTGCCGACAGCGGCCAACCCTAGGGACCCTGGAGGGGATGGACCGAAGACAGTGACCAAGCCATTTGTCTCGTGCCATCCCTCTCCAGCCTTCCACAAATCTTGGGCAGGGACACCACTCCTACCCCCTGGCTAATACCACTCCATGGACCCAACCTCCATGACTTGATCTCACTTCCCTTTCAACTCTGTTCTAGTTCTAGCCTTCACAGCCTCCTGCAGCAAGGAGTTCCACAGGTTGACTCTTTGCTTTGTGAAGAACAACTTTCTCTTACTAGTTTGAAGCCTGCTACCCATTCCTTTCCTTTGGTGTCCTCTAGTCCTTCTTTATGGGAACTAATGAAGAACTTTTCTAGATGCACCCTCTCCACCCAACTCCTGCTTTTAGAGACCTCTATCCTGTCCCCCCTCCGTCTCCTCTTTTCTAAGCTGAGAAGTCCCAGTCTCTTTAGCCTCTCTTCATATGGGACCTGTTCCCAACCCCTGATCACTGTAGTTGCCCTCCCCTCTCCCAGCCTCTCTCTTCCCCTCTCCCACCTCCTTTTCCCAGTCTCCCCCAATTTTGTTCAATAAAGACAGATTCTATTTTTGAACACAATTGTCCTTTATTTTGTACATCAGGAAGGGGGGCTAGGGAAGGGTAAGTGGAAGGAGGTGAGGGAGGAATGGGGTACGCGCTCCCGATGGGGAGGACTGGGCTGGCTCTGCGGGCTTCTGGGGGTGGAAGCTCTCCTGCAGCCCCCCAATTGCCTCCTCTCCGCAGATGGCAGCCTGCGGCAAGTGCAGCCGGGCTGATGGCCGAGTGCTGTGATGTGCCCAGTGTGGGCAGTCCGGGAACTCCAAGCCAGGACTGCTTTGCTAGCAGGGCACCCCTGAGAACTGTCTGTCCGGGGTGGGGTCGGGACCCTTTAAGCACAGCCCTCAGCTAGCCTGAGACAGCATCTCCACGCTCTAAGTCCTCCTCTGATGCCCTGCCGGCACTGCTTCCAGCCATCCTTAAGCCTGGTTCAGGGTCTACTTAATGTGGACATGCTACTTCGAATTAGCAAAACGCTAATTCGAACTAGTTTTTTAGTCTGGATCCGTTAGTTCCAATTAGCTTAGTTCAAATTAACTAATTCGAACTAAGTTAGTTCGAACTAACGTTGTAGTGTAGACGTACCCTGCCTTACTAACTAAAAGATGCTGCACTCACACACTCCATGGATGAGGCTCAGGTTCAGAGATGACTCGGTCACTGCAGAGGGGCTGGTCTCTTCTGGCAGGGATCCTCCTCAGGCAGGAATCAGGCTGCTTCAATCCCGGAATTTCCCCTCACCACAAAGGGGTGCCAGGCTCAAGGTGCAGGCCACACAACTGCACCAAAATTCAAACTATAATCTCCTAGCCCAGCATTCAGACACACACAGCAGGCAGCAGCCCCGAACCAGCAGACGGGAAAGAGCTGACCATGGTGGCTGGTCTCACCCAGGGAGCGGGAGAGCCAGCTCTGCCTCGCTGGGGAAGCCTCCCAGCAAACTCCACAAACTGGGAATCAACAGTGGAGACATAACACCCAGCTGAGGGATCCTGCCTTCCGGTCCCTAGAGGCTAGTTCTCAGGGGGAACCCTGCATGCAGGCCTGGGGTTCACTAGCTCCCACACAGCCAGCTTCCCCTTCCCAGGCTGGCTCCAGACTCTCCCACCAATGGCTCCTCCTTCCCCTCCTGAACTCCCTGGGAGGGGCATCTCACTCCCTATGGGTTGCCGGGCAGACTCTGTCCCTGGTAGGGAGGGGGAGCCAAGGCAAACTCCGTGCGCCTGTCCCTGAGCTGCCAGCAGACAGAGCCCCAGGAATCTAGGTCATCTCCTTGGGGTTACAGACACATATAGGCTGTGTCTACATTGGCACCCTTTTCTGGAAAAGGGATGCTAATGAGACACTTCCGAATTGCAAATGCTGCAGGGATTTAAATTTTCCCTTGGCATTTGCATGAACATGGCTGCCGCTTTTTTCCTGCTCGGGGCTTTGCCGGAAAAAAGCGCCAGTCTAGACGGGATCTTTCGGGAAATAAAGCTGGATGGGGAGCAGCCTCTGGGGTGCCAGGGCCAGGACACCAGCCTAGCAGAGGATGGGTGGGAGGTGGCAGTGACATCACAAAGGGCCTATTGTATGACCACAGCCTATTGGGGGACAGTGATGACCTCACAAAGAGTCTCTGGCAACAAGCACTCAGGACAGAGGTGCACGGCCGGGGCAAACGCCGAGTTTCCTGCGGCTTGGCAGCAGCATGGCCCCTTCTCAGGGTCTCTGCAGGGGCCGGATGGAGAAGTGGGACCGAGGGGCGGGGGCAGGAGCCTCGTCGACATTTTCTCCTTCCCTGCAGCTGGTCCTGTCGTCCCAGGTGACAAGGTAGGAGCCTCGGAAAGGTTTGGAGCCTGCTCAGTCTGGTTCCCCTTTGCTCCATTCCCTCTCTCTGTCTCGCCTTCTCCTGCGTCTTTTTCCCTTTCCCTGCCCCACCAAGCAGGAGGAAGTGTTGGGGAGTTGGGACAGTGGGAAGCCTCACACAGAACTCAGACTGGCAGAGTTCTCGGAGCAGGCGACCTGGCCCTCCATTTGGACGTGTGCTGAGACCCACCCCCCACCTCCTAGCTCCCAGAGTCTTGCTCCCGAATGGCCAAGCGGGTGGTTACTGACGGAGGACACTTGCAGCCTTTCGTTCTCTTTCAAACCGATTTCGGGGAGTCATTATTAACAGTTCCCAGCCATGCGGGAAGTGCCTAACACCTGGGGTTCCACAGGGGTCTGCTTATTAAGTTTGCAGATGACCCCAAGCTGGGAAGGGTGGCAAGTGCTTTGGAGGACAGGGTCATACTTCAAACTGCTTTGGACAAACTGGAGACATGGGCTGAAGTAAACAGGATGAAGTTTAATGAGGAGAAATGCAAAGCGCTCCACTTAGAAAGGAACCACCCATTTCACACATGCTGAATGGCTAGGAAGGAGTCCTGCAGGAAGGGATCTAGGGCGTCAGAGTGGACCACAAGCGAAACAGGAGTCAACAGTGTGACACTGTTGCAAGAAAAGCAAACATGATTCTGGGAGGCGTTAACAGGCATGTCGTGAGCAAGATTCGAGAAGTCATTCTTCTGCTCTACTGTGCACTGATTAATCCTCAGTTGGAGTCTCGCTGCTGATTAGGCCTCTGTTGGAGTTTTGTTGCAGTTCTGGGCACTGCATTTCAAGAGAGCGTGTTCTACTTCCAGGGGAAAAAAAGGAAACTGTGAACCGTAATTTGAATACCTTTCTTCCGGGGCGGGGTTTTGTTTTTGTTTTGTTTTTTGAAGAGGCATTTCTGGGGCCAAATGTCACAAAAAGCCCTCTTTCGGAAGCTCCCTTCTTCCTGATGGGAGGAGGAAGACTGGGCTTCCAAAAGAGTAGGTTTCCACTTCCAGCTGACAAACGTGTTCCCTGGATGTAGCGGGGGCGGGGATGGGCAGGTGTGTGTGGGGGGGGGGGGGGGGGGGGGCGTGTTTCTGGGATACAGCAGTATATACCAGGCCTGAGAGGGGACACGAGAGCAGTTTTCAAGTGCCTAAAATGGGGTTATAGGGAGGAGGAGATAAATTGCTCTCCTTGGCCTCCGAGGAGAGGACAAGAAGCAATGGGCTTAACTGCAGCAATGGAGGTTTAGGCTGGACATGAGGAAAAACTTCCTGTGAGGGGGGTTACACTCGGGAGATATTTCAGAGCAGACACCTGTCAGGGATGCTCTAACGGTGCTTGGTCCTGCCGGAAGGGTAGGGGGCTGGACCCAATGATCCGTGATGGCTGGTGCCCATTAGTGGTGGCTGGGCTGTGGCCGGTTGGAAGGCCTCTCTGTGTCCTAAGGGGGTGCTTGGGGGCAGGACATCAGCCTGACTGGGGTTGGGGGGGCAATGACACCACAAAGGCCTATGGAGGGGAGGGGCTAGGGAAGGGCTGAGCTCATGGAGATCCCCTGACAGCTGCACGGCAGGGCAGCCTCAGAGACACCCCCCAGCCCTTTCTGGCTGTGTGGGAGCCCCCCAAAAGAGGCGGGGCTGGAATCGCTCTGAGACCGGCCCTGCTGGGGGTGACCTGGGCCAGCCCTTGGGACGTCCCCGGAGACCTCTCGCCCGCCCCCCTCTCCCAATCTCGCTGCTGATTGGCTGAGCCGGGGGCCACGGACAGGGAGGAGGTTTCCCGGGTGTGACCCCCAGGCCCTTCCTTTGCAGGCTCTGCACGGCCGGGGTCCAGGCCTCCAGCTGGCCCTGCAGGGGGACCGGCAGGCACAGCCCCACACAGGTGCCAGGAGAGCTGGTAGGTGAGCATGAGCAGGGGTGTGGGGGCAGTCTTCCCTTAGCACTGGGGTAGGGGGGCATGGGGACCCTGGGGCAGGGCCGGCAGGACAGGGCTGTGTTGGGCCTTTTCTCCATCCGGGACAGGTGAAGGGGATGGATGTTGAAGTCAGGGCCTGGCTGGCTTTGGGATAGGGACCCTCAAATCCCATACACCTGGCGGGGAGGGGAGGGGGCTTGTTGGCACAGCCTGGGCACTGGTCTATTGACCCGGCTCTACCTCTCTCCCCCGCAGCACGTCAGCTCCTGCATCACGCCCACGGTGTCCTAGGGGAGAGCCAAGGCCCAGGGAACAACAGAGCCGGTTGTAACCTCCCCCCCCGCATTTCTGCATGGGAGGAGAGTGACCTCTGAGCCGGCCCCGGACCCTGGGGTGGGCAGGCGGCTCCCGCAGGGCCGGCAGCGGTAGGGCTGCGGGCTGGCAGCAACCCCTGGGGAGGGCCAAATCCGAGCCGGGCCTGAGCAAGGTGGCCAGTGTCCGGTTTGGAACCGGACAGGCCAGAATCTGAGGTTTCTGTGTGGGAAAGAAATGGAGACAATAGAAATGAGACAATGGGAATGGGCGGGATTTCCCTGGGGAGACGGAATGTCGATTGTGATGTCATGTCAAGTGTGTCCAGTAGTTTTGTTGAGACCATCTGGCAACCCCAGGCCTGAGCCAGACTTAGGCCCAGTTCAGGGGAGACCCTGGGACGTTAGGGGCCCATGTTCCAGCCAGACTCCTGCCCCGACCTGGGTCCCTCCTTGTCCCCCTGGAGCATCTGGGGGTGCAAATCCCCCTGGAGGGCCTTGCCCACCGCTCTTTGCCCCAGGAGCTGGGGGTCTCGTTAGCTCCTCTCCCCAGTGGCTTCAGCGGAGGGATGTGGGGAGGGAGGCGCCTGGCCCAGGGGGGTTGGGAGCTGGCAGCAGGACTGTCAAAAACCAGACTCTCCAGTAGAAAACTGGACACCTGCCATCCCTAGCTGGCAGCAGGACACTGATGGGCCCCGTCTCCTCCCTTCCATCCCAGCTCAGCACAGCCCCCACTAGGGAGCTTGGGGCCCAGCTGGGACTGTCCCTCAGGGGCCCAGCCGAGGACACCGGCCGGCCGGCCAGGGAGGGTCCTGACCCCTGTGCCCACTGCTGCTGCACCAGAGGTGAGGGACCCCGCTGGGCAACGGGCCCCCAAGCACTGACACCGACAGACGCCAGGCCGGGGGCCCTGCTGAAGTGTAGCCCCCTGATCCTGCCCCCCCCCCGGGAATGGGAGCCTGGTTGCTACACACCAGACCCTCTGGGACCAGCCCCACGGAGGGTGAGTCTGTCTCTCTCCCCTCCCCCACACTCCATGTAGGACCAGCCCCTCCCCAGGCCCCAAGGCGCCTGCTCTTTGTGGGGCCAGGGATGCAGCCCACTGGGAACCCAGCCCCAGCCAGGGCCCTAGGGCAGCTGGACGCTGCAGGGGAACAGCTCGGGGGAGAGGGGCATCACCAGCTCCTGCACTGATAGCCCCGGAGGGGTCTGGCCCTGGGGGGCACTAGAGAGGTGCTACGCCCATCCCAGGGCCAGCTCCCCCTACCCCCTGGTTCCCAGGCACCGCGTCTGACAGGCCCTTGCTCTCTTGGGACAGGAGGAGCCCGGCCACGGGGACACGCCAGCTCCCCTGGTCTGACCCTGGCCCCAGGTGCCTGCAGCTCGGCAGGGGCTGCCCCAGGGCAGGTGACGACAGCTGGGGAGGGAGCCGCCTGCGATATCAGCACCTCGCTTTCCCTGCTCACGCTGGGAGTGGAGCCGCAGCCGCGGCCGGGCACCGGGGAGAGGGAGGGGCTTCCCCCCCCTACCGCTGGGGATAGAACCATCCACCCATCTCCTGTCTCTGGACAGGGACCTGCACAGCCTCGTGAGTCAAGGCCAGCTTACGGACTACAGCCGTTAGGCTGAACTGCCTGACTAAAGGGGCAAAACACTGGCCATTGGGCCACACTGCCCTTAGAAAAGGGGCAAGGTACTGACTGGCCATTGGACCACACTGCCCTTAGAAAAGGGGCAAGGTACTGACTGGCCATTGGGCCACACTGCCCTTAGAAAAGGGGCAAGGTACTGACTCTGGCCATTGGGCCACACTGCCCTTAGAAAAGGGGCAAGGTACTGACTGGCCATTGGGCCACACTGCCCTTAGAAAAGGGGCAAGGTACTGACACTGGCAATTGGGCCACACTGCCCAGAGGAAAGGGGCAAGGGGCTAACCCTGGCCATTGGGCCACACTGTCCTTAGAAAAAGGGGAAGGTGGTGTCTGGCCATTGGGCCACATTGCCCAGAGGAAAGGGGCAAGGTACTGACACTGGCCATTGGGCCACACTGCCCTTAGAAAAGGGGCAAGGTACTGACACTGGCCATTGGGCCACACTGCCCTTAGAAAAGGCGCAAGGTACTGACACTGGCCATTGGGCCACACTGCCCTTAGAAAAGGCGCAAGGTACTGACTGGCCATCGGGCCACACTGCGGTTACGGACTCCACCCACTAGGCTGCCCTGCCCTATGCCGGGCTCTGCCAGAGGGAAGCTGGGAGCCTGCAGGCTTTGTGGCCAGAGAAGCTGTCGTCCCCTCGGCACCAGGCGCGAGTTGGACCCAGGGGCCGGATGGTGACGATTCCAGCCCACGGATGGGGCGTGTCGTGGCAGAGACTGAAAGCTGAAGAACTCACCCAGAGGCCAGGACCAGGGCAGCGGAGGAGGAAACCGGCTGGCCAGAGCAGAGAGGCCAGATGGAGGCTGCACTTCGGGGACCGGCTGAATCTGGAATAGACGGAGGGGCCTCCCCGTCGCGCCGCTTCCGCCCGGAAGACAAGCTCAGGCAGAGAAGCCACCGCGAACCCGGCACCTCGCAGCCGTACCCTGGGCGCTCGTGGTCTGGCCAGGCCTTTCCCAGGGAGACTCCCATCCAGTGCAGATCCCTATGGAGGGGGTGGGGAGCCTCAGGCATGGGGGCCGGATGCAGCCCCGGCTGGCGGGGATCCGGCCCCTGAAGGTCAGGGCTCCCCCCTGCATTGGGGGCCCACGCTGGGGAGAGGAGGGGGGGCTGTTTCTCACTTGTGGGCAGCCCCCCATAGATTTCTCTTTGGGTAATTAGCCCCGACCCAGCAAAGGTTCCCCACCCCTGCTCTGTGGGGGGTAAAGGTCCCTGGGTACCTGACTAGGGCCCCACCCATTTCACAGCCAGGAGACGTGCAACGGGGGGAGAGGAGGGGATGGGGGAATGGCGAGGGGAGTCTGAGTTCCCCACGTGGTGAGGGGCCTGGGGCGTCAGCTGCTCCCTGACCTGGCTGGGATGGGACAGGAGTTGTCCTGCCCCGACACGGGCACTCGCGGAGGGAGCAGATCAGAGCCACCCTGAGGGGCAGGGAGAAGTGAGGGTGGAACGGCTCAAGCTCTGCCCCACAGGCTGCTGGGAAGTGAAATTGGCACTCTTGGGACGCCCCCACCCCCATTGCACACAATCCTAGTTTGGGCCAGGACCCAGCCGGTCGGAGAGCCGGGAAATTTCCCAGGGAAGCCCCCGGGAGTGTGCCAGGGAGCAGCGTGGACACGGTCTGGCTGTGAAATGGGCGAGGTTGCAGGGGGACGCGATGGGGCCCTAGTTCCGGCGTATTCCCTGGAAGTTGTGGGAAAGGGTCTGCCAGAAACTCCTGGCCCTGTTGGTCTCCAGGGTCATTGGGGAATCCCCTAGTGCAGCCTTTCTCCAGCTGGGGCTCCCCACCCAAAAGGGGGTCCCAGGGCCAGGGGAGGGGGCTCGCGAGCAGGGTCACTGGCCGCCTGGGTTTTCCCAGCCATGACCTCGTCTTTCGGCCTCAAATCTTCCTCTGGGCAGATGTTTGGAAATATTAAAAACTGTCGGATTTCTCCCGGCTTTCCCAGCTGAGTGGCTGGAAAGCAGCGGCTACTGTCTGGCCATCCGGTTTGGGGGCAGCCCCATTGACAGCAGCAGCACAGGAGGAAGGGAGGCCTGGTCCGGTGTTGCCACCCTTCCTTCTGCACTGCTGCTGGCGGGGGGGCTGCCTTTCCATCTGGGTGGCTGCAGAGCAGCGGCCCCTGGCAGGTCACCCAGCTCAGAATTCAGCGCCAGCACCAGCTGCAGTGCAGAGGGAAGGGGGCATGATAAGGTCTTGCCTCCTCCCCTTCTGCACTGCTGCAGGGTGTGGGGCTGCCTTCTGACCCGGGTGGCTGGAGAGCAGTGGCTGCTGGCCAGGGGCCCAGCTTAGACGACGGCGTCCCTGCCAGCAGCAGCACAGAAGCAGGGTGGCTCCGTGTTGTGTCACTCCTACTTCTGCACCACTGCTGGCGGGGGCCCTGTCCTCCGAGCTGGGCACCCCAGGAGCAGCCACGACTCTCTGGTCACCCGCTCGGCCGTCAGTGCTGCCCCAAGAGCGGTGCAGCAGGAAGTGCAGGAGGGGCGGGATTGCAGCACTTCCTTCAGCACCGCGGCGGGTGTCAGCCCTGCCTCCCACACCGGGTGACCAGAGAGCGGGTGCCACTGGCCAGGGGCTACCTCAGAGGGCAGCGCCGATACCAGCAGCAGCACAAACTAGGGGTGTCAACGTGTGTAGCTGGCTACACGATTAACCGATACGTCTGGGCTTATTGGTTAATCCTGTCGCCTCCACACACCCCTCCCCCGGCTGCCTCAGGAACAGAAGCAGCAAGAGGGGGGGAAGGTGGGAGCTGGTGTCTGCGGGGATCCAGCTATTAAGCTGCCTCCCCATGAGCACCAGATCCCATGGAGCTGCCTGGCCCGCACCATGGGCTGCTGCCTCTCATAGAGATGCAGCCACACGGAGGGTGAGGGAGTCAGGCAGGAGCTGGTGCACACGGGAAGCAGCTTTTAAGACAGCTCCCCATGTGTATCAGCTCCTGTGGAACCACGTCTCACCCATCCCCCTCCACTGCTGCCTCCCTATCAGCGTGGGGGCAGGGCAGACATGAGATGAGATCTAGTTCTCCATGAGCACCAGTTCTGCGGAGCTGCCTGCTCCTGCCTCTCACGCTCCAGAGGAGGCTGCTGCAGAGCAGCCTCTGTCCGGGGCTGGCACAAGCTCTCGTCGCACAGAGGCTGCTGTGTGGGATGCCGGTGCAGCCTCTGTCTGCTGTGTGGGATGCCGGTGCAGCCTCCGTCTGCTGTGTGGGATGCCGGTGCAGCCTCTGTCTGCTGTGTGGGATGCCGGTGCAGCCTCCGTCTGCTGTGTGGGATGCCGGTGCAGCCCCTCATTGCTGACTCAGGCACCAGGGACTATCGAATAATCGTGGAATTGCTACAGTTTGATGCAGTGACATGATTGTTCAGTGACTCCCTGTCTGACATCCCCAGCAAACAGGGAGGGGGCCCTGGACGGTGCTCCCCTCGTCCTTCTCTGCCTTCGCTGGCAACAGCGCCGCCACTCCCGCCGGGCAGCTGGACAGTCCGTGCTGTCTCCGGTAACAGTGCAGAAGGCAGGTGGGCTGCTGCAGCTTTGCCTCCCTGCCTTCCGTGCCGCTGCTGCTGGGTAAGGATGTTAAATAACGATTCACGGACAAGTTGAGGAGTCGATGGAATTTCCATTGGCTACTCGACTAGTCGATGGGCACTTTCTGCACTTTGAACTGGACAAGGGCCCCAGCAGGGCCTCCTGTGCACTTCAAAACGGGAACTCCGTGTGCAGCCCGGGGCCAGCAGGAAGTCCCACTGACTCGGCTTTACGAGGGTCCTTCCGCTTTGAAAGGCTCAGGATCCTGGAGGCTCTTGTGCATTTCTGAGTGGAAGCACCTGCATGGAGCCTGGAGTCAGCAGCGGACTCAGACCCCTGGCATCCCCGAGGTCCATGCGGCGCTGCTCCTTTGGAGAACCCCCTTTTCACACCTTTTCCCATGAGCAGGCAGCGCCAGCACCACCAGCAGTGCAGAAGGGAGGGCGGCCTGGTGTGGCGGTGCCTCCCTTCCCTCTGCACTGCTGCGGGCAGAGACTCTGCCTACTAACGGGATGGCTGGGGGCAGTTATAAGGTGTCAGGTGCCCAACCTGGATGGCAACCCCACCGCCAGCAGCAACGCAGGAGGGAGGGGAGCTGGTCTGGTATCGCCACCCTCCCTGCTGTGCCGCTGCTGGCCGTGCCTCTCACTTCTCAGCTGGGCAGCTAGAGAGCGCAGGCACCATGTGCACAAGGCCGCCTGACCCAGCAGAGCCACCCTCCCTTCCGTGCCACTGCTGGGGGCAGCCCTGCCTGCCACACTGACGCTACGTCTAGACGACAGGCTTTTGTCCACAGAAGTTTTGTCGACAGATACTGTGGACAAAGCTTCTGTCAACAAAGAGCATCTAGACTACGTCCAGTTCTGTAGACAGAGCAAGCCGCTTTGTCAACATGCCAGTGTAGACGCAAAGGGCAGTGGAGATGCAATAGCGCCTTCTGGCGACAGAACTCTCTCGACAAAAGGCGTCATTCCTCGTAGAATGAGGTTTACAGCTGTCGACAAAACAGCGGAGTCAACAGAACTAAGCAGCAGTGTAGACGCAGGTATAATTGTGTCGACAAAAGTCCACTTTTGTCGACAAAACCCTGTAGTCTAGACACACCCTGAGTGGCCTGCGAGTGGCCCATGCTGGCAGGACACCCAGCTGCAAAGTCAGCGCCAGCAGCAGCGCAGGAGGAAGGGAGGCCTGGTCTGGTATCTCAGCCCTTCCTTCTGTGCCGCTGCAGGCGGTGGCGCTGCCTTTGGACCTGGGCGGCGGCAGAGCAGCGGCTGCTGTTGTGGGGCCCAGTTCGGAGGGGGCCCCACTGAGCAGCGAGTGAGGGGTGGTCACTGACGGGTCCCCCAGCTCAGAAGTCAACGCCGCCCCAGCAGCAGCGCAGAGGCAGGGTGGCCTGGCATGTTGTTGCCACCGTTCCTTCCGCACTGCTGCTGGCAGGGCTGCCTTCTCCGCTGGGGACCACAGAGCAGGGGCCACAGGGGAGGTGCCCAGCTCGGAGGGCAGCTCTGCTCCCAGCAGCAGCGCAGAAGGAAGGGGGAGTGGCTGCCATTGCATCCTTCCCTCTGCCCCCTGCTGGGGGCATCGCTCCCTTCCAAGCTGGGTGGCCAGAGCGAGCGGGATCCCAGTGGGGTCAGTGCCAGCAGCAGCAGCAGCGCAGGAGAAGTGGAGGCAGCGATGCCGTTGCCACCCGTCCGTCTGCGCCGCTGCTGGCCAGGTTGGGGGCAGAGAGCAGCTGCCCCTCCAGCCGCCCAGCTGGGGAGGCCAGGAGAGATCAGGGACATTTCTTCTTATTTCCAAACTCCGCCGGGATGGGGACCTGGGGACTGAACACGAGGCCACGGCTGGGAAAGCCCAAACGTCCGGTGCCCCCGTGAGCGACCCTCCTGCCCTCGCCTTGCCGCCCCCTTCTGGGCAGGGACCCCCAGGGGGAGAAACGCTGCACTAGGGGATTCCTCTACGACCCCGAGGGCCACCACGGCCAGGAGTTCCCGGCAGCCCCTTTCCCACCACTTCCACGGAGGAGGCGGCAGGTTCTCAGGGGAGGTTTCCCCGACTCAGAGATCTGCCTGGATGGAGAGTGGAGGAGCAAAGGGAGGGCCTGGCCAGGAACGCCCAGGGCCAGGGCAGGGCTCACACGGCAGCACCCGCGGCAGGGAACCTGTTGCTCAGCCAGGCCCAGAACTCTGTGTCTCCCGGCCACTGGGGCCAGCCCAGATGTATCCAGCCTCCTGATGACTTGAGAGCCCCAGCTGCCTCTTCCTGTGTAGCCTGGAAGAAGAAAAGCGACTCGAGACCTCCAAGAGATGCTCCCTCGATGCCAAAATCTCCACCCAGCTCAGGGGTAGCATCAGCAGGAGCCAAATAAAAAATTGTGAGATTGGTTTCAAATAAATACATTACAGAGAAATACACAAATTATGTTTTTATGAGCTTTGCTTTCTGGGCCCTAAGCGCACGCTTGGGTCCGTCTCAGCCATTCCCTGCAAACCGGAGGACTTGAAACACTTTTCCCATGACAGCCGAGGGGGCGGCTACACCCCAGGGCCTGTGGGGACAGAGCGGTGCCAGCAGAGCCCCCTCACTGGGATGCAGCCCACAGGCACAGCGGGGGTGTTTCTGTTGCCACGACAACAGCCCCTCCCCAGGCAAAGCCCTCCCAGACTTCTGGCTGGAGCAGTCATGCCTAGCAGTCAGAGCAGGGGCTGTGGGTCAGAGCTGGGCTCAGGAGTCCCTCAGCAGCTGAAAGGCCGGTCTCCCGGGCTCAGACTTGAAGGGCCGAAGGGACCATCATGAGCACCTGGTCTGACCCCTTGCACCTTGCAGACCCCAGAACCTCACCCACCCCTCCGGTCCAGCCCCACTCTCCCTGGCTGTGTTACTGACGCCCTCACGTCACGGCTCAGCGATGGGGAGGGATGGAAAATCCCCCATTGACACGACTTGATCCCAGCCTGGGACCCTGCCCCACACTGCAGAGGGAGGCAGCCTCGTCCACCCTGCCCCCACGGGCTCTGCACATCTCCCCCTTGACAGTCCCTTCCCACCCCCAGACATGGGATCAGTCGGCGCAGGCGTGTTCTGGCCGGAGCCCCCAGCCACACGGCGGGGAAAGAATTGTCTGGAGCCGCTCAGCACGGGGAGCCCACGTTTCCCTCTGCGGAGCGCAGGGCAGCCGGTCTAATTCCTCCCACGCACGTGAGTTCAAGGGCTGCGGATGGGAGCTGGGCAGCACAAACGCTCACACTGACTCCCAGTTGCCTGAGCCCCCGTGTCGGGGGCACAGCCGGGGGGTGGCTACCCCTCGAGATGAGCCCTTCCAAGGGCGTTGTGCTGCCTTTACTGCAAGGCCGTGCCCTTTCCCCACACTCAGTGTTAACCTGGCTGGTCAGCCACGTCTCGAGGGGTGTCTGCTAACACCTATGTGACTCCACGGCCTGGCACCCAGAGGGGTCCCCTCGGTTAGAGGCTCCCAGGCCCAGAGGCCTCGTTGAGAAGTGAGTCTCCTCTCCCTCCTGAGACATATGGCCAAGAGGTCCAGTCCATAGGTCAGTCCCTTCTATCAGGAGCAATAGGGCCTAGCTCAGAGGTGAGTGCAAACTTCCAGAGAACTCCCTTGCTACGGGTAGTGGGGTTAGCTGGACCCGGGCCCTCCCGCTACCCTGGGTCCAAGCCCCGGGCTCTGTTGGCCGTTGGGCAGGGACTCCGACCGCCACACGCTGAGCTTGCGAGGAGCAATCCCCGCCTTGGGCACCTTCCGACCAGCTCTGGCGCATCTCTCCTGTCGTGCAGCCTCTGGGCAACGTCCAGCTGCTGCTGGAGTCTCCCGCCGCCCCGTTACACCGAAATCCTGCCTTGCTGCAGATGAGCACTCATAGTTTCCCCCTCCTGAAATAGCATTTTCCAAGGGCCGGGACCCTTTGTGGAAGCCTCCCCATCCCCAGGCTGAAATCCTATTTCAAGTGTGTTCCAGCACCAGCTGGCAGGGTCCCATGTCTCTGTGGGTCCGACCGTAACTTGGGCTTCAAGGGAAAACACAAAGCCATTTCCAGATTAGTGCTCTGAGCACTGGGCCGGCAAGGTCCTTACTCACCATGAATGGCTGTGTCTATAAGACCCAGATTAAAAACACAGGTATTGGGGGAGTGGGAGCCGTGTCAGTCTGTGTCTATAAAAACAATGAGGGCTCCAGTGGCACCTCAGACTAATGGATTTATCTGGGCGTCAACTTTTAAGGGCAAACCCCACGTCCTTGTTACTTTCCTACGTGTCTCCAGCGTCCATCCAGGACCCATCACATGCTCCATGTCCAACGCCAAGCCCTGAGACACACCCACACGGGCTCCAGTCTGTCAGAGACAGACACCCCCAGGGTCTGGGCCAGCCATTCTGCAAACTGCACCATGCGCCTGGGGAGGGGAGGACACAGACTGACAGGACCAGACATGCACCCAGAAGTCACCTCCTGCAGGACAGACCCAAGAAGGAAACTCACAGAACACCCCAGAACACTCATGTACAGCCCCCCACTCACACCCCTCCAGACAGGCCCTGAGACAGCTCCAGCAGCCCCTCAGCCTGGTCTGTGTCGCCTGGTGACCCCCTCAGCCTCGCACCCACCACCTAACAGCTGCTCAGGACCCACAGAAACGGCATCCCGCTCCCATCACCTCCCCAGCTGGGCCCGTAGCCGGGGAGTCCAGGGACGAGGGTCTCTGGGCAGGGTCTGCAGGCAGCGCTGGAAGAAGGACACGTGCCGCCCCTTCTGGGAATCCAGCCGCTCCTCATCCCCAGAGCCCGGATCCTTCCCCGTCATCTGAGCACCCCCCTTGGGCACTAACCTGCCCCCCTCAGCCATTACCCACCCCCCCACCTCCAGCCGCTGAACCCCCAACCTCCAGCATAACCTGCCTAGCCTCTAACCCCCCTACATCAGCCATTAACCCTTCCCCCCAGCCATTGACCCCTCCAGCCACTAACCCCGCCTACCTCAACCATGAACCATCCCAGTCACTCACCCCCTCCCACCTCTACCATGGACCTCCTTGCTGCTAACCCTCCCCCCGACTCAGCCACTAACCCCACCATCTCAGGAATTAACTTCCCTAGCTACTAACACCCCAAACTCAGCCACTGACCCCCCCGGCCACTAACCTCCTCCAACTCAGCCATTGGCCACTAACCCCCTCTAACTCAGCCACTGACCCCCCCGGCCACTAACCCCCTCCAACTCAGCCATTGGCCACTAACCCCCTCCAACTCAGCCACTGACCCCCCGGCCACTAACCTCCTCCAACTCAGCCATTGGCCACTAACCCCCTCCAACTCAGCCACTGACCGCCCGGCCACTAACCTCCTCCAACTCAGCCATTGGCCACTAACCCCCTCCAACTCAGCCATTGGCCACTAACACCCTCCAACTCAGCCATTGGCCACTAACCCCCTCTAACTCAGCCATTGACCCCCCGGCCACTAACCTCCTCCAACTCAGCCATTGGCCACTAACCCCCTCCAACTCAGCCACTGACCGCCCGGCCACTAACCTCCTCCAACTCAGCCATTGGCCACTAACCCCCTCCAACTCAGCCATTGGCCACTAACACCCTCCAACTCAGCCATTGGCCACTAACCCCCTCCAACTCAGCCACTGACCCCCCGGCCACTAACCCCCTCCAACTCAGCCACTGACCGCCCGGCCACTAACCTCCTCCAACTCAGCCATTGGCCACTAACCCCCTCCAACTCAGCCATTGGCCACTAACCCCCTCTAACTCAGCCACTGACCCCCCAGCCACTAACCTCCTCCAACTCAGCCATTGGCCACTAACCCCCTCCAACTCAGCCACTGACCCCCCAGCCACTAACCTCCTCCAACTCAGCCATTGGCCACTAACCCCCTCCAACTCAGCCATTGGCCACTAACCCCCTCCAACTCTGCCACTGACCCCCCGGCCACTAACCTCCTCCAACTCAGCCATTGGCCACTAACCCCCTCCAACTCAGCCACTGACCCCCCAGCCACTAACCCCCTCCAACTCAGCCATTGGCCACTAACCCCCTCCAACTCAGCCACTGACCCCCCAGCCACTAACCCCCTCCAACTCAGCCATTGGCCACTAACCCCCTCCAACTCAGCCATTGACCCCCCGGCCACTAACCCCCTCCAACTCAGCCATTGATCCTTCTGGCCTCGAAACCCCAAAATCAGACATTAACCCCTCTGATCTCTAGCTCTCCCCAGTAGCCAATAAATGCCCCAGACACTTACCCCCCCACCTCAGCCACTTTCCCTCCTGGCCTGTAACATCCCTCCACACACAAAGCACAGCTGCTAACCACTGCTAACAGCACACCTCAGCTATTAGTAGCTCCCCACACTGCTCATTCCCCCCATTCTGTCATAACCCCCCCCCCAGCCACTCACCCCCCATCTCAGCCACTAACCTTCCTGGCCTGTAACCGCTCCCCCCACCCCACCTCAGCCATTAACTCCCCTGGCAACTAACCCCACCCAGGCATTATAGAATCATAGAACCATAGAGCCGGAAGAGACCTCAGAAGGTCGTCAAGTCCAGCCCCCTGCTCTAGGCAGGACCAATCCCAACTAAATCAACCCAGCCAGGGCCTTGTCAAGCCGGGACTTAAACTCCTCTAGGGATGGAGACTCCACTACTTCCCTAGGGAACCCATCCCAGTGCTTCACCACCCTCCTAGTGAAATAGTTTTTCCTAATATCCAACCTGAACCTCTCCCACCACAACTTGAGACCATTGCTCCTTGTTCCACCATCTGTCACTACTGAGAACAGCCTCTCTCCATCCTCTTCGGAACCTCCCTTCAGGAAGTTGAAGGCTGCTCTCAAATCCCCCCTCACTCTTCTCTTCTGCAGACTAAATAGACCCAACTCCCTCAGCCTCTCCTCATAAATCATATGCTCCAGCCCCCTAATCATTTTGGTTGCCCTCCGCTGGACCCTCCCCAGTGCGTCTGCATCCTTTTTGTAGTGGGGGGCCCAGAACTGGACACAGTACTCCAGATGTGGCCTCACCAAAGCTGAATACAGGGAAATAATGACATCTCTGGATCTGCTGGCAATGCTCCTCTTAATGCAACCTAATATGCCATTAGCCTTCTTGGCTACAAGGGCACACTGTTGACTCATATCCAGCTTCTCATCCACTTAACCCCCAGGTCCCTTTCTGCAGAACTGCTACTTAAGCGGTTGGTCCCCAGCTTGTAACTATGCTTGGGATTCTTCCGTCTCAAGTGCAGAACTCTGCACTTCTACTTGTTGAACCTCATCAGATTTCTTGTGGCCCAATCCTCCAATTTGTCTAAGTCATTCTGGACCCTATCTCTGCCCTTAAGCATATCTACCTCTCCCCCCAGCTTAGTGTCACCCGCAAACTTGTTGAGGGTGCAATTCATCCCCTCATCCAGGTCATTAATAAAGGTATTGAACAAAACTGGTCCTAGAACCGAACCTTGGGGCACTCCGCTAGAAACTGACCGCCATCCTGACATCGAGCCGTTGATCACTACTCGCTGGGCCCGGCCTTCTAGCCATCTTTCTATCCATCTTACCGTCCATTTATCCAATCCACATTCCCTTAACTTGCTTGCAAGAATATTGTGGGAGACTGTATCAAAAGCCTTGCTAAAGTCAAGGTATATCACATCCGCTGACTTTCCCATGTCCACCGAGCCAGTTACCTAATCATAGAAGCTAATCAGATTGGTCAGGCAGGACTTGCTCTTTGTGAATCCATGCTGACTATTCCTAATCACTTTCCTCTCATCCAAGTGCCTCAAAATGGATTCCTTAAGGATCCCTTCCATGATTTTTCCAGGAACCGAGGTAAGACTGACTGGCCTATAGTTCCCTGGATCGTCCTTCTTCCCTTTTTTGAAGATGGGCGCTACATTTCCCTTTTTCCAATCATCCGGGATTTCTCCCGATCTCCACGACTTTTCAAAGATAATAGCCAAAGTCTCCTCAATGACATTTGCCAACTCCCTCAGATGCATTAAGTCCGGATCCATGGATTTGTATACGTTTAGCTTTTCTAAATAGTTCCTAACCTGTTCTTTACCCACCACGGGCTGTCCATCTTCATCCCATCTTGCGTCACTTAGCACAGAAGTCCAGGAGCCAACCTTGTCCGTGAATACAGAGG
This sequence comes from Pelodiscus sinensis, assembly GCF_049634645.1. Taxonomy (NCBI): domain Eukaryota; kingdom Metazoa; phylum Chordata; order Testudines; family Trionychidae; genus Pelodiscus; species Pelodiscus sinensis. The sequence continues at coordinate 458,854 of NW_027466048.1, forward strand.
CAAAGAACGCATTGAGTACTTCAGCTTTCCCTACATCATCCGTCACTAGGTTACCTCCTTCATCCATTAGGGGCCACACACCCTCTCTGATCACCTTCTTCTTGTTAACATGCCTGTAGAAACCTTTCTTGTTATCCTTCACATCCTTAGCCAGTCGCAATTCCATTTGCACTTTCGCCTTCCTGATAACCCCCCGGCATTTTCAAGCTATACATTTACACTCCTCCCGGGTCATTTGTCCAAGTTTCCACTTTTTGTAAGCTTCCTTTAGCAGCCCCACCCACTACCCCCCTCTGCTCAGCCAGAATGTGAGGGGTCTGTTAGCCACTTACTAAAACACAGTGGGAGTGTTTGGTTGTCCAGCTCCCAGTATCAAAAGGGGAAGGGTCCATGAGAAATCAGGGCCCTGAGACCGACAGACCCCAGGGACAATGGGAAGAGACCAATGCTCCAGGTCAGCCTCACTGACAAGTTGGACAGATCAATGAGGGAATTAGAAGGCTAAGTCCCGTCCTCCGTGTGAGCTGGGATTTTCTGGGTCTCTCTGAGGAAAGGAGAGAGAACCAAGGGGAGCAGCAAGAAGAGCAAACTGTGCTGAGGGGCAGACCTGCCGTGACAGAGCCAGGCACACACAGCCCAAAAAGTGCAGACAGCCTCCTGTTTCCTCCCCTGCCCTAAGACAACAGGGCTTCTCCCTCCCCTTTGAGCCTTTGAGCTTGTGTGGAGGTGAGAAACTGGCTCAGCTGCAGGGCCTAGGCCCAGTCAGCCCAGCAGGGTGGGGTCTCTGTGGCTGGCCAGACTCTGTTGGCTGGTGCCCAGGTGCAAGGTCCCCAGGTTCCCCCACAATTCCAGGCTCCAGGCCCCACAGGTGGGAGCTGGTTTGATGCTGAACCCCACAGCTCAGCAACAAGTCCTTCAAACTCCCCCTGTGCTCTGGGTTCACTGTTTGGATTCTTTTTGTGGGGGGTTCTGTTTCTGCATTAACCCTTCCATGGAAAAGGACCTGGTCAGACCCTGCCAGTGGGGGTCATGTGCCTCCACAGCCCATGTTAGAGATTAATTTGGAATATATACTGTAATTGTGTGGTATTGTAACCATCATCAACACCTGGGATTTGAACCTGGGACCTCAGGAGCTGACTCCAGGAGCTTCTACCCTCTGAGCTAGAAGCCAGCTGGCACTCAGGCCATCCTGTAGAGGTCTCTTGATCTTAACTGTTGCAGTGGTCTCAGTGCCACTTGCCGTACTCAGTAACCACGCTAGGTGTGTGGGTTACAGCATGTTTAATGACTATATGTTTGTGCTTTTAATGTTCAAAAAATGTAAAACAAAATGGAGTCGGTCTCCTTAGACCCCGGGGCTCCATCTTGGGCTTTGCCCCCTCCCTCTGGAACATTCCGAGACAGTTGGGGAACCGGTTCTAACCGGATTTTCCCGCCTTGGCGAGAGTTCCGCTCCCCTCAGGTGCGCGGCCAAGCGGGCTGGGAGTGAGGCTGCTCACTGCTGCCCCCTGGGTCGTTTTTCCAGCTCACAGACAATCGTTATCAGCGCTTAAATCTGGGCTGCTGGGGGGCTCCGTGCAGGCCTGTGGTGGCTACAGAAAATAACCAGCCATTCTCTGAAGTGTCCAAAAGTTGCATAAACAGTGTCAATGTTGTACAAGGGCGAGCATGTGTCTGGGTAAAACATTTCCCTGAATCCAGCCTCCTCTAGCAGCTCAGTCCCACAGTTCAGACAGAGATGAAAGTTACCCCACATTTCACTGGTGACCACCCCAGGGGTATACTAGTATGGATTTATTAAACGAGGAATTAACAATCCACTTCAGGGTTACATTCAAGGGCTATGTCTATACTACAAGATTTTGGTGCAAAAACAGGCAGAGCGTCCACACCTCAAGCGTGCTTTTGCACAAGAAAATTGACAGAACAGAGGACTTTTGCTGGTAGAGTTATTCCTCTCCCCACAAGGAATAACTCCTTTTTTGCACGACAGCTCTTGCACAAAAAGGCAGGTATAAATGCTCTTCAGGGGTTTTTGCACAAAGCAGAAGTTCTCTAATGCCCATTTTGTGAATGGCAGTCAGAGCTTTCTTGTGCAAAAGTGTCCATGCAGTGTGGACACTCCCTTGTGCAAAAGCACATTACATTTGCAATGCACTTTGACATCTGGATGCGCGTTTGCACAAGAAGTGTTTGCATGAGAACTCTTCCACAAAAGGCTTCTTGTGCAAAAACCCTGCAGTGTAGACTAAGCAAGGGGATTGAGCTGTCATTGATTGCCACTCTTGGGTTAAACCAAAGGGGAGTGAACTATCTCTCTCACCCACACAAACACAGACTGTGATGGGACTGGGCTTATGGACATGAATATACATAACTCAAAGGTGGTTTGAGCAAATGATTTCATCTAACCTGTCCATCTTCATGTCATGATCCACTGGTTCTGTTTATCTTACTCTGTTGTATGTATCATTGGAATGTGTAAAATTAGACAGGTGGAGTGGGGAATACATTGTGAGTTTCAAGTGCGTGAATGGGAGACATGGAGGGGGTTACCTGAAACTTCTTGATGAGCCACTGTAAAACAATCTTTTGCCCTTAAGTCTGAGCAGTGGTTGGAAGGGAGCGGCCTCAACTCCTTAACAAAAAGAGTAGGAAAGCAAAGGGTCTTTTGGCTGGGCTGTACCTGAAGGAAGAAGCCAGGCTCCATGGTGTGGAAGAGAGTCCTGATTTAGAGTGGCAACTGGAAAAGAGGTTTTAGGGTGAGTTTGTGCTGAGGTGTCAGTGTAGAAATAGCCAAGCATTTTTGTTTCTTTTGATTGTAACTTACTTTGCTCACTTATTACAGCTTAAATCCTACTGCTTCCACTTAATACAATAATTTTTGTTTTCTATCAAACCCAGTGTAAGCAATTGTTACCTGGGGGGAGGGGGATGACAACCAGTGTGCACATTCCCCCTTTCAGTGTTAAGGTTGGCTTATCTAATTTCTTGGGGTTTGATCCCATTTGGGGAGTGCTCTTGCAGGAGGCTGGGCCCTAAACTGCACTCTCCTGGGATATAAAGATGTTCAGTGTCTGTACTGCTTCTAGCTTGGGGCAGGGACCTCATCTTGGGGCTTTGTTTGGGGAGACCAGTAGAGGAACAGGGGAAATGGAGAGAGAGATGGAAAGGATCACATTGCTGTGGAAGAATGGAAGGGCTGGCATGTCCCCAGATCCTCAGGCAGCTCGGCGTGGGAAACCTACCGATGTGGAGCAGACCACGCTGAGCGTGACAGCTGGAGCTAACTAGTCAGTGTAGTTCAGGGTACATCTAGACTGCAGAGTTTTCCCAGGATATCCTGGAAAGGGTCTGCTGTGTCCAAGGACCGAGTGAGTCTGCTTTACTGAAAATTTGTTTGGAAAAACAGAGGCATTTTTTTTGACATCTCTGTAAACTTCATAGTCGGAAGAAGAAGGGATGTTCTGAAGGAGGGTTTTTTCCCAGCATTTGTCCCCATGTAGACTGGCCGAATGTTGAAAAAGCCTCATTCAGAAGAAAAGCAGAAAAAGAGACACAAATTGCAATTTGCGTCTCTTTTTCTGAATTCTCTTTGTGGTGTGGACACAGCTCCTGGGGGGAGTCAAGTTCCCCTGTAACTAGAAACACTTCAGATGCACCAGACAGTCCTGCAGCACCTTAGAGGCTGACCACACATGAAGCCGGGGTGACAAGCTCTCGTGGAAGAAGCGGGCTGTGCCCACGAGAGCTCATTGTACCATCGACGTGTGTTGTTAGCCCTGCCGCACCTGAGGGACTGTCAGCCTGGGAAGGTCAGAGCCACCCAAACGCTGTGGGTCAGGCCTCAAGGGGTTTGCAATGCCTCCACCCAGAGGTGACTAGTGCACCGAGGGGACCTTTTGTGGTGCTACAACACTGCCCCCCATCGGGCTGGGCCTCTTGCACCCCGAAATTTTCACCCCACTTCCAGGTGAGCTTCTCAGGCTTGGGGGCAGGCTCCACTCTGGCGCACAACACCCCGGGTGCTCCCTGTGGGTGCCGTAGGCACTAGCTCTCGGCCTATGTTTTGGCAGGGAAAGTTTCCCCCGGGTCTGTGTCTCTGGGACCTCACATGGGAACAGGGGGATACTCCAAGAATACTTGCGCAAGAGGGCCAGTGTAGACAGGGAAGAATTGTTTTGCGCAAAAAAGCCCCGATGCACAAAATGGCGACTGGGGCTTTCTTGCGCAAAATCGTGTCTAGACTGGCCACGGATGCTTTTGCGCAAAAGCACTTTTTGTGCAAAGGCACCCGTGCCAATCTAGATGCTCTTTTGCACAAATGCTTTGAACGGAAAAACTTTTCCATTCAAAGCATTTGCGCAAAATCATGCCAGTCTAGACGCAGCCACTGTGTTTTAATTTGGGGGTACATTTAAGTTGAGCCTCTATTACGGTGTCCTTGAAATGTTTCCTGCAGGGATTTCCTAGAAACTATTACAACAAATTCCCACCCACATACCCATCACAAACAGTGCGGCATGTCAGGGAAACTGAGGCAGACACCATCCTCCAGGAAACTATTACAGCAAATTCCCACCCTACCCCCACCACGAACAGTGTAGCATGCTGGGGAAACTGAGGCAGACACCATCTTCCTGAAAACTATTACAGCAAATTCCCACCCCTACCACGAACAGTGCAGTATAGAGGGGAAACTGAAGCACACCGTTCCTGGAAACTATCACCGAAAATTCAGGCCTGGAAGCCACCTTCTGTGCCTCACATCCCAGGGCGGCCATCGCATTGGCAACACCCCATGCCCAGGCAGCGCGTGGGGAAGGGCTGGGCCCAGGACTGACCTTGCCAGGCCCCTCTGGGAGACACTGGCAGGTCCTGCACCCTGGGGAGAAAAGGGCTGAACAGCATCCTCCATGCGCCCCCACCCATGCCTGGTCCCTGGACCTCCGGGACTCCAGTTCCTCTTGCCGATGGAGGCTGCTGCGGCTCCGTCTGGTTTGGCACAAGCCAGGGCCCCGTGTGCTGCAGCAATGGCCCCAGCTGCTGATGCAGAACAGACAACGCCCACACCTGGGCCCCTCCTGCCCAGCTGGGTCCTGACCCCCTGGGTCCTGTTACCAGTGGGGCCGGGACCCCCTGCACTTCCCGTCCCAAACTGCGGTGCCGTGTGTCTAGGAGGTGGCTGCCGCGCTGCACCCCAGCTACAGCTGCATTTGGCACAAGGCCAGGAAGTCCCTGCACCAACCGCCCCGCCCTGCCCCAGCGGTGGCTGCATCTCTGTCCCAGGTGAGCGACGCTGGCTAAAAAGCCCCACACCTGCGCCCATGGGATGGCTGCCTCTCAGTGCTGGGCGAGGGGCCCCTGTACCAACAGCCCCACCTCTTCCACAGAGGTGGCTGCATCTCCGTGTGCTGGTTGTGGGGAGCAGCTGGCAGCCGATGGAGGCCTGAGTCACAGCAGGCTCTGGGGTGGAGGGGAGGAGGGCGGGCGAGTGTCCAGAGGGGTCAGGGGCAGGAATGGGAGGGGAGTGAGAGGGCAGGTGCAGTGAGGGTCTTTGGCCACCAGGTGGCGGCAGGACCCTAGGAGGGTGGGTCAAGCTGGAGCTCGGGGCTTGTGACTGATTTTGCTGCCTGCTTGGAGACCCCCACACCCCCAGCTGGCTGGGCACAGGGAGGGGGCACAGTTAGGCTAAGGGCCTGGCTGTCCTGCCCCCAATGACATGCTCACTGCTGCAATGAGTGCGTCTGTTCTAAGCACCCCGGTGGGTGGGTGGGCGTGGACCAGAGACGGGCGGACGTCCTGCTTCCTGCAGGCAGGGCTCCATGGGAGCGGAACGTGGGCAGTGTGATGAGTACCCCACCCCGTTCTGGGGCTGCAGGGGTTCAACCTGGCTCCCTGAGCGAGGGTCCCCGCCTGAGATCCCTATTGGGCATGCTCCAGCGAAAGGCAGCTATAAAAGCAGGGGGAGGGGGAGCAGCTCAGTGGGGCTGGTGTTGGCTGGACTTTGTGTCCGGGAAGAGCTCTCGGGGGGGGAGGACGGGGGGCTCTGCCAGAGGGGTCGGTACCAGAGGCGGCCGCTTGCTTTTCTCTCGCCTCTCACAAGCTCTTTGGGGGACACAGAGTTTGGGGTGCCCCGGGGTTGGTTTCCATTGTCTGCCCCACTTGTGGGTTCCAAACACTTGATGGTGGCAGCAGGTCCCCCAAAAACTGGGTATTGGGGATTTGGGGAAGCCTGCAGAGCCAAGGTTTGGGGTGCTCTTGCTGGCCCCCAACTTCTGCATTTATTGTGCCAAAGTGAGGCATAGCCCTGACAGGGGCTCCTGGAGGTGGGGCTAATCTGGGGCTGCCAGATCTGTTAGCTCCCGGGGGAGGGTCACCCCTTGACGGGCGGTGTCCTCTCCTGTCGCTATCTCGTGTCCCGGGATGGGGTTGGAGGTGCTGAAGCTGGAGCACTGTGGAGGGCTGGACGTGCTCGCCCAGGGCTGGGGAGTGCGGATGTCATAGGCTCCTTCCCCACTCTGGCATGATAAATGCGGAAGTGGGGCCTGCAAAAGTACCCAGAACCTGATCTCTCCAGGCTGTGGTAAAAACTTCCCCTCAAAAACTTAACCTAGATTTGGGGGACAAAATCCGCTGCCACCACCCAAGTGATGAGAAAAAAAACCTGGGGGAGAGCACTTGGGAAATCTCCCCCCTAAGGAAAAAACCAGGACACAACAATTAACCGATGGCAGGTTAATACAAAGAAACGAGAAAGAACGTTTATTATGGTGACGGCGTGTGGGGGTTCCCGATTCTGCCCCCCGTAGCAGTGGGAACAGGCTCCGCCAGCCAGTAGAACAGGGGGGCTTATTGCTTCTCCAGGGTACAGCCCAGCACAGATGTGATGTGGCTACAGGAGTCAGGGCCAGGCAGCCTCAGACCCCTTGGGGTGGGGGGGGTCAATCGTCCCTGGACCCTCGCCCTCAGCTTCCGTTGTTCCCTTCATGTTTCCAAGCCAGCAACTGCCCCTTCCCCCCAAAACCTCCCTCCTTTGTCCCCTCCCTGCCCTCCACCGGTCGGACAGGTTGGGTCTTGGCCGAGGAAGGTGACCGTAGGCTGCCGTCCTGCTGGGACGTGCTACCGACACCGGCCAGTAGGGGTCACCCCCAGCCCACACCGCCACCAGTGGATGTCCCAAGGGTTGCAAGCTCCTGTTGCAAGCAGAGCGACCAGCTAGAAAAGTCCCACAGTGATGTCCCCATGGAGGGACCCGCCCCGGGCCAGGGCTGGGTTACAAAGGCGAGCGCGGAGCTTTGGCGCTGAGCAGGCTGGAGCGAGGGGAGAGTCCAGAGCCCGGCAGGAGATTCAGTCGGGACCCTCCGTGGCTGCAGGGCCCACGGCTCCGTCAGACATTAGGAACTGGGCAGGGAGAGGCAGGGTCAGGCGGGCAGGGCCGGTCACACTGTACGGCTCACGGGTGCTCAGGGGAGGGGGGGCTCTGACCGGGGCCCACGTGGAAGGGAACGGACCCCGCAAGCCGGTCACCCACCCCCGTGCAGCAGCCACCCTCTTGGGACCCGTCTTTGTGGGCGACCAGGGGTTGGCTCCCCAGCCGGCAGGTCAGAGGGGCAGGGCCTGGGGGTCTCTGGAAAGGGACCCGGGCTCTCCCTGAGTCTCCCCCCCTCCGTTCCCCCCTCACTTCCCCTGAGTGCTGGGGTTGCACCCTGGTTACTGCCTGGTGGGCGAAGGGCAAGTTGGCGTTAGAGTCTCTGGCAATGACCCCCCAGTCCCTCGTGCCAGCATCCCCCTGCTTCAGGGTGGGTGTAAGGCTGTCCTAGGTGAGTGGATGCACTTAGACCTGAGGTGTGGGGCGACGCTGGGAGCTGGCGGGAGTCGGCAGAGTTACACATGGGGCAGATACCTTCTACCTGGGCTAAGACCCTGCACTGCCCCAAGACTGGGCACACGGGGATGGGGCTTTCAGAAGCACCTTGGGAACTCAGGAGCTCAAACCCCAGTTAATCAGTGGGGCTGAAGCTCCTGCTTCCCCCCTCCACACCCCCGTCAGTGTCGGGCATGTCCCACCAACCCCCAGCCACTAGGCCAGGAGCCAGGCTAGACACCTCCAGAGCCACAGCTGGCCAGATGCACCTGACGGAAGGGGTGGGGGGCAGACTGCTGAGCCCCAGGGGGCACAGTGAGCAGCACAGGGACAGGGGAACGACTCAGCACTCACCCGCGGCTTGTCTGCGGTGATATCGCTACTTCCCTGTGGAGGGAGACAAGGCAGAGCAGTGAGCGTGGAGACTCCCGGGACAGGACCTAGCTTCATTCCATGCCCACGGCCCATCCCAAGGGAGGTGACAGCTAAGTGCCCTGGAAGCTGCGTGGCTGCACAGCTGTTTAGTGAGCTCCTCCCAGAGGCTCAGAGCACCCACAATGGCAGGGAGCTCAGCTGACCGGCTGGGGAGTGGGGCGCCTGAGCAGCCCCAGACCAAGAGCTCATAGGGAGGGGAGATGAGGAGGGAATACGTGGAGTGAGTGGAGCTGTAAGGGAGTTTAGGGAGTCCCACCCCGCAACATTTCAGGGGCCAGGTGCAAACGGAGACGTGGTCTGCACCATCCCCAGAGTGCGGGAAGTCCCAGGGGCCATGGAACAGACAGCAAAGCCTGTCCAGCCATTCTGCCTTGGGGAGTCCTGTCCATGGGGCTCGGCCTGGCTCCCCGCTCTGACCCCTACGACTGGGCACAGCAGGGAGAGGAGAAAGAGCCTGAAGCAGGGGACTGGGGTGAGGCCTGAGGCCTGAACCTAAGTGAGCAGGAATAGGGCCAGGAGCAGGAATTCAGCCCCTGGCACGTGAACTCGGCCCTAGCCTGGCTAAACCACGCGGATGTGCAAACGCCTCCGGCCAAGAAGGGCCCCGTGAGGAAGAGGAAATGCCGGGGTGTCTCCCCTGAGTCTACAACTTCTCCCCAGGGAGTCCTGGGCCAGTGCTGGGGATGTTGCTGCGGGCTCAGGCCCTGAACCGACTGCAGAGCTCGGTGGGAAGGGACACGTGTTTCCCAAACGTAGCCCATGTACATGGTGCCAAAGTTTGAGAAAACTTGCTCTCTTGGAGGGCTAAGACCAGGCACCTCACATCCCCTCTCCCAGCCTCTCTGAGCCCCTCACAACCTCCCCCATGGGCACCGCGCCCTCGGTCCGGTTCCACATTCACACCACCACACCCCCCCACCCCACCCACTGGGGGTCCCTTTGAGCCTCTGCTAGCCCTGCATGTAGCCCCCCTGCACAGCCGGTGCCCCATTCAGACCCCCCGCTCGAAGGCCCCGCACTCACCTGCACTCTGGCTGAGGAGCTTAACCCCTGTCTTTGGGTTACTGTCCACTTTGGGCTTCTGCTGGAAGAGTTTGCAGATCCCTGTGTCGAGAATGCAGGGGGGTATCAGGAAGGCAAAAGCACAATTGGAAGTGCAGCTAGCAAGGGATGTGAAGGGGAACAAGAAAGGTTTCGACAGGCATGTCAGCAAGAAGAGGGGGATCAGAGAGGGGATGGGCCCTTCCTGGATGAGGGAGGAAACCTAGTGACAGATGATGTGAGGAAAGCAGAAGTACTCAAGGCTTCCTTTGCCTCTGTCTTCTCAGACAAGGTCAGCTCCCAGATAAATGCACTGGGCTAAGCAGTATGGGAAGGAGGTGGATGGCCCTTGGTGGGGAAAGAACAAGTTAGAAACTATTTAGAAAAGCTAAACATACAGAAATCCGTGGGCCCAGATTTAATGCATCCGAGGGTACTGAAGGAGTTGGAAAATGTCATGGCGGAGCCTTTGGCTGTTATCTGTGAAAAGTGGTGGAGATTGGGAGAGATCCTGGATGACTGGATCTTTAAAAAAGGGAAGAAGGACAATGCAGGGAACTACAGACCGGTGCCTCACCTCAGTCCCAGGAAAACTCATGCAAGGGATCCTCAAGGCACTTGGAAGAGGGGAAAGAGATTAGGAATAGTCAGCATGGATTCACCAAGGGCAAGTCCTGCCTGATCAATCTGATTAGCTTCTATGATGAGGTACCTGGCTCTGTGGACATGGGAAAGTCAGCGGATGTGATATACCTTGACATTAGCAAGGTTTTTTATACGGTCTCCCGAAATATACTTGCCAGGAAGTTAAGGGAATGTGGTTTGGATAAATGGACGGTAAAATGGATAGAAAGCTGCCTACACTGTCGGGCCCAGCAGGTAGTGATCAACGGCTCGATGTCAGGTTGGGAGTCGGTTTCTAGCGGAGTGACACTAATCTGGGGAGAGGTAGATATGCTGGAGGGCAGGGATAGAGTCCAGAGTGACCTGGACAGATTAGAGGATTGGGCCACAAGAAATCTGATGAGGTGAAACAAGTGCAGAGTCCAGCCCATGGGGAGTAAGATTCCCAAGCATTGCTACAGGCCGGGGACCGATGGGATAAGTTCTGCAGAACAGACCCTGGGGATTTCACGAGATGAAAAACTGGATCTGAGAAACTGGGTCAGCAGGGCGCCCTTGTAGGCAAGAAGCCCCTTGTACCACCAGGGCCATGTGGCTGCCAGCACCAGACACTCACAGCTGGCAGCCGGGAAGCCCATGAATGCTGATTGGGGGAGAAAGTTTGAGGGCAGGGCTGGACCGGGCCCCCCCACCACCTTCAGCCCCTTTCAGTGACAGACTCGGAGCAGCCGAGGGAGCAGCCTGCAGGGTGTTACTGACCAACCCCCCACTCAGTGTCACTCAGCGGGACGGGCCCTGTGGTCCTGTCTGTGCCCTGCTGATCCCGGGCCGGAAACCTGTCCCCCACCCCGTGGTCACTGCTCCCCTCACCCAGCGGCAGGGAAAGACCCCATGAATCCTGGTTCCCAGCCCCCCTGCTCTAACCACTAGTCCGCAGGAGTCCCGCTCCCAACCCGGCAGGCAGCCATGCCCTGAGCCCAGTGTGTTGCTTCCCAATCCCCACGGCTGTTTGCACCATTCCTGGGAACTATTTGGTCTGGTCCCCCTTGGGGGCAACTCTGGGCCTGGGACACTTTGCCCCGTGCGGCAGCTCAGGTGTGGGGGCTGCTGACAGACCCCAGGTCCTGTGCATCCCCTGCTGGGACTGCACCAGCAAGCGCGGAGGGGCCGGGGGGGAGGGGAGGTGCCAGGCAGCTGCAGCAGGCGCCATTTTGCCTGAGCCGCCATCACCCCGCCTCCAAGCGCTCTGCTCCGTCTGGTGGAGGGGGGGCGGAGGGTGCAGTTCAGCCGGAAAGGGCCATGTCCCTGGTCCAGCTACATCCCGTGGCTCTGCTCTCACCTGCGCTCTCCAGTGCACCCAGGAAGAGCTCCATGTCTTCAGGTGACCAGCTGATCTCCCCGGCTCTATGCTGCCTGCACAGGAGCTCTGCCTCGGCCTTGCGTTTGGCTGAAGGGAGACGGGGGGGTCAGAGCCACCAACACCAAGCCCCCGCGTCCTTCCCCCCCTTCCCACCCTGCCCCCGACATCACCCCCTGCACCGCCTGGGCTACAGACCTGGTCTCAGAACAGGCCCCGAAGGGAACCCGGCAGAGCCTGGAATCCCAAGACCAGCTGTTCGGCGCACACGGACCCGCCCCCTGCTTCCACCGGGCCCCGCCCCCAAGCAGCCATTGAACACTGATTGGGGGAGAAAGTTGGAGGGTAGGACCAGACCTCCTCCCGCCCAGGCCTGGCTCCCCACGCCCCTCCCCCCAGCAGTGCCCTCGCCAGGCACAGGAGCTGGTCCCAGCCACTAATGCCCAAGCAATTAACACCCTGCTGGGGCTCCCCCCACTCACCCACCGCCCGGCGCATTTAGTGTGTGGGCAGGGGCCCCATGGTCCTGTCTGTGCCCGTTCTGGAGACCTGCCACCCCCGTGTGGTCACTGCCCCCCACACCCAGAGGCAGGGAAAGACCCCAGGAATCCTGGCTCAAAGCCCCCTGCTCTAACCACTGGCCCCCACTCCCCTCCCATAGCCGGGGGAGACCCCAGGAGTCCCGCTCCCACCCGGCAGACAGCCATGCCCAGAGCCCAGTGTTTGGCTTCCCAAACCCCAGGGCTGTTGGCGCCATTTCGGGGAACTATTTGGGCTGGTCCCCCCTGGGAGGCGGCTCTGGGGCCCTGGGGCGGGATGCGGGTCTCCAAGACTCCGTCTGCCCTGCAGACTTTCTCCAGGGGGTCTCTGCCGTGTCCAGGGAATGCGGCTGCCCCCGACTTGCCGGGGGAAGGGGGGGCTGGGTGTCCTCTGATCAAGCGTGGGGAGCAGCCGGCCCCGCTGGAGAGGGGAAGGGGCCAGGCACGGGTGGGTTCAGCAGGGCGGGGGACCACTCCCCCCCAGCACGAGGGGTCCACGCACCAGAGCTGGCCCAGGGCACTGCTGGGGGGAGAGTCCGGCAGTGCAGGGGTGAGGACGCACCTGCCCCACGGCCCCCACCCAGCTAGAATTAGAAGGGACCGAGCGGCACCAAGGCCAGGGCCCTGGTGTGGGCAGGGGCTGGATTGGGGCCTTACGGCCCTGGGGGAGGGGAGATTTCCAGAAAGGGCCCCGTGAGGCAGAGGGGACACTGGGGCATCTCCCTCAGACCAGATGGGCCTGGATCCAGGCACGAGGGTCCAGGGGACACGTCCCAGGCCAGAGGAGAAGGACCAGGTGGGGCTTCAAAGGCCATTTCCCTGTTCCATCTGCACCCCAACCCCCCCTCCTCCGGGCCTGCTCTCACCCCCGCTCTGGCCGACCCGCTCCCACAGCTCCTCCAGGGTGTGCTCGTTGTCCAGGGACTTCAGGACCGAGGCGACAGCCTTCAGGGTGGCCTCGTCCGGCAGCGGGAAGATGAACTGGAACTGGGGTTGCTGCTCCCCACGCTGCTCCGCTCCGCCCTCCCCACCAGCAGGCCGCCGGCACAGACAGCCCGGCTTGAGCATCACTGGAGGGGGGGGGTCAGAGTCACCGGCCCCCCACGTCCCTTCCCCCTGCACCTCACGTCCCTCCCCGCGCTGCCCCAACTCATCAGCGTAGCCCCCCCTGTGACGTAGTGGGGGTACTTGGCTGGTTTCTATGCTGCTGGCTCTGGGGTAACCCCCACTGGCTGCTGTGGGTACCACGACCCAGCAAAACAGGATGAGTCACTATGCAAACCAGTGGCCAGACACCCCCCATGGAGAGGAACAAAGGAAGGTGGAATGCTGCCCTGGCTGGGGGGCAGGGCTGGAAGGGAGTTAGTTAGTTGCTGGCTGGCTGGGAGCATGGAGGAGACAGCCTAGGGAAAGGGGCTGGAGTTTAGGGGCCCAGTCTCCCCCATCTCAAGGGGGCCTGAGGCATCCTAGCCCAGCTTTGTGACCAGATTACATCTGTGCTGTGCTGTATCCTGGAGAGGCAATAAACTTCCTCTATTCCCCCGGCTGGTGCAGTCTGTTTGTGCCATTTCGGGGTGCAGGAGACGGGGGACCCCCAACGCGCCATCTCACCCCCGTAGCGCCAGGGCCATGTGGCTGCCAGCACCAGACGCTCGCAGCTGGCAGGCCCATGAACGCTGATTGGGGTAGAAAGTTGGAGGGCAGGGATGAATCCCCCCTCCAGTCGCTGGCTCCCCACAGCCTCTCCCCAGCCCTGCCCTGGCCAGGTACAGGGGTGGCAGCCTGGCACAGCCATTAACATCCAAGCAATTAATGCCCTGCCCGGCTTCCCCCCACCCCCAGAAAGCGGTGGATTTTCTGTGTGGGCAGGGGCCCCACAGGCCTTTCTGTGTCCCAATGCCCCCATGCTGGACACCTCCCAGCCATGTGATCGCTGTCCCCCCACCCCACTGGCCCCCACTTCCCTCCCAGAGCCAGGGGGAGACCCCAGGAGTGGCGCTCCCACCCGTCAGGCAGCCCTGCCCTGACCCCAGTGTTTTGCTTCCCAAACCCCAGGGCTGTTTGCAAAGTTTTTGGGAAGTATTTGGGCTGGTCCGCCCTGGGGAGCAGCCAGCCCCGCCGGCGAGGAGAGGAGGCCAGGCCTGGGCGGGTTCGGCAGGGTCGGGAGGTCCCTCCTATTGGCACGATGGGCCCACGCGCCAGAGGTTGCCCAGGGCACCGCTGGGGGAGAGTCCGGCAGCGCAGGGGTGAGGTTGCCCCCACCCCACGGCCCCCACCCGGCTAGATCCGGAAGGGACTGAGCCCAGGGCCCAGGAGAAGCTGGGGCAGGATTTGGGATCTTACAGTCCTGGGGGAGCGGAGGGGAGGCTGCCGGGGAGGGGGGGCTGCTAAGAAGGGCCCCGTGATGCAGAGGGAAGGCTGAGGCCTCTCCCCCGGGCCAGATGGGCCTGGATCCAGGCGCAAGGGCCCAGGGGACACGTCCCAGGTTGGAGGAGAAGGACCAGGCAGGGCTGGTGAACACAGACACCCCCCCTCCCCCGCTCCTCCCTCTGCCTGCCTGGGGAGGGGGGTTAGGAAAGCATCCGGGCCCCAAAGTCAATTTCCCTGCCCCACCTCCCCACTCCCCCCGGGGCTGCTCTCCTCTGCGCTCTGGCAGAACTGCTCACCCGTCTCCTTCACGGTGCTCTCGGGGCACTGGACCTCTTGATCCGCAGGCAGCCGGTACAGGGATCCCGGCTTGAGCGTCACTGGAGGGGGGGGGGGGTCAGAGTCACCGGCTCCGGGACCCCAGGTCCCTTCCCCCCCCTCACGTTCCTCTCCGCGCTGCCCCGACTCACCGGCGTAGCCCCCCTGCAGCGCCAGGGCTGTGTGGCTGCCAGCACCAGACGCTCGCTGGATCCCCCCCAGCTCCAGCCCCTGGCTGTCCACCCCCCTTCCCTCAATGCTGCCCTGGCCAGGCACAGGGGCGGTAGCCTGGCACAGCCATTAATGCCCAAGCAATGAACACCCTGCCCAGCCTGCCCCCGCACCCCTGATCTGTGTATTTACTGGGTGGGCAGGGACCCCACGGTTCTTTCTGCGCCCTGCCACCCACATGCTGGACACCTGCCCCCCGTGTGGGCATTGCACCCCTCACTGACAGCCAGGGGACAACCTGAGGAGTCCTGGCTCCCAGCCCCCTGCTCTAACCACTGGCCCACACTCCCCTCCCCGAGCCGGGGGAAGACCCCAGGAGTGGCGCTCCCACCCGGCAGGCAGCCCTGCCCTGACCCCAGTGTTTTGCTTGCCAAACCCCAGGGCTGTTTGCGCCATTTCTGGGAACTATTTTGGCTGGTCCCCCCTGAGAGGTGGCTCTGAGTCCAGGGGCAGTTTGCCCCCAGCGGGTCCCAGGCTCCGTCTGCCCTGCAGACTTTCTCCGGGGGGTCTCTGCCATGGCCAGGGAACGTGGCTGCCCCCCACTTGCCAGGGGAGGGGCAGGGCCAGGCGCCTGCTGAGCGAGGGTTGTCCCAACCTGGGCAGCAGCCGGCCCAGCTGGTGAGGGCAGGGGCCAGGCATGGGTGGGGTCCGCAGGGTGGGGGCCACCTCCCCCCGGCACGAGCGGCCCACATGCCAGAGCTGGCCCAGGGCACCGCCTGGGGAGAGTCCGGCAGCGCGGGGGTGGGGACGCCCCCGTCCCACAGCCCCCACCCGGCTGGAACCCGGAGGGATTGAGGGGCACCGAGTGCAGGGCCTGGGAGCAGGAAAGAGGACCTTACAGCCCTGGGGGGGAGGGGAGGCTGGGCTGCCAAGGGCCCCGTGAGGCATCTCCCCCCGGGCCAGTTGGGCCTGGGTCCAGGTTGGGGGAGGGGGGGAGGGGAAATGTCACAGGGCAGAGGAGGAGCCGGGGGTGTGGCTGGGCATCCAGGTGAGCACAGACACACACACCCCCCGCGCCAGGGGAGAGAAGAGGAAGCTTCTGCTGCCGGGCAGTGCGCCACTGTGGGGCGGGGGGGGGGGGCAAGTGACGTTAGGCAGCGGAGCAGAGCCCCTGCCCACACACTCGCTGCTCTGTCTGTGGGGAGGCAGCCGGGCCTCAAAGGGCCATGTCCCTGTTGCAGCTGCCGCCCCCCAGAACCTGCACTCACCAGAGTCTTGGTTGCGGGACTGGGGCTGCAGGACCCATGTCTCCTCTGGGCCGCTCCAAGAGGCAAGTTGCTCCAGGTCGGCCGTCAGCCCCGGGTGGGAAGAGCCCAGGAACACTGCGGAGAGCCGGGGAGTCAGCGGCGCCGCCGGAGACACCCCCATCACCTCCCCGCCCCCCACTGCTCACAGCTGGGGCATGGCGCCGCCAGGACCACGATGGTGTTGTGGGTGTTGCTGCTGCCGATGATGCTGCCAATGATTTTGCCGCTGTTGCTGGTGCCTGCAGGGAAGGGACAATAGGCTGAAATCACACGGGATCCCCTTGGCCACCACTGGCCGGGAAGCTCCAAGCCCCCCGGCTCTAACCACTGGTCCTCACTCCCCGCACTGAGCCGGGAGAGAACCCAGGAGTACTGGCTCCCAGTGCCCCCCTGCTCTAACCACTGGCCCTCACTCCCTGCACTGAGCCGGGAGAGAACCCAGGAGTACTGGCTCCCAGTGCCCCCCTGCTCTAACCACTGGCCCTCACTCCCTGCACTGAGCCGGGAGAGAACCCAGGAGTACTGGCTCCCAGTGCCCCCCTGCTCTAACCACTGGCCCTCACTCCCCGCACTGAGCCGGGAGAGAACCCAGGAGTACTGGCTCCCAGTGCCCCCCTGCTCTAACCACTGGCCCTCACTCCCCGCACTGAGCCGGGAGAGAACCCAGGAGTACTGGCTCCCAGTGCCCCCCTGCTCTAACCACTGGCCCTCACTCCCCGCACTGAGCCGGGAGAGAACCCAGGAGTACTGGCTCCCAGTGCCCCCCTGCTCTAACCATTGGCCCTCACTCTCCTCCCCGACCCGGGAGAGACCCCAGTAGTCCCGGCTCCCAGCCTGCCCCCCTCGGAAACCTCTTATATGCCCTCCTCCTGCCACCCCCCAAGTCCTCCTACTTTGCCCCATCACTGCACACAGATGCACTTGTCCAAGCTGCACCCTAAGATGAGCGGCGGCGCCTCCGTTGATAGTGGCCCTGCCCGAAGCACGGGGCGGGCCCTGGGTGGGGCAATCGCCGTCACAGGCCGGGGCAGGCGGCGGGGGGGGGGAGGGGCAGCTCCCACAACAACTTCCTCAGAGCAGTGCACCTCTGCTTCCCCTCCCCCCGGGAGAGCCTCACCGGCCCCATAAACCTGCCGTCCCTCTCTGCTGAGAGGATGGAGCCAGGCACACAGGGATGGCGAGGGAGGGAGAGGCTGAGGAAAGGGGGGTGAGAAAGGTAACGCAGGGAGAAAGGAGGAAATGTACCAGAGAGGCACCAGAAGGACTCCAGTTCCTCCTGAGTCTGCACAATGCAGCAATGAGGGGTGTGTGTGTGTGTGTGTGAGAGAGAGAGAGAGAGAGAGAGAGAGAGATCCTGCTCTCTCTTGCCCTCCAGGCCACCTTGCAGGGGTAACCACTTGGGCTGGGTAGAAAGTCTTACAAAGACTTTTTCCATGAAACTGGCAGGTGCTAAGCAGTGACTCATGGAACATATGTGGAGAGGGCGAGCCAGCCTTCCTCCGGGTACGTCTACACTACAACGTTAGTTCGAATTAACTTAGTTCGAATTAGTTAATTCGAACTAAGCTAATTCGAACTAACGGATCCAGACTAAAAAACTAGTTCGAATTAGCATTTTGCTAATTCGAACTAGCATGTCCACATTAAGTGGACCCTGAACAGGGCTTAAGGATGGCCGGAAGCAGTGCCGGCAGGGCATCAGAGGAGGACTTAGAGCGTGGAGATGCTGTCTCAGGCTAGCCGACAAGACAAGTGAGGCAAAGACTGTCCCTGTGGGGTGAATGAGGTGGGAAGGGATAAGGCAGAAGGTGAGCACCTCAGGGCAGTTGCAAAGGTTGGAGAGGGGATGGAAGCCAGATCCAAGACCAATGAGCCCTGGGAAGTGGGCCCATTGAAAGGAGACTGGACCTGTGGATGCCTTGGGGGTCAGCAGCAAGGGCCTGCTTTGGGAAGCCCCCTCTTTGGAGGTGAATGTGGCAGCATTGAGACACCACCCAGAAGCAGGCGCCACAGACACTAACTGCAGATTCAGGGGACGCTCTCACAGATCTTGCACATGCATAAGATGATAGATCTGCAGGGGGTGGGGACAGTGGCGTAGAGGGGGGGCCAGAGGGGTCAGTTGTCCCTGGGCACCATGCTAGGGAGGCGCCAATTTAATCCCATTCTGCTCCCCCTGTCGTCCCTGAGCTCACGTGCTCCTACTCCGCCTGCCACCGGCACCTGGAGCCTCCTCCCTGCCTCTTTGCTCTAAGCCCGACCCTCCTCCATCTCCACTGGCTGGTTAGTGCATGGGGGAGCCCAGCCTCAAACTGTAGAGCCGTGGTCACCAACCAGTAGATCGCAATCTACCGGTAGATCTCGGAGGCTCTAAGAATAGCTCCTGAGCCCTCTCTGAACTGTGCGCCTGCGCAGTACATTTACATTAGATTTCCTCATTTGAGGAGCAGCTACTCACCGAGCAACAGCACAGGTGAGTAGCTGCGAGGAATGGTGGGAATTTTTTTTAAAGTAGCAGTATAAGGATTGGGAATAGCAAGTGATGGAGAGGAGGAGAATAGAGAGGGCGGGGCTTCAAGGAAGGGGCGGGGCAGTAGCTCTTGGCTTGGTCTGTCATTTAAAAAGTGATCTTGGGTATAAAAAGGTTGGAAACCACTGCTGTAGAGGGTGGGGGAAGATGCAGTAGAAGTTCTCCTCAGCTGTGCACCAGATTCAGGGCCGTGTCACATGGCGCGCGGGGGGAGGGGGGTGCCTAAATTTTTTCTTTGCCCTTGGGCACGTAACATCCTCACTACACCCCTGCTCACCTTTCCCCCAGATAATCCCCAGTGCCTGTCTTGTTCAGGCCCTCTCCCTTGTAGAGGAACCTGGCGATCTCTCCCAAGTCTGAGGTCAGCTCCTTGTGCTCAGTCAAGTACTGGATCCCCCGAGGGAAGAGTGCACCCAGGCTGTGTGCGAGGAGGTTTTGAGGCGGCATGGAAAGACTGTTTAATGGTCACCCCAGACCAAGCCCCCCCGGACATCATGTTTTCCCAGCTCTGCAGGCCTCCTTCCAAATCCAGCCCTGCTGGGCCCTCTGCTGCTCCCCAACTCCTCAGTACTGGGGACCAACACAGGCTCTCATCCCCAGGGCAGCAGGGCAGCCTGGATTAGCATGCTTTGCAAGGAGGAAAGCCTCCCATCCTGTCTGTTGACTTCCCTCCCTACCCAGGCAACACAGGAAGAGATCTTAGAGGAATCTATGTCAAATCTCAGCTCACGGGTTAAGAATCATAGAATCATAGAACACTAGGACTGGAAGGGACCTCGAGAGGTCAAGTCCAGTCCCCTGCCCTCATGGCAGGACCAAATACTGTCTAGACCATTCCTGATAGACATTTATCTAACCTACTCTTAAATATCTCCAGAGATGGGGATTCCACAACCTCCCTGGGCAACTTATTCCAGTGCTTAGCCACCCTGACAGGTAGGAACTTTCTCCTAATGTCCAACCTAAAACTCCCTCGCTGCAGTTTAACTCCGTTGCTTCTTGTCGTGTCCTCAGAGGCCAAGATGAAAAAGTTTTCTCCCTCCTCCTTATGACACCTTTTTAGATACCTGAAAACTGCTATCTTCTCTATTCCAAACTAAACAAACCCAATTCCTTCAGCCTTCCTTCATAGGTCATGTTCTCTAGACCTTTCATCATTCTTGCTACTCTTCTCTGGACCCTCTCCAATTTCTCCACATCTTTCTTGAAATGCGGTGCCCAGAACTGGACAAAATACTCCAACTGAGGCCTAATCAGCTCAGGGTAGAGCGGAAGAATGACTTCTCATGTCTTGCGCACAACACTCCTGTTCATGCAGCCCAGAAACATGTTTGCTTTTTCTGTAACAGTATGACACTGTTGACTCCTATTTAGCTTGTGGTCCGCTATAACCCCTAGATCCTTTTCTGCCGTACTCCTTCCTAGACAGTCATTTTCCATTCTGCATGTGTGAAACTGATTGTTCCTTCCTAAGTGCATTTGTCTTTATAAAACTTCATCCTATTTACCTCAGACCATTTCTCCGGTGTGTCCAAATCATTTTGAATTCTGACCCTATCCTGCAGAGCAGTTGCAACCCCTCCCAGCTTGGGATCAGCTGCAAACTTAATAAGAATCGTCTCTATGCCAATATCTAAATCGCTGATGAAGATATTGAAGGGAAGCAGTCCGAAAACAGACCCCTGCGGAATCCCACTTATTATACCTTTCGAGCAGGATTGAGAAGCATTAATAACTACTTCCTGACTACGGTTATCCAGCCAGTTCTGC
The DNA here is from genome assembly GCF_049634645.1 of Pelodiscus sinensis. Taxonomy (NCBI): domain Eukaryota; kingdom Metazoa; phylum Chordata; order Testudines; family Trionychidae; genus Pelodiscus; species Pelodiscus sinensis. The sequence continues at coordinate 479,183 of NW_027466048.1, forward strand.
ACCCACCTTATAGTAGCCCCAGCTAAGTTGTATTTCCCTAGTTTATTGATAAGAATATCACGCAAGACCATATCAAACGCCTTACTAAAGTCTAGACATAACACGTCCACCGCCTCTCCCTTATCCACAAGACTCGTTATCCCATCAAAGAAAGCTATCACAGTCGGACATTGTCAAGTAATAACAGTGGCAGACAAGCTGAAACTATGGCTTGCAGCATTTACTAAGTAAATCCAAGTGGATTATTTGCTAGCAATCGCATCTTGGAGTGGCCCAGAGGCGAAATGGGTCCTGCAGCCCCAGCACGAGTCCTTCAACCAAGACTCGGGTGAGTGCAGGTCCGGGGGGTGGGGGCAGCGGGAACAGGGATGCGGCCCTTTGAGGCCCGGCTCCTCCCTCTCCCCCTCCCCCTCCCCTCCCTGCCAGCTGTGGGTGCACTGCCCAGCAGCAGAAGCACATCCCAGCAAGCAGATTTTTCCCTTTTCTCCCCAGACCTGGGGGGGGGGGGGCTGGTGCTCACCTGGATGCCCAGCCGCAGCCCCACCATATGGGGAGCAGGGCGCAGAAGGGTCCGTGGGGCCCCTGCCCACCCAGTAAATACACAGGCCGGGGATGCGGGGGCAGGCTGGGCAGGGTGTTCATTGCTTGGGCGTTAATGACTGTGCCAGGCTGCCTCCCCTGTGCCTGGCCAGGGCAGCATTGGGGGGATCCGGCGAGCGTCTGGTGCTGGCAGCCACACAGCCCTGGCGCTGCAGGGGGGCTACGCCGGTGAGTCGGGGCAGCGCAGGGAGGGACGTGAGGTGTGGGGGGAAAGGACGTGGGGTCCCGGAGCCGGTGACTCTGACCCCCCCCCCTCCAGTGACGCTCAAGCCAGGATCCCTGTACAGGCTGCCTGAGGATCAAGAGGTCCAGTGCCCCGAGAGCACGGTGAAGGAGACGGGTGAGCAGTTCTGCCAGAGCGCAGAGGAGAGCAGCCCCGGGGGGCGCGGGGAGGTGGGGCAGGGAAATTGACTTTGGGGTCCGGACGCTTTCCCAACTCCCTCCCCAAGCGGGCGGAGGGGGAAACAGGAGGGGGGTGTCTGTGTTCACCAGGCTCCAGCCCTGCCTGGTCCTTCTCCTCCAACCTGGGACGTGTCCCCTGGGCCCTCGCACCTGGATCCAGGCCCATCTGGCCCGGGGGAGAGGCCTCAGCCTTCCCTCTGCATCACGGGGCCCTTCTTAGCAGCCCCCCCCCCTCCCCGGCAGCCTCCCCTCCGCTCCCCCAGGACTGTAAGATCCCAAATCCTGCCCCAGCTGCTCCTGGGCCCTGGGCTCAGTCCCTTCCGGATCTAGCCGGGTGGGGGCGGTGCGGCAGGTGCGTCCTCACCCCTGCGCTGCCGGACTCTCCCCCAGCGGTGCCCTGGGCCAGCTCTGGTGCGTGGGCCCATCGTGCCAATGGGAGGGACCTCCCCCCCCCCGTCCTGCCAAACCTGCCCGGGCTTGGTCCTCTCCCTCGCCGGCGGGGCCGGCTGCTCTCCAGGGGGGACCAGCCTAAACACTTCCCAGAAATGGCGCAAACAGCCCTGGGGCTTGGGAAGCAAAATACTGGGGTCAGGGCACGGCTGCCTGCCGAGTGGGAATGGGACTCCTGGGGTCTCCCCCTGGCTCTGGGAGGGGAGTGTGGGCCAGTGGTTAGAGCAGGGGAGCTGGGATAGGAACTCCTCTGCGTTCTTCCTCTGGCTCTGGGGCAGAGGGACAGTGATCACACGGGTGGCAGGTGTCCAGTATGGGGACGGCGGGACACAAAAAAGACCATGGGCCCCTGCCCACACAGAAAATCCACCGGTTGGGGGGGAGGGGAGGCCGGGCAGGGCATTAATTGCTTGGATGTTAATGGCTGTGCCAGGCTGCCACTCCTGTACCTGGCCAGGGCAGGGCTGGGGAGAGGCTGTGGGGAGCCAGCGGCTGGAGGGGGGATTCATCCCTGCCCTCCAACTTTCTCCCCCAATCAGCGTTCATGGGCCTGCCAGCTACGAGCGTCTGGTGCTGGCAGCCACATGGCCCTGGCGCTGCGGGGGGGCTACGCTGGTGAGTCGGGGCAGCGCGGGGAGGGACGTGAGGTGCAGGGGGAAGGGACGTGGGGGGCCGGTGACTCTGACCCCCCCATCTCTCTCCAGTGATGCTCAAGCCGGGCTGTCTGTGCCGGCGGCCTGCTGGTGGGGAGGGCGGAGCGGAGCAGCGTGGGGAGCAGCAACCCCAGTTCCAGTTCATCTTCCCGCTGCCGGACGAGGCCACCCTGAAGGCTGTCGCCTCGGTCCTGAAGTCCCTGGACAACGAGCACACCCTGGAGGAGCTGTGGGAGCGGGTCGGCCAGAGCGGGGGTGAGAGCAGGCCCGGGGAGGGGGGAGGAACAGGGAAATGGCCTTTAAGGCCTGGCCACTTTCCACCCCCTCCCCCCCGGCGAGTCACCGTCACTCCCCCCTCCGGCTGCGCCCATTGCCCGGCAGTGGAAGTGCGTCCCAGCAAATGGCGGCTCCCTCTTCCCTCCCCAGGCAGGCAGGGGAGGAGGGCAGTGGGGCGGGGGGGGCTCTGTGCTTACCAGGCCACAGACCTGCCTGGTCCTTTTCCTCCGGTCTGGGACGTGTCCCCTGGACCCTCGTGCCTGGATCCAGGCCCATCTGGCCCAGGGCAGATGCCCCAGTGTCCCCTCTGCCTCACGGGGCCCTTTCTGGAAATCTCCCCTCCCCCAGGGCTGTAAGGCCCCAATCCTGCCCTTGCCCACACCAGGGCCTTGGGCTCGATGCCACTCGGCGCCTTCCAGTTCTAGCCGGGTGGGGGCCGTGGGGCGGGTGTGTCCTCACCCCCGCACTGCCAGACTCTCCCCCAGCGGTGCCCTGGGCCATCTCTGGCATGTGGGCCCATCGTACACAGTAGAGAGTCCCCCGCACTACCAAAGGGTACGTCTACACGACAGCGCTAGTTCCAACTAACTTAGTTCGAATTAGTTAATTTGAACTAAGCTAATTCGAACTAACGCGTCTAGAACTAAAAACTAGTTCGAATTAGCGTTTTGCTAATTCGAACTAGCAAGTCCACATTGAGTGGACTCTGAACAGGGCTTAAGGATGGCCGGAAGCAGTGCCGGCAGGGCATCAGAGGAGGACTTAGAGCGTGGAGATGCTGTCTCAGGCTAGCCGAGAGCTGCGCTTAAAGGGTCCCGACCCCCACCCCGGACAGACAGTTCTCATTGGTGCCCCGCTTGCAAAGCAGTCCTGGCTTGGATTGCCCGGACTACCCACACTGGGCACATCACAGCACTCGGCCATCAGACCAGCTGCACTTGCCGCAGGCTGCCATCTGGGGAGAGGGGGTAATTGGGGGGCTGCAGGAGAGCTTCCACCCCCAGAAGCCCGCAGAGCCAGCCCAGTCCTCCCCATCGGGGGCTCGTACCCCATTCCTCCCTCACCTCCTTCCACTTACCCTTCCCTAGCCCCCCTTCTTATTGATGTACAAAATAAAGATAACGTTTCTTCCAACATTGACTCTGTCTTTATTGAACAAAACTGGGGGAGACTGGGAAAAGGAGGTGGGAGAGGGGAAGAGAAAGGCTGGGAGAGGGGAAGGCAACTAACATGATCAGGGGTTGGGAACAGGTCCCAGATGAAGAAAGGCTACAGAGACTGGGACTTTTCAGCTTAGAAAAGAGGAGACGGAGGGGGGACAGGATAGAGGTCTCTAAAAGCAGGGGTTGGGTGGAGAGGGTGCATTCAGAAAAGTTCTTCCTGAGTTCCCATAAAGAAGGACTAGAGGACACCAAAGGAAAGGAATGGGTAGCAGGCTTGAAACTAGTAAGAGAAAGTTGTTGTTGTTGTTGACAAAGCAAATAGTTAACCTGCGGAACTCCTTGCTGCAGGAGGCTGTGAAGGCTACAACTAGAACAGAGTTGAAAGGGAAGTGAGATCAAGTCAAGGAGGTTGGGTCCATGGAGTAGTCTTAGCCAGGGGGTAGGAGTGGTGTCCCTGCCCAAAGTTTGTGGAAGGCTGGAGAGGGATGGCACGAGACAAATGGCTTGGTCACTGTCTTCGGTCCATCCCCTCCAGGATCCCTAGGGTTGGCCGCTGTCGGCACACAGGCTACTGGGCTAGATGGACCTTTGGTCTGACCCAGGACGGCCATTGTAAGCTCAGGTCTCAGGGTCGGGGGTCTCAGTGGACCCCCTTGATTTTCATGCACACCTGCTCCTGGGTGGCCAGGCTGGCAGCTCTCCTGCCCTAGCCGGCCACTTTCCTGTGCCTAGTGCGGAGATCGTGGACGAGGTCCACGATGTCCGCACTAGCCCAGGAAGGTGCCCGCCTTTTGCGGTCCAGGGCAAGCTCCCGGGAGCCACCAGCCTGGTCCCGGGAAGAGGGGGTGGGCTGGGGGACATCGGGTGGGTGGTTCTGTGCCGCGCCAGGTGCAGGGTCTGCTGGCTGGGTGCTGGCAGGCTTGCACCTGGCACGGGCACCGTAGCCAGCCCGTGCCCCTTTAAGAGGTCCGGGGCCAGGAGGGGGGCATAGAGTTTTCCTGGTGTTGGCCAGAGTGACCACCAGGGAAACCTGGGAAGCCTTAGCCTCCCACTAGTTCGAATTAAGGGGCTACACACCCCTTAATTCGAACTAGCTAGTTCGAACTAGGCTTAATCCTCGGAAAATGAGGTTTTCCTAGTTCGAACTAAGCGCTCCGCTAGTTCGATTCAAATTCGAACTAGCAGAGCGCTAGTGTAGCGCCTATGAAAGTTAGTTCGAACTAACTTTGTAGTGTAGACATACCCCAACTGGTCCGTGTCTGGCCCACCTCTCCTGGTTTCCCTGGCTGGGACACCCCTCGCTCAGAGGTCACCCGACCCCCCCGCAACTCCCCCGGCAAGTGGGGGGCAGCTGCGTTCCCTGGACACGGCAGAAACCCCCCTGGAGAAAGTCTGCAGGGCAGACAGAGCCTGGGACCCGCATCCCCCCAGCCTGAGCTGCTGCTCAGGGCAAACTGCCCCGGGCCCAGAGCCACCCCCCGGAGAGACCAGCCCAAATAGTTCCCCGAAATGGCGCAAACAGCCCTGGGGTTTGGGAAGCCAAACACTGGGCTCTGGGCATGGCTGTCTGCCAGGTGGGAGCGGGACTCCTGGGGTCTCCCCCGGCTCTGGGAGGGGAGTGGGGGCCAGTGGTTAGAGCAGGGGGCTGGGAGCCAGGATTCCTGGGGTCTTTCCCTGCCTCTGGGTGTGGGGGGCAGTGACCACACGGGGGTGGCAGGTCTCCAGAACGGGCACAGACAGGACCATGGGGCCCCTGCCCACACACTAAATGCGCCGGGCGGTGGGTGAGTGGGGGGAGCCCCAGCAGGGTGTTAATTGCTTGGGCATTAGTGGCTGGGACCAGCTCCTGTGCCTGGCGAGGGCACTGCTGGGGGGAGGGGCGTGGGGAGCCAGGCCTGGGCGGGAGGAGGTCTGGTCCTACCCTCCAAATTTCTCCCCCATCAGTGTTCAATGGCTCTTCGGGGGGCGGGGCCCGGTGGAAGCAGGGGGCGGGTCCGTGTGCGCCGAACAGCTGGTCTTGGGATTCCAGGCTCTGCCGGGTTCCCTTCGGGGCCTGTGCTGAGACCAGGTCTGTAGCCCAGGCAGTGCAGGGGGTGATGTCGGGGGCGGGATGGGAAGGGGGGAGAAGGGATGCAGGGTCCTGCAGCAGGTGGCTCTGACCCCCCCGTCTCCCTTCAGCCTAACGCAAGGCCACGGCAGAGCTCCTGTGCAGGCAGCCTAGAGCGGGGGAGGTCAGCTGGTCACCTGAAGACATGGAGCTGTTCCTGAATGCTCTGGAGAGCGCAGGTGAGAGCAGAGCCACGCGTTGCAGCTGGACCAGGGACATGGCCCTTTGGGGCTGGGCTGCTCCTCTTCCCCCACAGTCCCTCCGACAGAGCAGAGCTCGTGCGAGAGGGGTGATGGCGGCTCAGGCAAAACGGCGCCCGCTGCGGCTGCCTGGCACCTCTCCCCTGCCTCCTGCGCTGCTGGTGCACTCCTGGCAGGGGACGTGCGGGACCTGGGGTCTGTCAGCAGCCCCCCGCCTGAGCTGCTGCTGGGGGCAAACTTCCCTGGGTCCAAAGTCGCCCCCTAGGTGGGACAAGCCCAAATAGTTCCCAGAAATGGCGCAAACAGCCCTGGGGCTTGGGAAGCAACACACTGGGCTCAGGGCACGGCTGCCTGCCGGGCTGGAAGCGGAAGTCCTGTAGTTCCCTGGATCGTCCTTCTTCCCTTTTTTAAAGATGGGCGCTACATCTGACTTTTTCCAGTCGTCCGGGATCTCTCCCGATCTCCACAACGTTTCAAAGATAACGGGCAAAGGCTCCGCCATGACGTTTGCCAACTCCCTCAGTACCCTCGGATGCATTAAATCCGGGCGCATGGATTTGTGTACGTTTAGCTTTTCTGAATAGTTCCTGACCTGTTCTTTCCCCACCGAGCGCCGTCCTCCGCCTTCCCATACTGCTTAGCCTAGTGCATTCCTCTGGGAGCTGACCTTGTCTGAGAAGACAGAGGCAAAGGAAGCCTTGAGTACTTCTGCTTTCCACACGTCGTCTGTCACTAGGTTTCCTCCCTCATCCAGGAAGGGCCCATCCCCTCTCTGATCCCCCTCTTCTTGCTGACATGCCTGTCGAAACCTTTCTTGTTCCCCTTCACATCCCTTGCTAGCTGCACTTCCAATTGTGCTTTTGCCTTCCTGATACCCCCCTGCATTCTCGACACAGGGATCTGCAAACTCTTCCAGGACAAGCCCAAAGTGGACAGTGACCGAAAGACCGGGGGTAAGCCCCTCAGCCAGAGCGGGGGTGAGTGCGGGGCATTCGAGCGGGGGGTCTGAGTGGAACACCAGCTGTGCAGAGGGGCTGCGTGCAAGGCTAGGAGAGGGCTCAAATGGACTCCCGGTGGGGCTGGGGGTGTGAACTTGGGACCAGACCGAGGGCGCGGCGCCCATGGAGGAGGTTGTGAGGGGCTCAGAGGGACTGCGGGAGGGGAGCTGCTGTGCCTGGTTTCACCCCTCCAACAGAACAGGTTTTCCCAAACTTTGGCCCCGTGTACATGGGCTATGTTTGGGAAACACGTTTTCCGCAACAAAGTGGCTGCAGATGCAGGAGTGGCAGGAGGCCCTGGCGTGTTCCTTCCCACCAAGCTCTGCAGTCGGGCCAGGGACTGAGCCCACAGCAACGTCCCCAGCACTGGCCCAGGACTCCCTGGGGAGAAGCTGTAGGCCCAGGGGAGATACCCCAGCAGCGTTTCCTCTCCCTCATGGGGCCCTTCTTGGCGGGAGGCAATGGCACGTCTGCGCGGTTTAGCCGGGCTAGGGCCGAGTTCACGTCCCAGGCGCCGACTTCCTGCTCCTAGCACAATTACTGCTCACTTGGGTTCAGGCCTCGCGACAGGCTCCTGCTTCAGGCTCTTTCTCCTCTCCCTGCTGTGCCCAGTCGCAGGGCTCAGAGCAGGGAGCTGGGCCCAGCCCCACAGACAGGACCCCCCAAAGCAGGATGGCTGGACAGGCTTTGTTGTCTGTTCCGTGGCACCCGGACCTGCCCCCGGCTCCCGTCGCAGATACATACAACAGAGTAAGATAAACAGAACCAGTGGATCATGACATGAAGATGGACAGGTTAGATGAAATCATTTGCTCAAACCACCTTTGAGTTATGTATATTCATGTCCATAAGCCCAGTCCCATCACAGTCTGTGTTTGTGTGGGTGAGAGAGATAGTTCACTCCCCTTTGGTTTAACCCAAGAGTGGCAATCAATGACAGCTCAATCCCCTTGCTTAGTCTACACTGCAGGGTTTTTGCACAAGAAGCCTTTTGTGGAAGAGTTCTCATGCAAACACTTCTTGTGCAAACGCGCATCCAGATGTCAAAGTGCATTGCAAATGTAATGTGCTTTTGCACAAGGGAGTGTCCACACTGCATGGACACTTTTGCACAAGAAAGCTCTGACTGCCATTCACAAAATGGGCATTAGAGAACTTCTGCTTTGTGCAAAACCCCCTGCAGAGCATTTACACCTGCCTTTTTGTGCAAGAGCTGTCGTGCAAGAAAGGAGTTATTCCTTGTGGGGAGAGGAATAACTCTACCAGCAAAAGTCCTCTGTTCTGTCAATTTTCTTCAGCAATTTTTGTGCAAAAACCGGTGGAGCATCCACACCTCAAGTGCTCATTTCACAAGACGTAACGGTACTTCGAGCTAGGAAGCCTAGTTCGAACTACCTAGTTCATGCCTCGTGTAGCCGCGCTGCACGGGGTTCGAACCAGCGGGGTTTTAAAAATGGCGGCTCCCCGCTTATGCAAATGAAGCCCGGGAAATTCAAATCCCGGGCTTCATTTGCAAGTGCGGTATGCCTACATTACCCCGCTAGTTCGAACTAGGAGGGTAGTGTAGACATACCCTGACAGACTGGAGCCCGTGTGGGTGTGTCTCAGGGCTTGGCGTTGGACATGGAGCATGTGATGGGTCCTGGATGGACGCTGGAGGCACGTAGGAAAGTAACAAGGACGTGGGGTTTGCCCATAAAAATTGATGCTCAGATAAATCCATTAGTCTGAGGTGCCACTGGAGCCCTCATTGTTTTCATAGACACGGACTGACACGGCTCCCACTCCCCCAATACCTGTGTTATTAATCTGGGTCTTGTAGACACAGCCATTCATGGTGAGTAAGGACCTTGCCGGCCCAGTGCTCAGAGCACTAATCTGGAAATGGCTTTGTGTTTTCCCTGGAAGCCCTAGCTGTGGCACAGAGACATGGGACCCTGTCAGCTGGTGCTGGAACACACTTGAAATCTGATTTCACCCTGGGGATGGGGAGGGTTCCACAAAGGGTCCTTGGAAAATGCTATTTCAGGAGGGGGAAGCCATGAATGCTCATCTGCAGCCAGGTGGGATTTCTGTGTAACAGGAGGTGGCGGGAGACTCCAGCAGCAGCCACGGAAGCCCTCGGACGGGATGCTGCCCAGAGACTGCACGACAGGAGAGATGCACCAGAGCTGGGATTGTTCCTTGAGAGCTCAGCGTGCTGCAGTCGGAGTCGGAGTCCCTGCTCCACGGCCAACAGGGCCCGGGGCTTGGACCCAGGGTAGCGGGAGGGCCCAGGTCCAGCTAACCCCACTACCCGTAGCAAGGGAGTTCTCTGGAAGTTTGCACTCACCTCTGAGCTAGGCGCTATTGCTCCTGATAGAAGGGACTGACCTATGGACTGGACCTCTTGGCCATATGTCTCAGGAGGGAGAGGAGACTCACTTCTCAACGAGGCCTCTGGGCCTGGGAGCCTCTAACGGAGGGGACCCCTCTGGGTGCCAGGCCGTGGAGTCACATAGGTGTTAGCAGACACCCCTCGAGACGTGGCTGACCAGCCAGGTTAACACTGAGTGTGGGGAAAGGGCACGGCCTTGGAGTAAAGGCAGCACAACGCCCTTGGAAGGGCTCGTCTCGAGGGGTAGCCACCCCCCGGCTGTGCCCCCGACACGGGGGCTCAGGCAACTGGGAGTCAGTGTGAGCGTTTGTGCTGCCCAGCTCCCATCCGCAGCCCTTGAACTCACGTGAGTGGGAGGAATTGGACCGGCTGCCCCGCGCTCCGCAGAGGGAAACGTGGGCTCCCCGTGCTGAGCGGCTCCAGACAATTCTTTCCCCGCCGTGTGGCTGGGGGCTCCGGCCAGAACACGCCTGCACCGACTGATCCCGTGTCTGGGGGTGGGAAGGGACTGTCAAGGGGGAGATGTGCAGAGCCCGTGGGGGCAGGGTGGACGAGGCTGCCTCCCTCTGCAATGTGGGGCAGGGTCCCAGGCTGGGATCAAGTTGTGTCAATGGGGGATTTTCCGTCCCTTGCCACCGCTGAGCCGTGACGTGAGGGCGTCAGTAACACAGCCAGGGAGAGTGGGGCTGGACCGGAGGGGTGGGTGAGGTTCTGGGGTCTGCAAGGTGCGGGGGGTCAGACCAGGTGCTCATGATGGTCCCTTCGGCCCTTCAAGTCTGAGCCCGGGAGACCGGCCTTTCAGCTGCTGAGGGACTCCTGAGCCCAGCTGTGACCCACAGCCCCTGCTCTGACTGCTAGGCATGACTGCTCCAGCCAGAAGTCTGGGAGGGCTTTGCCTGGGGAGGGGCTGTTGTCGTGGCAACAGAAACACCCCTGCTGTGCCTGTGGGCTGCATCCCAGTGAGGGGGCTCTGCTGGCACCGCTCTGTCCCCACAGGCCCTGGGGTGTAGCCGCCCCCTCGGCTGTCATGGGAAAAGTGTTTCAAGTCCCCCGGTTTGCAGGGAATGGCTGAGACGGACCCAAGCGTGCGCTTAGGGCCCAGAAAGCAAAGCTCATAAAAACATAATTTGTGTATTTCTCTGTAATGTATTTATTTGAAACCAATCTCACAATTTTTTATTTGGCTCCTGCTGTTGCTACCCCTGAGCTGGGTGGAGATTTTGGCATCGAGGGAGCATCTCTTGGAGGTCTCGAGTCGCTTTTCTTCTTCCAGGCTACACAGGAAGAGGCAGCTGGGGCTCTCAAGTCATCAGGAGGCTGGATACATCTGGGCTGGCCCCAGTGGCCGGGAGACACAGAGTTCTGGGCCTGGCTGAGCAACAGGTTCCCTGCCGCGGGTGCTGCCGTGTGAGCCCTGCCCTGGCCCTGGGCGTTCCTGGCCAGGCCCTCCCTTTGCTCCTCCACTCCCCATCCAGGCAGATCTCTGAGTTGGGGAAACCTCCCCTGAGAACCTGCCGCCTCCTCCGTGGAAGTGGTGGGAAAGGGGCTGCCGGGAACTCCTGGCCGTGGGGGCCCTCGGGGTCGTAGAGGAATCCCCTAGTGCAGCGTTTCTCCCCCTGGGGGTCCCTGCCCAGAAGGGGGCGGCAAGGCGAGGGCAGGAGGGTCGCTCACGGGGGCACCGGACGTTTGGGCTTTCCCAGCCGTGGCCTCGTGTTCAGTCCCCAGGTCCCCATCCCGGCGGAGTTTGGAAATAAGAAGAAATGTCCCTGATCTCTCCTGGCCTCCCCAGCTGGGCGGCTGGAGGGGCAGCTGCTCTCTGCCCCCAACCTGGCCAGCAGCGGCGCAGACGGACGGGTGGCAACGGCATCACTGCCTCCACTTCTCCTGCGCTGCTGCTGCTGCTGGCACTGACCCCGCAGCTGGGATTCCGCTCGCTCTGGCCACCCAGCCTGGAAGGGAGCGATGCCCCCAGCAGGGGGCAGAGGGAAGGATGCAATGGCAGCCACTCCCCCTTCCTTCTGCGCTGCTGCTGGGAGCGGAGCTGCCCTCCGAGCTGGGCACCTCCCCTGTGGCCCCTGCTCTGTGGTCCCCAGCGGAGAAGGCAGCCCTGCCAGCAGCAGTGCGGAAGGAACGGTGGCAACAACATGCCAGGCCACCCTGCCTCTGCGCTGCTGCTGGGGGGCGTTGACTTCTGAGCTGGGGGACCCGTCAGTGACCACCCCTCACTCGCTGCTCATTGGGGCCCCCTCCGAACTGGGCCCCACAACAGCAGCCGCTGCTCTGCCGCCGCCCAGGTCCAAAGGCAGCGCCACCGCCTGCAGCGGCACAGAAGGAAGGGCTGAGATACCAGACCAGGCCTCCCTTCCTCCTGCGCTGCTGCTGGCGCTGACTTTGCAGCTGGGTGTCCTGCCAGCATGGGCCACTCGCAGGCCACTCAGGGTGTGTCTAGACTACAGGGTTTTGTCGACAAAAGTGGACTTTTGTCGACACAATTATACCTGCGTCTACACTGCTGCTGAGTTCTGTTGACTCTGCTGTTTTGTCGACAGCTGTAAACCTCATTCTACGAGGAATGACGCCTTTTGTCGAGAGAGTTCTGTCGCCAGAAGGCGCTATTGCATCTCCACTGCCCTTTGCGTCTACACTGGCATGTTGACAAAGCGGCTTGCTCTGTCTACAGAACTGGATGTAGTCTAGATGCTCTTTGTTGACAGGAGCTTTGTCCACAGTATCTGTCGACAAAACTTCTGTGGACAAAAGCCTGTCGTCTAGACGTAGCGTCAGTGTGGCAGGCAGGGCTGCCCCCAGCAGTAGCACGGAAGGGAGGGTGGCTCTGCTGGGTCAGGCGGCCTTGTGCACATGGTGCCTGCGCTCTCTAGCTGCCCAGCTGAGAAGGGAGAGGCACGGCCAGCAGCGGCACAGCAGGGAGGGTGGCGATACCAGACCAGCTCCCCTCCCTCCTGCGTTGCTGCTGGCGGTGGGGTTGCCATCCAGGTTGGGCACCTGACCCCTTATAACTGCCCCCAGCCATCCCGTTAGTAGGCAGAGCCTCTGCCCGCAGCAGTGCAGAGGGAAGGGAGGCACCGCCACACCAGGCCGCCCTCCCTTCTGCGCTGCTGGTGGTGCTGGCGCTGCCTGCTCATGGGAAAAGGTATGAAAAGGGGGTTCTCCAAAGGAGCAGCGCCGCATGGACCTCGGGGATGCCAGGGGTCTGAGTCCGCTGCTGACTCCAGGCTCCATGCAGGTGCTTCCACTCAGAAATGCACAAGAGCCTCCAGGATCCTGAGCCTTTCAAAGCGGAAGGACCCTCGTAAAGCCGAGTCAGTGGGACTTCCTGCTGGCCCCGGGCTGCACACGGAGTTCCCGTTTTGAAGTGCACAGGAGGCCCTGCTGGGGCCCTTGTCCAGTTCAAAGTGCAGAAAGTGCCCATCGACTAGTCGAGTAGCCAATGGAAATTCCATCGACTCCTCAACTTGTCCATGAATCGTTATTTAACATCCTTACCCAGCAGCAGCGGTGCGGAAGGCAGGGAGGCAAAGCTGCAGCAGCCCACCTGCCTTCTGCACTGTTACCGGAGACAGCACGGACTGTCCAGCTGCCCGGCGGGAGTGGCGGCGCTGTTGCCAGCGAAGGCAGAGAAGGACGAGGGGAGCACCGTCCAGGGCCCCCTCCCTGTTTGCTGGGGATGTCAGACAGGGAGTCACTGAACAATCATGTCACTGCATCAAACTGTAGCAATTCCACGATTATTCGATAGTCCCTGGTGCCTGAGTCAGCAATGAGGGGCTGCACCGGCATCCCACACAGCAGACGGAGGCTGCACCGGCATCCCACACAGCAGACGGAGGCTGCACCAGCATCCCACACAGCAGCCTCTGTGTGACGAGAGCTTGTGCCAGCCCCGGACAGAGGCTGCTCTGCAGCAGCCTCCTCTGGAGCGTGAGAGGCAGGAGCAGGCAGCTCCGCAGAACTGGTGCTCACGGAGAACTAGATTTTAAGTCAGCTCCCCTCAAGCAACCCCCCGTCCTCCTCGCCTCTATGTGAGACAGCGAGGGAGGAAAGGGGGCTCCATGGAGCTGGCCTGTGTGGAGAGCCGGCTTAGAAGATAGTTCCCCGAACATCTCATCTCATGTCTGCCCTGCCCCCACGCTGATAGGGAGGCAGCAGTGGAGGGGGATGGGTGAGACGTGGTTCCACAGGAGCTGATACACATGGGGAGCTGTCTTAAAAGCTGCTTCCCGTGTGCACCAGCTCCTGCCTGACTCCCTCACCCTCCGTGTGGCTGCATCTCTATGAGAGGCAGCAGCCCATGGTGTGGGCCAGGCAGCTCCATGGGATCTGGTGCTCATGGGGAGGCAGCTTAATAGCTGGATCCCCGCAGACACCAGCTCCCACCTTCCCCCCCCCCCCCTTGCTGCTTCTGTTCCTGAGGCAGCCGGGGGAGGGGTGTGTGGAGGCGACAGGATTAACCAATAAGCCCAGATGTATCGGTTAATCGTGTAGCCAGCTACACACGTTGACACCCCTAGTTTGTGCTGCTGCTGGTATCGGCGCTGCCCTCTGAGGTAGCCCCTGGCCAGTGGCACCCGCTCTCTGGTCACCCGGTTTGGGAGGCAGGGCTGACACCCGCCGCGGTGCTGAAGGAAGTGCTGCAATCCCGCCCCTCCTGCACTTCCTGCTGCACCGCTCTTGGGGCAGCACTGACGGCCGAGCGGGTGACCAGAGAGTCGTGGCTGCTCCTGGGGCGCCCAGCTCGGAGGACAGGGCCCCCGCCAGCAGTGGTGCAGAAGTAGGAGTGACACAACACGGAGCCACCCTGCTTCTGTGCTGCTGCTGGCAGGGACGCCGTCGTCTAAGCTGGGCCCCTGGCCAGCAGCCACTGCTCTCCAGCCACCCGGGTCAGAAGGCAGCCCCACACCCTGCAGCAGTGCAGAAGGGGAGGAGGCAAGACCTTATCATGCCCCCTTCCCTCTGCGCTGCAGCTGGTGCTGGCGCTGAATTCTGAGCTGGGTGACCTGCCAGGGGCCGCTGCTCTGCAGCCACCCAGATGGAAAGGCAGCCCCCCCACCAGCAGCAGTGCAGAAGGAAGGGTGGCAACACCGGACCTGGCCTCCCTTCCTCCTGTGCTGCTGCTGTCAATGGGGCTGCCCCCAAACCGGATGGCCAGACAGTAGCCGCTGCTCTCCAGCCACTCAGCTGGGAAAGCCGGGAGAAATCCGACAGTTTTTAATATTTCCAAACATCTGCCCAGAGGAAGATTTGAGGCCGAAAGACGAGGTCATGGCTGGGAAAACCCAGGCGGCCAGTGACCCTGCTCGCGAGCCCCCTCCCCTGGCCCTGGGATCCCCTTTTGGGTGGGGAGCCCCAGCTGGAGAAAGGCTGCACTAGGGGATTCCCCAATGACCCTGGAGACCAACAGGGCCAGGAGTTTCTGGCAGACCCTTTCCCACAACTTCCAGGGAACACGCCGGAACTAGGGCCCCATCGCGTCCCCCTGCAACCTCGCCCATTTCACAGCCAGACCGTGTCCACGCTGCTCCCTGGCACACTCCCGGGGGCTTCCCTGGGAAATTTCCCGGCTCTCTGACCGGCTGGGTCCTGGCCCAAACTAGGATTGTGTGCAATGGGGGTGGGGGCACCCCAAGAGTGCCAATTTCACTTCCCAGCAGCCTGTGGGGCAGAGCTTGAGCCGTTCCACCCTCACTTCTCCCTGCCCCTCAGGGTGGCTCTGATCTGCTCCCTCCGCGAGTGCCCGTGTCGGGGCAGAACAACTCCTGTCCCATCCCAGCCAGGTCAGGGAGCAGCTGACGCCCCAGGCCCCTCACCACGTGGGGAACTCAGACTCCCCTCGCCATCCCTCCATCCCCTCCTCTCCCCCCATTGCACATCTCCTGGCTGTGAAATGGGTGGGGCCCTAGTCAGGTACCCAGGGACCTTTACCCCCCACAGAGCAGGGGTGGGGAACCTTTGCTGGGTCGGGGCTAATTACCCAAAGAGAAATCTATGGGGGGCTGCCCACAAGTGAGAAACAGCCCCCCTCCTCTCCCCAGCGTGGGCCCCCAGTGCAGGGGGGAGCCCCGACCTTCAGGGGCCGGATCCCCGCCAGCCGGGGCTGCATCCGGCCCCCATGCCTGAGGCTCCCCACCCCCTCCATAGGGATCTGCACTGGATGGGAGTCTCCCTGGGAAAGGCCTGGCCAGACCACGAGCGCCCAGGGTACGGCTGCGAGGTGCCGGGTTCGCGGTGGCTTCTCTGCCTGAGCTTGTCTTCCGGGCGGAAGCGGCGCGACGGGGAGGCCCCTCCGTCTATTCCAGATTCAGCCGGTCCCCGAAGTGCAGCCTCCATCTGGCCTCTCTGCTCTGGCCAGCCGGTTTCCTCCTCCGCTGCCCTGGTCCTGGCCTCTGGGTGAGTTCTTCAGCTTTCAGTCTCTGCCACGACACGCCCCATCCGTGGGCTGGAATCGTCACCATCCGGCCCCTGGGTCCAACTCGCGCCTGGTGCCGAGGGGACGACAGCTTCTCTGGCCACAAAGCCTGCAGGCTCCCAGCTTCCCTCTGGCAGAGCCCGGCATAGGGCAGGGCAGCCTAGTGGGTGGAGTCCGTAACCGCAGTGTGGCCCGATGGCCAGTCAGTACCTTGCGCCTTTTCTAAGGGCAGTGTGGCCCAATGGCCAGTGTCAGTACCTTGCCCCTTTTCTAAGGGCAGTGTGGCCCAATGGCCAGTGTCAGTACCTTGCCCCTTTTCTAAGGGCAGTGTGGGCCAATGGCCAGAGTCAGTACCTTGCCCCTTTTCTAAGGGCAGTGTGGCCCAATGGCCAGTGTCAGTACCTTGCCCCTTTTCCAAGGGCAGTGTGGCCCAATGGCCAGTGTCAGTACCTTGCCCCTTTTCTAAGGGCAGTGTGGCCCAATGGCCAGTGTCAGTACATTGCCCCTTTTCTAAGGGCAGTGTGGCCCAATGGCCAGTGTCAGTACCTTGCCCCTTTTCTGACGGCAGTGTGGCCCAATGGCCAGTGTCAGTACCTTGCCCCTTTTCTAAGGGCAGTGTGGCCCAATTGCCAGTGTCAGTACCTTGCCCCTTTTCTAAGGGCAGTGTGGCCCAATGGCCAGTGTCAGTACCTTGCCCCTTTCCTCTGGGCAATGTGGCCCAATGGCCAGACACCACCTTCCCCTTTTTCTAAGGACAGTGTGGCCCAATGGCCAGTGTCAGTACCTTGCCCCTTTTCCAAGGGCAGTGTGGCCCAATGGCCAGTCAGTACCTTGCCCCTTTTCTAAGGGCAGTGTGGCCCAATGGCCAGTGTCAGTACATTGCCCCTTTTCTAAGGGCAGTGTGGCCCAATGGCCAGTCAGTACCTTGCCCCTTTTCTAAGGGCAGTGTGGCCCAATGGCTAGTGTTTTGCCCCTTTAGTCAGGCAGTTCAGCCTAACGGCTGTAGTCCGTAAGCTGGCCTTGACTCACGAGGCTGTGCAGGTCCCTGTCCAGAGACAGGAGATGGGTGGATGGTTCTATCCCCAGCGGTAGGGGGGGGAAGCCCCTCCCTCTCCCCGGTGCCCGGCCGCGGCTGCGGCTCCACTCCCAGCGTGAGCAGGGAAAGCGAGGTGCTGATATCGCAGGCGGCTCCCTCCCCAGCTGTCGTCACCTGCCCTGGGGCAGCCCCTGCCGAGCTGCAGGCACCTGGGGCCAGGGTCAGACCAGGGGAGCTGGCGTGTCCCCGTGGCCGGGCTCCTCCTGTCCCAAGAGAGCAAGGGCCTGTCAGACGCGGTGCCTGGGAACCAGGGGGTATGGGGAGCTGGGCCCTGGGATGGGCGTAGCACCTCTCTAGTGCCCCCCAGGGCCAGACCCCTCCGGGGCTATCAGTGCAGGAGCTGGTGATGCCCCTCTCCCCCGAGCTGTTCCCCTGCAGCGTCCAGCTGCCCTAGGGCCCTGGCTGGGGCTGGGTTCCCAGTGGGCTGCATCCCTGGCCCCACAAAGAGCAGGCGCCTTGGGGCCTGGGGAGGGGCTGGTCCTACATGGAGTGTGGGGGAGGGGAGAGAGACAGACTCACCCTCCGTGGGGCTGGTCCCAGAGGGTCTGGTGTGTAGCAACCAGGCTCCCATTCCCGGGGGGGGGCAGGATCAGGGGGCTACACTTCAGCAGGGCCCCCGGCCTGGCGTCTGTCGGTGTCAGTGCTTGGGGGCCCGTTGCCCAGCGGGGTCCCTCACCTCTGGTGCAGCAGCAGTGGGCACAGGGGTCAGGACCCTCCCTGGCCGGCCGGCCGGTGTCCTCGGCTGGGCCCCTGAGGGACAGTCCCAGCTGGGCCCCAAGCTCCCTAGTGGGGGCTGTGCTGAGCTGGGATGGAAGGGAGGAGACGGGGCCCATCAGTGTCCTGCTGCCAGCTAGGGATGGCAGGTGTCCAGTTTTCTACTGGAGAGTCTGGTTTTTGACAGTCCTGCTGCCAGCTCCCAACCCCCCTGGGCCAGGCGCCTCCCTCCCCACATCCCTCCGCTGAAGCCACTGGGGAGAGGAGCTAACGAGACCCCCAGCTCCTGGGGCAAAGAGCGGTGGGCAAGGCCCTCCATGGGGACTTGCACCCCCAGATGCTCCAGGGGGACAAGGAGGGACCCAGGTCGGGGCAGGAGTCTGGCTGGAACATGGGTCCCTAACGTCCCAGGGTCTCCCCTGAACTGGGCCTAAGTCTGGCTCAGGCCTGGGGTTGCCAGATGGTCTCAACAAAACTACTGGACACACTTGACATGACATCACAATCGACATTCCGTCTCCCCAGGGAAATCCCGCCCATTCCCATTGTCTCATTTCTATTGTCTCCATTTCTTTCCCACACAGAAACCTCAGATTCTGGCCTGTGCGGTTCCAAACCGGACACTGGCCACCTTGCTCAGGCCCGGCTCGGATTTGGCCCTCCCCAGGGGTTGCTGCCAGCCCGCAGCCCTACCGCTGCCGGCCCTGCGGGAGCCGCCTGCCCACCCCAGGGTCCGGGGCCGGCTCAGAGGTCACTCTCCTCCCATGCAGAAATGCGGGGGGGGAGGTTACAACCGGCTCTGTTGTTCCCTGGGCCTTGGCTCTCCCCTAGGACACCGTGGGCGTGATGCAGCAGCTGACGTGCTGCGGGGGAGAGAGGTAGAGCCGGGTCAATAGACCAGTGCCCAGGCTGTGCCAACAAGCCCCCTCCCCTCCCCGCCAGGTGTATGGGATTTGAGGGTCCCTATCACAAAGCCAGCCAGGCCCTGACTTCAACTTCCATCCCCTTCACCTGTCCCGGATGGAGAAAAGGCCCAACACAGCCCTGTCCTGCCGGCCCTGCCCCAGGGTCCCCATGCCCCCCTACCCCAGTGCTAAGGGAAGACTGCCCCCACACCCCTGCTCATGCTCACCTACCAGCTCTCCTGGCACCTGTGTGGGGCTGTGCCTGCCGGTCCCCCTGCAGGGCCAGCTGGAGGCCTGGACCCCGGCCGTGCAGAGCCTGCAAAGGAAGGGCCTGGGGGTCACACCCGGGAAACCTCCTCCCTGTCCGTGGCCCCCGGCTCAGCCAATCAGCAGCGAGATTGGGAGAGGGGGGCGGGCGAGAGGTCTCCGGGGACGTCCCAAGGGCTGGCCCAGGTCACCCCCAGCAGGGCCGGTCTCAGAGCGATTCCAGCCCCGCCTCTTTTGGGGGGCTCCCACACAGCCAGAAAGGGCTGGGGGGTGTCTCTGAGGCTGCCCTGCCGTGCAGCTGTCAGGGGATCTCCATGAGCTCAGCCCTTCCCTAGCCCCTCCCCTCCATAGGCCTTTGTGGTGTCATTGCCCCCCCAACCCCAGTCAGGCTGATGTCCTGCCCCCAAGCACCCCCTTAGGACACAGAGAGGCCTTCCAACCGGCCACAGCCCAGCCACCACTAATGGGCACCAGCCATCACGGATCATTGGGTCCAGCCCCCTACCCTTCCGGCAGGACCAAGCACCGTTAGAGCATCCCTGACAGGTGTCTGCTCTGAAATATCTCCCGAGTGTAACCCCCCTCACAGGAAGTTTTTCCTCATGTCCAGCCTAAACCTCCCTTGCTGCAGTTAAGCCCATTGCTTCTTGTCCTCTCCTCGGAGGCCAAGGAGAGCAATTTATCTCCTCCTCCCTATAACCCCATTTTAGGCACTTGAAAACTGCTCTCGTGTCCCCTCTCAGGCCTGGTATATACTGCTGTATCCCAGAAACACGCCCCCCCCCCCCCCCACACACACACACCTGCCCATCCCCGCCCCCGCTACATCCAGGGAACACGTTTGTCAGCTGGAAGTGGAAACCTACTCTTTTGGAAGCCCAGTCTTCCTCCTCCCATCAGGAAGAAGGGAGCTTCCGAAAGAGGGCTTTTTGTGACATTTGGCCCCAGAAATGCCTCTTCAAAAAACAAAACAAAAACAAAACCCCGCCCCGGAAGAAAGGTATTCAAATTACGGTTCACAGTTTCCTTTTTTTCCCCTGGAAGTAGAACACGCTCTCTTGAAATGCAGTGCCCAGAACTGCACACAAAACTCCAACAGAGGCCTAATCAGCAGCGAGACTCCAACTGAGGATTAATCAGTGCACAGTAGAGCAGAAGAATGACTTCTCGAATCTTGCTCACGACATGCCTGTTAACGCCTCCCAGAATCATGTTTGCTTTTCTTGCAACAGTGTCACACTGTTGACTCCTGTTTCGCTTGTGGTCCACTCTGACGCCCTAGATCCCTTCCTGCAGGACTCCTTCCTAGCCATTCAGCATGTGTGAAATGGGTGGTTCCTTTCTAAGTGGAGCGCTTTGCATTTCTCCTCATTAAACTTCATCCTGTTTACTTCAGCCCATGTCTCCAGTTTGTCCAAAGCAGTTTGAAGTATGACCCTGTCCTCCAAAGCACTTGCCACCCTTCCCAGCTTGGGGTCATCTGCAAACTTAATAAGCAGACCCCTGTGGAACCCCAGGTGTTAGGCACTTCCCGCATGGCTGGGAACTGTTAATAATGACTCCCCGAAATCGGTTTGAAAGAGAACGAAAGGCTGCAAGTGTCCTCCGTCAGTAACCACCCGCTTGGCCATTCGGGAGCAAGACTCTGGGAGCTAGGAGGTGGGGGGTGGGTCTCAGCACACGTCCAAATGGAGGGCCAGGTCACCTGCTCCGAGAACTCTGCCAGTCTGAGTTCTGTGTGAGGCTTCCCACTGTCCCAACTCCCCAACACTTCCTCCTGCTTGGTGGGGCAGGGAAAGGGAAAAAGACGCAGGAGAAGGCGAGACAGAGAGAGGGAATGGGGCAAAGGGGAACCAGACTGAGCAGGCTCCAAACCTTTCCGAGGCTCCTACCTTGTCACCTGGGACGACAGGACCAGCTGCAGGGAAGGAGAAAATGTCGACGAGGCTCCTGCCCCCGCCCCTCGGTCCCACTTCTCCATCCGGCCCCTGCAGAGACCCTGAGAAGGGGCCATGCTGCTGCCAAGCCGCAGGAAACTCGGCGTTTGCCCCGGCCGTGCACCTCTGTCCTGAGTGCTTGTTGCCAGAGACTCTTTGTGAGGTCATCACTGTCCCCCCAATAGGCTGTGGTCATACAATAGGCCCTTTGTGATGTCACTGCCACCTCCCACCCATCCTCTGCTAGGCTGGTGTCCTGGCCCTGGCACCCCAGAGGCTGCTCCCCATCCAGCTTTATTTCCCGAAAGATCCCGTCTAGACTGGCGCTTTTTTCTGGCAAAGCCCCGAGCAGGAAAAAAGCGGCAGCCATGTTCATGCAAATGCCAAGGGAAAATTTAAATCCCTGCAGCATTTGCAATTCGGAAGTGTCTCATTAGCATCCCTTTTCCAGAAAAGGGTGCCAATGTAGACACAGCCTATATGTGTCTGTAACCCCAAGGAGATGACCTAGATTCCTGGGGCTCTGTCTGCTGGCAGCTCAGGGACAGGCGCACGGAGTTTGCCTTGGCTCCCCCTCCCTACCAGGGACAGAGTCTGCCCGGCAACCCATAGGGAGTGAGATGCCCTTCCCAGGGAGTTCAGGAGGGGAAGGAGGAGCCATTGGTGGGAGAGTCTGGAGCCAGCCTGGGAAGGGGAAGCTGGCTGTGTGGGAGCTAGTGAACCCCAGGCCTGCATGCAGGGTTCCCCCTGAGAACTAGCCTCTAGGGACCGGAAGGCAGGATCCCTCAGCTGGGTGTTATGTCTCCACTGTTGATTCCCAGTTTGTGGAGTTTGCTGGGAGGCTTCCCCAGCGAGGCAGAGCTGGCTCTCCCACTCCCTGGGTGAGACCAGCCACCATGGTCAGCTCTTTCCCGTCTGCTGGTTCGGGGCTGCTGCCTGCTATGCGTGTGTCTGAATGCTGGGCTAGGAGATTATAGTTTGAATTTTGGTGCAGTTGTGTGGCCTGCACCTTGAGCCTGGCACCCCTTTGTGGTGAGGGGAAATTCTGGGATTGAAGCAGCCTGATTCCTGCCTGAGGAGGATCCCTGCCAGAAGAGAGCAGCCCCTCTGCAGTGACCAAGTCATCTCTGAACCTGAGCCTCATCCATGGAGTGTGTGAGTGCAGCATCTTTTAGTTAGTAAGGCAGGGTACGTCTACACTACAACGTTAGTTCGAACTAACTTAGTTCGAATTAGTTAATTTGAACTAAGCTAATTGGAACTAACGGATCCAGACTAAAAAACTAGTTCGAATTAGCGTTTTGCTAATTCGAAGTAGCATGTCCACATTAAGTGGACCCTGAACCAGGCTTAAGGCTGGCCGGAAGCAGTGCTGGCAGGGCATCAGAGGAGGACTTAGAGCGTGGAGATGCTGTCTCAGGCTAGCCGAGGGCTGTGCTTAAAGGGTCCCGACCCCACCATGGACAGACAGTTCTCAGGGGTGCCCTGCTAGCAAAGCAATCCTGGCTTGGAGTTCCCGGACTGCCCACACTGAGCACATCACAGCACTCGGCCATCAGCCCGGCTGCACTTGCCGCAGGCTGCCATCTGGGGAGAGGAGGCAATTGGGGGGCTGCAGGAGAGCTTCCACCCCCAGAAGCCCACAGAGCCAGCCCAGTCCTCCCCATCAGGGGCTCGTACCCCATTCCTCCCTCACCTCCTTCCACTTACCCCTCCCTAGCCCCCCTTCCTGATGTACAAAATAAAGGACAATTGTGTTCAAAAATAGAATCTGTCTTTATTGAACAAAATTGGGGGAGACTGGGAAAAGGGGGTGGGAGAGGGGAAGAGAGAGGCTGGGAGAGGGGAGGGCAACTACAGTGATCAGGGGTTGGGAACAGGTCCCATATGAAGAGAGGCTAAAGAGACTGGGACTTCTCAGCTTAGAAAAGAGGAGACGGAGGGGGGACAGGATAGAGGTCTCTAAAAGCAGGAGTTGGGTGGAGAGGGTGCATACAGAAAAGTTCTTCATTAGTACCCATAAAGAAGGACTAGAGGACACCAAAGGAAAGGAATGGGTAGCAGGCTTCAAACTAGTAACAGAAAGTTGTTCTTCACAAAGCAAAGAGTCAACCTGTGGAACTCCTTGCTGCAGGAGGCTGTGAAGGCTAGAACTAGAACAGAGTTGAAAGGGAAGTGAGATCAAGTCATGGAGGTTGGGTCCATGGAGTGGTATTAGCCAGGGGGTAGGAGAGGTGTCCCTGCCCAAGATTTCTGGAAGGCTGGAGAGGGATGGCACGAGACAAATGGCTTGGTCACTGTCTTCGGTCCATCCCCTCCAGGGTCCCTAGGGTTGGCCGCTGTCAGCAGTAAGCTCAGGGTCGGGGGTCTCAGTGGACCCCCTTGATTTTCATGCACACCTGCTCCTGGGTGGCCAGGCTGGCAGCTCTCCTGCCCTAGATGGCCACCTTCCTGTGCCTAGTGCGGAGGTCGTGGACAAGGTCCACGATGTCCGCACTAGCCCAGGAGGGTGCCCGCCTCTTGCAGTCCCGGGCAAGCTCCCAGGAGCCGCCAGCCTGGTCCCGGGAAGAGGGGGAGGGCTGGGGGTTATCGGGTGGGTGGCTCGATCCGTGCCAGGTGCAGGGTCTGCTGGCTGGGTGCTGGCAGGCTTGCACCTGGCCCGGGCACCGTAGCCAGCCTGTGCCCCTTTAAGGAACCCGGGGCCGGGAGGGGGGCAGACGAGTTTCCCTGGTGTTGGCCAGAGTGGCCACCAGGGAAAGCTGGGGAGGGCTAGCCTCCCACTAGTTTGAATTAAGGGTCTACACAGCCCTTAATTAGAACTAGTAAGTTCGAACTAGGCTTAATCCTCATGGAATGAGGATTACCTAGTTCGAACTAAGTGCTCCGTTAGTTCGAATTAAATTCGAACTAACGGAGCGCTAGTGTAGCGCCTATGAAAGTTAGTTCGAATTAAATTTGAACTAACGGAGCGCTAGTGTAGCGCCTATGAAAGTTAGTTCGAACTAACGTCCGTTAGTTCGAACTAACTTTGTAGTGTAGACATACCCTTAGTTAGTAAGTCAGGGAATTTGCTTGGGGATTTTATTACCTGCTGCATATTAAACCTGTGCGGGATTTACCACCTTCTCCCGCTTATGAGTCCTTTGGGCTGTACTGGACCCAGTCAGCCCTACTGTTAAACCACTGCAGAGAAGAATTTTGTGGTCAAAAGTCATCAAGGGCCCCAACAAAGTGCACGTACCAACGGGACACTAACCTTACAGTTGTTGGGCACCGGTGAACTTAAAAATAGTGTTTTACCCTGTTCTGTTATATTTGTCTCCTGTTTAATATAACTGTGTTTATTATAGTGCATGGCTACGTCTACACTGGCATGATTTTCCGGAAATGCTTAAAATGGAACAGTTTTCCATTATAAGTATTTCCGGAAAAAGAGCATCTACATTGGCAGGATGCTTTTCCGGAAAAGCCCTTTTTCCGGAAAAGCGTCTGTGGCCAATGTAGACGCGCTTTTCCGGAAAAAAGCCCAGATCAACATTTTCCCGATCGGGGCTTTTTTGCAGAAAAGACTACTGTGCTCTCTACACTGGCCCTTTTCCAGAACAGTTTTCCGGAAAAAGGACTTTTGCCCGAGCGGGAGCAGCATAGTTTTTCCGGAAAAGCAGCTTATTTCTTACATTAGATCGTCAGTGCTTTTCCGGAAATTCAAGGGGCCGGTGTAGGCAGCTCGCAGCTTATTCCAGAAAAGCAGCTGATTTTCCGGAATAAGTGGCTCAGTGTAGGCACAGCCTATGTGTTTCTGGGAGTCTCCAACTATCTGGCAAATACATGGGGATTACCCTGGGTTAGAATTTTTCTCCCAAGCTGCCCTGGTGACCCTGCCAGGAAGGAGTGAGGGGGGTGGAGGCACCGCCAAATAAATCCATTGGAAAAAATAAAGTTGAGTGGGTGGCGGAATCCAGAAGAACCCAGACCTCTCCATCAAAACCTGTAAGCAGATTGGCCTTAAAGAAAGTAACCAGGTGGAGAGGGGCGCTACATGTATATTTAGTACTAAGCAATTAAAACAACAATACTTCCTGCAGTGTAGACAGAGCCAAAAGCCGAGTCAAGGCACTTCGACGTCAGCTATGCAATTAACGTAGCTGAAATTGCATATCTGAATTCAACCTTGCCCTGTAGTGCAGACCTACCCCTAGCAGACCTAGTTCTGGTCCCACGGGCAATGGTGCAATAAACATGGCTTCACAGGTCCCTCTTCTCCAGCACCCACCCAGACTGAGCTGTCTTGCTCCCTTTTGTGCTAGCCCAGCACTTGGAGCTTGCCCAGTGTGGCTGGGAGGGCAGGATTTCCTCAGGCCACAGTGGATGGACCCCTTCTGCCCAGAGCGGGGTGTGCAGCCCCCTCACAGACGTTTTCATGGGACGTGTTCAGCCTCCCCCCCCCCCCCCGTTCTCCCCATTGGCATGGCTGTCGTGGGTCACTGCTAGGGCCCATTTTAACAAACTCATTTCTCAGCAAGCTCCTCCCCCCACTCCTGCCTGGTCTGTCCCAGCATCCCGGCTACTGCCGGCCCACTGACCCCAGGGGTCCCGCCCCCAGGCCTGTAACCAATGCGAGGGGCCCCCTGGCCGCCTGGGCCTTTGCCAGCCAGAACCGTCAGACTCGGATCCAGCAGCTGGGTTGGTGGGTAAATATTGTCCTAGGTGCGTGTGCCAGCCCCCGCCAGAGACCTGACCCGACCCTTCTGTGCCCGGCCCACAGGCGAAGCTCCGGCCCCAGAGTCTATATCAGGGCCCAGCAGGCTGGTCCCCGGCTCAGAGCGTGGGAGGGAGGAAGAAGGACTCAGAGGGGCGTGACGTGTGTGTGTCCCTTGTCCCAGCACGTCTGCCTGCACCCAGGAATGGGGGCCCCGGTAACCCCGGCCGGCCTGCTGCTCCTCCTGCACCTCACAGCTGGGACGTCTGCAGAGCCGTAAGCCCTGTCCGTGTCTGTCTGTCTGTCTGTGTGGTGGGCAGTGTGGGGGGTTGGAATCAACCCAGGGCACTGGTGAGGAGGCTGCTTGACAGGAAAGTAAGGGGACAGATCCATTCTCCCCGGGAGCTCAGTCCCCGATGCTGGGACCCTCCTGTCCCCCCCCTTGTCCTACCCCCAGAGGCAGACACCCCCTCTCTGTGCCTCAGCCCCTCTGTACCATGGGCTGGTAATCCCCTGGGGCCACCGGCTCCCTCAGCCACAGATCCAGTAATGGGTCTGTTCAGCCCCAGCACAGGGGCAGCTGAGAGGCCAGGGATGGACGGGGACTCAGCTCCTCTCTGTGCCCTGGGGGGCCTCCAGGTCCGTGGGGGGCAGGATGTGTGCGTGGGGGGGGGAACAGGAGTGGAAGAGCCTTGCCCTGCAGCTAGAGAGATCAATCAGCCTCAAGCACCACGGACCCAGCTCTGCCCCCTGCAGAAGGGACCTTTTCTGGGCTCTCCCCTCCCCGGCTCCTCCCCCCTCCCACGGTGCTGCCCCTCCCCAGGCACTATGTGGTGGTGAGCCCAGCCCAGCTCTACCACCCGCACACGGGGACGGTGTCAGTTCATCTCAGCGACCTCAACGAGACCGTCCGGGTGAGCGTCCGGCTGGAGAGGGGGGAGGGGCTCAGCAATGTCACCCTGCTGGAGAGAGAGGTCCAGGAGCCCCGTCTGCGCGAGAACCTGAGCTTCCAGGTGAGCCCCCCACCCAGCCCGGCCCTGGCCATGGGCACCGAGCCCGTCAGCCCTGGGCCTGCAGCCCCAGCCCGGCCTCAGGCCTCAGGCACAGACTGATCCCGGCCCTGGCCATGGGCAGCTGTAGCCACAGAGCGTCCTTCAGCAGCGACAAGCTGGAGGGGGCAGGGATGGGGGCGCAGACGGAGCCTTGGCTTTCAGCTCCACCGAGCGCCCGCCTGCTGGGAGGCCCCTGGCTGGGCGGGAGGGTCCCACAGTTTGGGGAAGGCTGGAGCAGGGACTCGCGAACAGCCCTGCCTCGGGTGACCAGACGTCCTGTTTTTAAAGGGACTGGCCCGTATTTCAGCCCTCCTGGAGGTGCCTGACTTTTTCTTACAAGCAGGCAAATTGTCCCGTGTTTCCTGTCTCTCTTCCCTGCTCCCACCAGCACCGGCTGGTCCTGCTGCTGGCCAGATCCCTGTTTGCTGGCTGCTGCCCCCCAGGGATGGTGGGGTCCAGTGGCCGATGATGGCAGTGGGAGTGCAAAGCTCAGCCTGTCGCTCCCCCTGCTGTGTCCTCTCCCCGTGGGACCCCTCGAGCTACAAAGCTGAGAATCCAGCTCTGCTGTGTGTGTGTTAACTGGGGCCCAGTCAGCTGATTGCTGTTGAACTCCCCTGAATACGAGTAGTTTCACCAGGCGTCCCATTTTCAACACACGCTGCCAATGCCCCCCTGTAACAAAGTTTCAGTCCCCTTGTGAGGCTGCATGTGAATCTTGAGTTGTTATAGTAACCCCGGGCGTGTGCCTCAGTTTCCCTGGGCACCGCACCAATGACTGGATGGGGGATGGGTATTTTGGGTGTTCTACGCGCTGGCAGAGTCACATCTGGCTGTGGATGGGGGTGTAGGGACCTCTCACTCTCCATACGTGTCAGTGACACCCCCCACTCCGCGCAGTAGTGGGTCTGCGCCCCGACCGGCCCGTCACTGGTCACTGTGGCCTTGCTGGGGTTCCCCTGTGCAGGTTCCAGCCCCGTCTCGGGGGCAGCAGGAAGCCGCAGAGCTGCACCTCTCGGTGCGGGGGGACACCCTGCAGTTCTCGGAGCGGACGACAGTGCTGCTGCGGGTGCTGGAGCCGGGGACCTTTGTGCAGACGGACAAGGCCGCCTACAAGCCGGGACAGACAGGTGAGGGGCAGGGGCTGCTGGAGGGGTTTGGTGGGGCCCCAGGCCCTTGGGAGGGACCCTGGGCTGTGGGGAGGGGAGGGGGGCTCCGGGGATACGGGACTCTCACTTGTAGGCCCCTGTCTGCACCCGGCCCAGGGGTGAGAGGCCCAAAGCCTGAGCCCGTTTGGGGGCTGCATGGAACCAAGGGGGGTCTCAGCCCATCCTTGGTGCTGGCTGCAGGGGCCCCGATCGGCCTCCTCTGGCAGCCTCCGCAGGGAGGCCGGGGTCTGGCCGGGCCCTGGAGGCTCAGCTCCCGGCAGCCGCCCAGGGCAGGGCCACGGCCCGTG
Source organism: Pelodiscus sinensis (assembly GCF_049634645.1). NCBI lineage: Eukaryota > Metazoa > Chordata > Testudines > Trionychidae > Pelodiscus > Pelodiscus sinensis. The sequence goes on from NW_027466048.1 coordinate 506,956, forward strand.
GGCAGAGGCAGCGTGGGGAAGCTCGCGCCGCCCTGCCCGGGCTGTGCCCGTTGCGAGGGGTCACAGAGGCCGTCAGTGCCTGGGCGTCCGGCTGGCACCGTCCCCCGGGAATCACCCAGAGAACCAGGCCGGGGCTGACTCCCCTCTGCCTCTGCCCCTTTGCAGTGAAGTTTCGAATCGTCACTTTGGACAAAGACTTTGTTCCCAGCGCCAGGCCGGTGAGAGCGGGGGTGGGGTGAGAGCGGGGGTGGGGCTGGCCTGTGGGGGCGGGCTGAGAGTGGGGGTGGGGCTGGCCTGTGGGGGCGGGGTGAGAGTGGGGGTGGGGCGGGCCAAGATGGATGCGGGGGGCGAGGAGGGCAGGGAAACATGATATAGCAGGCTGGTGAGAGCAGGGGCGGGGTGAGAGTGGGGGTGGGGCAGGCCTGTGGGGGCGGGGTGAGAGTGGGGGTGGGGCTGGCCTGTGGGGGCGGGCTGAGAGTGGGGGTGGGGCTGGCCTGTGGGGGCGGGGTGAGAGCGGGGGTGGGGCAGGCCTGTGGGGGCGGGGTGAGAGTGGGGGTGGGGCTGGCCTGTGGGGGCGGGCTGAGAGTGGGGGTGGGGCTGGCCTGTGGGGGCGGGGTGAGAGTGGGGGTGGGGCGGGCCAAGATGGATGCGGGGGGCGAGGAGGGCAGGGAAACATGATATAGCAGGCTGGTGAGAGCAGGGGCGGGGTGAGAGTGGGGGTGGGGTGGGGCTGGGGGGGGCGTACAGATAGTTCGGAATGGCTTGCTAGCCCGTGCCCCGTGTAGCCGCGCGGCACGGGGTTTGAACAAGCCGGCATTTAAAAATGGCGCCGGACGGCTTATGCAAATGAAGCCCGGGAAATTCAAATCCCGGGCTTCATTTGCACGTTCGGTATGCATACATTACCCTGCTAGTTCGAACTAGCGGGGTAGTGTAGACATACCCTCAGTCTTCCGCCACAGCACTTCTGCACCATCAAGGTGCTTCAAGGAAGGGGTGGGGTCTTGCGGGAAGGACGGGGCGGTAGATCTTGGCTCGTTCTGACATTTAAAGGTGATCTTGGGTGTGAAAAGGTTGGAGACCCCTGCTCTAACCGGCATCTCCTGTCTGTTTGCTTTGCAGCTGCCCCTGGTGACCCTGCAGGTCAGTCTGTCCCCCCAGCCTTCTCCTCCCGTCTGGCTTAGCCGAGGGCTGTAGGGGGGGGTTCAGTCGTGGGGATCCCAGAGGGGTCTGGGCTCTGACCACAGGGTCCAGCAACCAGCCTAGACCCCCTGCCCGTGGGGTGCACAGGGTCCCAGAGCAGAGGGTGTTTCTGAGCCAGGCCACGTGGGGGTGGGGAGGGACATTTGTGCCGTCGGGTTACGTCCTCCCCACCCGTGTTTGCATCGTCTGGGGCTGTCCAGGGGCTGGGGGGTGGGGCCCTGGCTGGGATCCCTGCCTGAATCACTCATCCCGAATGTTCGCAGCCCCCACACGCTGGGTCAGGCCAGTGGGGAACTAAGTGGGGGCTCTCTTGGGTAGGGGGGGCTTTCTGGGAGCTGCAGAGCAGGGGGGTGGAGGTTTGGGGAGGCTGCTTGGGGGAGGGGGACAGGGAACGTTACCACAGAGGCCTAGAGCTGAGATGGAGACGGTCCCTAGGGCTGTTCCCTGGGCTTTGTCCAGGCTGGAGATGGGAAGCCCACGGGAGCCTGTTCCTGAGCCGGTGCCCTTGGGTCAGGGTTGCAGGGTGTTGGCGGGAGGTACCGTGGGTGGTGGGAACTTGCCCAGGACTACCCGGGGGTGCCTGCTCCAGGCTAAGGAGAAGATCTGAGGCCCCGGCCGTCGATCCAGCCCCACCAGCAGCGCCAGGCACTCGGGGGCTGCCGGGTGGAGCCGTGTGCGGGCAGCGGCTGAGCAGGGCGTGTCCGTGTGCCAGGATCCCCACGGGAACCGCATCGCCCAGTGGCGAGATGTGACTCCGCAGCAGGGCATCGTGGATCTGTCCCTCCCGCTGGCTGCCGAGCTGGCCCTGGGGCCATACGCCATCGAGGTGCAGGGGACCAGGCGTTGGTTCAGCGTGGAGGAGTACGGTGCGCAGCGGGGCCGGGGCAGCGACCGAGGGTGGGGGGGAGGATTCATGAGTCTCCTGGGGGTGATGTGTCTGGGGGTCCCTGGGAGCTCAGAGCCTTGGGACTGGCCCAGCCAGCACCATGAGACCCTGCACCTCTGCTCTGGGGTGTTGGGATTCTGGGGAGGGGAATTCAGGCTCCTTGCCCCTCCCGTCCCTGCCCCACTCTGCTCTGGGGCCTGGAGGAGGGGAATTCAGGCTCCCTGTTCCACTCTGCAGCTGGTTTCAACTTCATTTCATTTGTGGACCCCTGGGGAAGTCTCAGGCCTGTGGACACAGTTGCCTTTGGTGTAAGTGTTTGGCGCAAATGCACGCAGCAGAATGCAGAGCATGGGGCACATGCTGGGCCTGGCGCTTGGTGCGGCCTGAGAGAGGAGCTGGTCTGGGGGCTGCTGTGGAACTGACACCCCCCCGGGTTGGGCCTGCCAGGGGGCGTTCCTGAGCTTGGGACGGTCGGAGAAGCAGATCGACTCTTCTGGGCACGTTCCCTTCCTAGTTCATGGACCCCTTGGATATAGTCTGTGGAGCGCTGCTAGAAAACCGCTGCTCTGGGGCCCTGGGCAAGGGACACGCAGACTCTGCCCCATCCCAGCCTTGCCCCAGTTGGCCTTATGCCCTGCCCGAGGCCTCAGATGCTGCTGCTGAGCCTGATCCCCGTGGGTCCCAACCAGTCCCCACCTGCCTGCAGCCCCCACACCTCAGCGCTCAGACACCCGGCCAATGAGACCCCCCACGTGGCCCCTGCTCCTGGGGACATTGGGGATGTAAAAGTGTAACTGTGTAAACGGGGAACCAAGGAGCCTGGGCCCATTAACGTTTACGGTCACACGGGGGTCCCCACGCTCACTGGCTCCTGGGGAGCCTCCCGCTGAAACTGTAGTTACTTAATTACACACTGTAGCATCCCCACTAGAGACCTTGCCCCTGAGTCCCCAGCCCCCCCGCTCCCCAGACACCCTGCTCCAGGCCCCCCGGTGTCACTGACCCCAACTGTCCCCCTGCGGCGTAGAACGGACTTGTCAGCACAGTAACTGGGAACATGCAGTAAATGCCTTCTTGGGAAAGGGGAGCCCAGAACCTGGCCCTCCCCTCTGTGCCCCGAGTCCTCTCAGACCCCCAGCTGCCTGGTCCCAGCCCCTCCCCCAGGAATATCTCTGCCCTTTGTCCTGCTTCCTGGGCAAAAGGTGGCACCTGGTCACATCCCCTCCTGGGTCAGGTGACAAAGGCATCGGCCATTGTTTACATGCAGGCAGATGGGCAGCCTCTCTGTGGCAGTCACACCCAAAATTCCCATCACCTCTGGGCTTTGTCTCAGTTGGGCTGGTTTGAGCAGGCCAGTGCTGGGGGCTGTGGGAGCAGCCAGAGGGAGGAGGCTGGGGGCAAACAGGGCCATTAGCAGTGGCTCTCAGGGTGCCATTTCTGACAGCTCCCCCCACCCCAGCATGGAGCTCACATCTTGTGAGGAACCCCCCGAGCTGGGGCTGTGGGTCCTTTCCACCCCCTCCTTCTCTGCCCTCCAGAGCCACCCAAGTTCGAAGTGACCCTCCAGCTGCCCCCCGTGGTGACGGTGCTGGACAAGGCGCTCCACCTGCGGGTGTGTGGCCGGTGAGTGCGAACCCAGCCCTGCCGGGCCGGTAAAGGGGGGCTGGTTCCCCTGGACCTGACTCCCCTCCCCTTCACTCCTTTGTCAGGGTGTGACATGTCCCTGCCCCCCTTCCCTGCCTCTGTCTCTGTCCGGGGGGGGGGTCACCCTGCCACCCAAACCACCAGACACCCCAGCAAGGGACCCTCTCCCACTTCCCCTTTCTCTTCCCTCTGCTGCACAGATACACCGACGGGAAGCCCGTGCTGGGGAGAGTCCAGGCCACCCTGTGTCGGCTCAGAGAGAAGACGCGCCGGAGCGTGTGTGTACATCTCACGGGCCAGGTGAGTGCAACTGAAGGCGCCAGGGTGGGGCTCTGTGACTTACTGTGAGAATCATGAACATTCCTCTGGGATCCCTCATCCTCCCTTTGCAGCCTGGGGCCTGATCCTGCTCTCATCTGCCCCGGGGGTAAAATGGGAGGGGCCCAGGGTTGACAATAGAGAGTCCCTGGTGTAAGGCTGGTGTAAGTGCAGGTGAATCAGGGCCTGGATCCCTTGGGGCTCCCCACCTTGGGTAGGGGGATGTGGCCAGTGTCCCTGCCGATTTTTCCCTTCCTGGGTGGAATCACTGTTGCTTGTGGAGCACCATGTAGAGATGTGCCCCACCAGCAGAGACACAAAGCCTCGAGTTCTTCTGCGGGTGATGTCCCCGTGGGTGCTCCACTGTGGGAATCCTTGGCACTGGGGAGACATGACAGACGCCGTTCTTCCCTCCCTGCATCTGGGGAACTCTCCCCGGTACTGGTTTCACCCTGCACTTCTCGGGGCTCTGTTAAATCTCCGGTGTTCTCTGTGTGCACCTTGCTCGGAGAGGAGGCTCGGAGAAGTGTCTTTTCCTCCCAACACTCCTCACGTGCCACATCTCACTGCTCTTATTCTCATCGCAACATACCCCGCAACCTGTTGTGGTACTCTGAGTGGCCATATTCTTGGCCTCACTATCCACCCCACTGGCCACCACGGAAGCACTGGAGTTCTTGTAGATTTCATTCTTCAGTTCCGTCTACCCCAGCAAAGAGGCCCACACCAACCTCACCCTCTCACCCTCCTGACCACGGTGGATTCGGAGGAAAAGGAGGGCCAAATCCAGGATGAACAAACTGAGACACGTGCTCCTGGGGATTCTCCTACAGATAATTCTTCCTCATCCCCCGATGAAGCTGTGATCCCAGAGGATACGTATCCCACCGATGACTTGAAAGAGTTTCCAAGAAGTTTTTCAAAGGGTGGCCTCGAGCCAAGAGGTTCAGCACCAGGAGCTGGAGGAAGAACAACTCGGCCTCCTGAGAAATATCAGTCCTGCCTCTCAGGGGCAGATCATGTTGCCCATCGATGAGGCCATTGATCACCCTGCCCATCATGGGGGTATCAGACGAGAAACGGTGAACCCCAGCTTCCACCCAACCCACATGCAAAGGAGTTGGCAGGAGTATTTTGTGCTGCCTAAGGTCTTAGTCTTCCTTTCTTCTCATCCGCAAACCAACTCCTCAGTAACGGATGTCGTTAATCATGGCTCTAGGGCAGGCCTGGGCAAAATATGGCCTGAGGGCCAGATCTGGCTCACCAAGCCACCGGATCCAGCCTGTGGAAGCAGCAAGGAGCCCCAGGCAGGCTCCTCTGCTTGCATCACAGCCTCGCGTGCCCTGCAGAAACGTGCTGCTGGGACGTATTTCTGTTTTAAAACTGGAGGGGACGGGGGAAGCTTCCGGAGCTTCCCCCACCCCCAGCACAATCCCATTGACCAGTTTCTGGCTAAAAAACAGCCAATGGGAGCTTGTTTGAATACCAGGCAGTCAAGAAGAACCACGCCCCCCTCTTCTGGCTCAGTCATTCGCTGAAGCACACGGCCAGGCCAGCAGGCAGGCTGGCTGGGAAACATTTTAAGCTCTGAAAACCTTAGTTCTGCAGGCAGGCACGCTGGTTTGGCTGCTGGCTGATAAGTCTCCTGGCCACAGCCTGCCTCTGACACCCCAGCCCCTCCTGCCCCAACCCTTTGCCCCCCACTCAACATATCCAAACCCTCTGTCCCCTTCTTGCACCCGTACCCCCTCCCAGATCTGCCACCCCAATCTCCTGCCCAGATCACAATCCCCTTCGACCCTGAGTCACGTCCCAAACCCCTGCACTCCAGTCCCCTGCCCTCGGTCACAATCGCCTCCTTCACTGAAACGCCCACCCAGACTCCAGTGTCCCTCCTGCAGCCTAGTCCCCTACCCGAGCTCCCCTCTGTACCCAACCTCCATCCCAGACCCTGCACGTCCTCCATTAATATCACGGAAGAATGCGGTGGCCCTCGACCACTTTCCAAAACCTTGGCATGGCTCCCTGTCAAAATTATTGCCCTCCCCTGCGCTATGGCTACACAATTCAAATCCGTTCTCAGTGACAGAGAGCACAGGAAGTGAGATTGTTTGGCAGGAAGCGACATTCCTCTGCCACATTGCAGCTTAGAATCACAAACTATTCGGTGACTTTGAGAAGTGTTACAAACTAGCTGAGTGAACGGAACATTTCTCAGACTCCAGGAGGCCCGTACTCAGATCGGTCGTCCACGAGGGCCATGCCATTGTCCGTACCGCTTCACAGTCCTCACTTGACGTGGCTGACACGGCAGCGAGGCCGACAGCTCCAGTGGTCATGAGGCCCAGGGCTTCGTGGCTTCAAGCAGTGGGAGCGCCCAGGGAGTTGCAGTCTAAGGCAGATAAACAGAAGCTCTTCGCAGCCAAGATGGTCGATTTCCTCCATAGCAGCCAGGACTCCCTAGCGCTGGGCATGTGTGCACCACTGTATCGACAGGAGCGCTATACCCCTTAGAACAGGAACAAGGACAATTATTACAACCAGCACAGCAAGGGTCATATGACTACAACGGACCCAGACAACAGTCTCAGAAGACGCGCCCACCCCAATCCCACTCTTCGGGTTCCCAGGCTGCAAAGCAACAAATGTGAACCTTTGGTCGAGGGTCTGCCTGAGCTCCCCATGCATCCAGTGCCAACAGGCCAGTGCCATCTTTTCGCCTACCGACTATGTCCCTTTCGTTTCACTTTCCCCTTACATCCCCCCAGCCCATCCCTCTTCAGAGACTAGTGATGTTAAATATCGATTAGTTGAATAGTCGAGTAACCTCATGAATTCCTAGAATCATAGAGCTGGAAGAGACCTCACAAGGTCATCAAGTCCAGCCCTCTGCTCACGGTAGGACCAGTCCCAACTAAATCACACCCAGCCAGGGCTTTGTCAAGCCAAGACTTAAAATCCTCTAGGGATGGAGATTCCACCACCCTCCTTTGGTAACCTATCCCAGTGCTTCACCACCCTCCTAGGGAAATAGTTTTTCCTAATATCCAACCTAGATCTCCCCCACTTCAACTTAAGACCATTGCTCCTTGTTCTGCCATCTATCACCACTGAGAACAGCCTCTCTCCATCCTACTTGGACCCCCCCCCCCTTCAGGTAGTTTTAGGCTGCTATCAAATCTCCCCTCACTCTTTTCTTTTGTAGACAAAACAATCCCAAACCCTTCAGCCTCTCTTATAGGTCATGTGCTCCAGCCCCCTAATCATTTTGGTCACCCTCTGCTGGACCCTCTCCAGTGCGTCCACTTCTTTTCTATCGCGGAGGGCCCAGAACTGGACACAATACTCCGGATGTGGCCTCACCAGAGCATGGTTGATATTTGAGCCACTCATCCTCTAACTTTCTCTTTCAATATGGAGCCCAGCTTGCACTTCAGATGAAATCACTTCTGTCTTCTGGGAGGAAGACAAACATGGCACATGCTGTGCAGGTCTCGCCAGCTGATCTTTCACTCTCCATCCTGTCTCCTTCTGAGACACTCCTCTGATGTTGTTTTTATTGCCCCTGAAGCCTGAAAGGAAGAAATGAGAGAGAAAAGAAGAGACAGAAAAGAAAGAAAAACACCAGCCACTGTGGGGCTGCTCCTATGGTGAACTCCCAGGCAAACTCCCCTGTTTGCTGCTCACTACGTTCACTCCGGCTGCCTTTTTCATAAGACTGCTGGCTCCAACCAGATGCCTGTACTTGGAGCCCTGCCTCATGGCTAGTTGGTCTTTCTAGGGCCACCTGAAACTAAACACTCCCAATTCACACTTTTCAAACAGAGAAGCACATGGTCAAACAGTTCCCACAGCTGATATTTGGATTCTCGATAGGGTTTTATTTCAATCAGGTAGTTTTGGTTTTAGTTTCGTTTTAAAGAATGCCAGATGCACCTAACCCCCTTGAATCTGTCCCACCAAACTCCCAGTTCACTAGCTCTCTGGTTGCTTACTGGCAGGCTTTATATAACTCTTCATGATAGCCCTGCCCCCAGTAAAGGCTGGATGAATGAACAAAGGGCTGGGCAATCCCATTCCAGCAATCCCATTCCAGGCACAGCCCATTGTCCTGGCACAACCAAACCCTTCACTGCTTTAAGAGAAGCTGCGTTCCAATCTGGTGGTTCTACCTCTTCCTGTTTAGAAGGAGTTCTTCCTCAAATAGACAAGCCAACAAACTCTAAAATGCAGAGTAGATTAGATACAAGGCTGCTGTCAGCTAATTGCTAAATTATCTGCCAGAACACTGACATTTCCTAGTACCTAAGTAGCCCCATCATGGTTCAAGTTGTCCCCTAAGAAGATTGGAAATGGTGCACTGCCACTAGCACCACTCCCCTTCCCAGGGCGCAGAGCGGAGCCCCAGGATGAGTCATTGTCCCCTGAGGGGAGGCAGGGAAATGACCCTTGCAGGCCCCACAAGAGTCTGTCTGGTGTCCCGGGCGTTTCCTGTTGGGTGCTCTGGGCTGTCTCCACACTGGCGGTGAGTCACACAGCCCCAGCTCTCACCTGGCACAGGGGGTTCGGGTGTTCCCAGCGGGTCAATGCCGGCAGCGTCCCCAGCACTCAAGGGAGGCTCGACACCAGCACCTGCCGATGGCCCCGGGAGTCAGGCTCCTGCCAGGGAGTATTTCCAGGTTCAGCTGAGACCCCCTGGGCATGAGCCAGCACCTCCCAGTGCTCCCCCGGCCCAGCCCGATTAGAGACCTGGGGCCGGGTTGCTGCTAACGGGCTGTGCTTCTCTTCCTGCAGACTGAGAGCGACGGCTGCCTTTCCTGGGAGGTGGGGACGCCTCCCTTCCACCTGACCCGCTCTGGCTACCGGATGAACCTGGAGGCCATGGCCTCTCTCATGGAGGAGGGGACAGGTGGGCCTGAACCCAAGCAGACCTGTGCGCAGGCACCCGGAGCAGTGAGCCCAGAGGCAGAGGGGTGTCCCTGCAGTGACAGGGCCAGTGCTAGGCCAGCCCTTTAGAGATGGGTCTGGGGCAGCGTTTGTGGTGGGGGCTGGGTTCCGGTTCGGCCCCTGACAGGGCTGCAGCCCTCATGTGAGCTCAGATCTGGGCGCAGCCCTGCACTCCCCACAGCTTGTGGGGCTCAGAGCCAGGTTCTGGGGCCCGTCTTTAACACTGGCTGACATGATGAGCTTCTCCCCAGCCCTGCCCCCAGCCGGGGTCTGGACAGTTTCCCTGCCAAGGCACAGCAGGGCACAGCCCCTTCCCCGGACATGTCCAGCCCCAGCTATTGCCAGCGACGGGCCCCTGAGCTGGGCCCGTGCTTGGGTCTGGCAGCACAGGAGGTGGGATGCAGGGCTCCTGTGCCCTGTGACCAGACACACACAGGCAGGGGACTCTCTCCGGGGGGGGGGGGGGGAGCATCTCCTGGGACGACGCTCTCTGGCCTCTGGATGGACCAGTTGCTCCAGCTGCTCAGGGGCAGACATGGGCCTGGCTTCCTGGAAAATCCATCCCTGCCTCATTTACCCCCCCCCCCCCCCCAATTCTCCCCCAATGGCCCCTGCAGCCCTCGGCTAGCAGGGTAGAAATGGCTGCACAGATCGGTATGGAGAGAAATCCGGGATTCAGCCTGAATTGGGGGGTGGCTCCCGGCCCCGTCTCCCATCGGCCTCCCTCTCCTGCTAGGGGTGGTGATCAATGCGACCAGGAGCTGCCTCATCAACATCGTGTCTGAAATCGCCACGGTGACCTTTGAGGAAGCTGACGCTGCCTACAGGGCTGGGATCCCCTACACTGGCAAGGTAATGGGATCCCTGGCAACCCACGTGCTCACCCCAGCGCCCTGCTGTTCCAGTCCTGCCCCACACCCACCCCAGCTCCCCCCAATCCCGACCTCCAGCAGCCCCTGCTGTACTGTTCCTGCCCCACACCCACCCCAGCTCCCCCCAATCCCAACCTCCAGCGGCCCTGGCTGTACTGTTCCTGCCACACACCCACCCTAGCTCCCCACAGCCCCATCTCCATTCCTCCCCGCTATTCCAGTCCTGCCCCACACACACCCCAGCTCTCCCTGGTCCTGATCCCAGTGCCTGGTACTGTCCCCAGAGTTTCGTGTCTCTCCCTTTATCTCCTGGCTCAGATGCTCCTGAGGGCAGCAGACGGCTCCGCACTGAAGAATGAGACTCTGCGGCTGTTTGTTAGCTCTGGAGACATTAGTGAGAACCAGACCTTCCTGACGGATGAGTCTGGCAGAGCCTCCTTCACGCTGGACACCTCCGGCTGGACCGGGCTAGTCGCTCTGCGGGTAAACGATGGGCCTCTGAGCCCAGTGGGGATCCTGTCCTGCAGGCTCTGTTGTTGTCCTGTGCCTCATAGTATTTACTACGGGAGTGCCTAAGGAGATTCAGGTTTGGGCCCTGAGGTTCTTATTGCTTCACACACCCAGGCTGTGTCTACATTGGCAAGATTTTGCGCAAAAGCAGTTGCTTTTGCAGAAAAACTTGCTGCCTGTCTACACTGGCCGCGAGTTCTTGCGCAGGAACACTGACCTTCTAATGTAAGAAATCAGTCCTTCTTGCACAAGAACTATGACGCTCCCGCTCAGGAATAAGCCCTCTTGCACAAGTGTTCTTGTGCAAGATGCCAGTGTAGACAGGCAACATGAATTTCTTGCACAAGAAAGCCCGATGGTTAAAATGGCCATTGGAGCTTTCTTGCACAAGAGAGCGTCTACACTGGCACGGATGCTTTTGTGCAAAAGCACATCTCTTGCGCAAAAGCACATGCCAGTGTAGACGCTCTCTTGTGCAAATACTGTAACGCAAAAACTCTTGCGTTAAAGAGTATTTGTGCAAAATCTTGCCCATGTAGCCGTAGCCCCAGAGTATAAAGCACCCCTGGCCAGAGAGCCTGCAGGCTGAAGGGCCAAGACAGAGGTGGGTGGGGACGGGGCAGGACCCAGCAGCAAAGCCATCAGAGGGGTGGTGCAAACGGCATCCTAGTGCTGCCACTTCTCTTCTCAGGACCATGTGGGGTGCGGTTTATTAGGAAGGTCGCCCCCTTCCAGCTGCTCTGGGCACCCGCACCCACCAAAGATCCCCAGCCTGGGGTCCCGCAGCTCAGGGCTGCCCCATTCCAACCACTGGGGTTCTCTAGGCTCTTGTTACAGATGGGGGGTGAGGGGTCATGGGGCTGAGCTCAACCAGCAGCATCAGAGCTGGTCCAGCCTGGTGCGATTCCTGTCCTGTGCTGAGCACTCAGCATCCAGCAGGCCCCCTCGCTCTCTATCCCCAGGGGCACTTCAAGCAGGCAGGTCCCAGAGGAAAGCGTGACCGAGTCTCTCCCCGTTACCCGGATGCCCATCACCGTGTGGAGCCCTTCTACTCCCGGAGCCGGAGTTTCCTGAAGTTCCGCAGGCTGGGCGGGGAGCTGCCCTGCGGCCAGACTCAGCGGCTCCACGTGGACTATGTCCTGGTGAGGGAGGCCCTGGGGAACGGGTCCAAGAGCCTGGATTTCATCTTCCTGGTGAGCCCCAACCTGGGAAGCTAAAATGTGTGTGTGTGTGTGTGTGTGTGTTTGAGTGTGTGTGTGTGTGTGTGTGCGCGCGCGCACGTGTGCGAGTATGAACTCGAGTCTCACGTTATCGGATTTTAACAGGGAAATGCAGATCATTGTTGCACCCACTGGTGTGTGTTTGCCCCAAACGTAGTGCAAAGGGGGCCAAGTGAGGTGTCTAATGGAAGCCAATGCCATGCGGATTCTGTTTGTGCTGCTCATGAACACGTGTGCACTCCGTGTCTCGCGCTTCACCTGTGCACTCCGTGTCTCGCGCTTCACCTGTGCACTCCGTGTCTCGCGCTGCACCTGTGCACTCCGTGTCTCGTGCTGCGCCTGTGCACTCCGTGTCTCGCGCTTCACCTGTGCACTCCGTGTCTCGCGCTGCACCTGTGCACTCCGTGTCTCGCGCTTCGCCTGTGCACTCCGTGTCTCGCGCACCTGTGCACTCCGTGTCTCGTGCTGCGCCTGTGCACTCCGTGTCTCGCGCTTCACCTGTGCACTCCATGTCTCGTGCTGCGCCTGTGCACTCCGTGTCTCGCGCTTCACCTGTGCACTCCGTGTCTCGCGCTTCACCTGTGCACTCCGTGTCTCGTGCTGCGCCTGTGCACTCCGTGTCTCGCGCTGCTGCCGTTTGTTGGATGCGTGCGCGGCACGAGCCTCCCTCAATTCCTTCTACTGTCCTCAGCTGAAGACGGAGTCAGAGCAGTGCTCTCCTTTCCTGAGAGGAAACAAACAAACAGCCTGTCAGTTTAATAATAGTTCTTAGTTTTAGTTAGTTTTCAATGTTTACTTCAAAACAACAAGAAAAGCCGCCACATTGGATGCAAGACGAGCCATCGTGTTCTACTTAGACAGAACCAAAGAGGTCAGAAAGTCGGACAGACTCTTCATCTCTTGTCCTGGGCCACATAGGAGAACAGCCGTCTCGGCACAATGCATATCCAAATGGATTGCCAGCTGCATACACACAGCTTATGAACTTTGAGGGAAGCAGCTACCACGGATTATCAGGGCTCACTCCACACGTGCGATGGCCACAACATCAGCCTTCCTACGTAATGTACGTTGGTGGACATTTGTAGAGCAGCTACTTGGTCTTCCCATCGCACCTCACACAACATTACACCCTCCAGAAAGGACCCAGACCCGCCACATCTCTGGCAGATACGATCCCTTCCTTCTTCTACACCAGGGCTACTCAACACGTGGCCCATGGGCCACATGCAGCCCACAGCCTGTTTGTTTGTGGGCCACGGTGTGACTGGGTTTATGCAGGGCTCAACATGTGTCCCATGCATGGGAGCCAAAAGAAAAAAGTACCGTCTTTTTGTGAATATACCCCGCACCCGAATGTACCCCGCGGTTTTTGCCATTTGAGTTTAGAAATCCCTGTATATCCTGCGCACGAGTATAGCCCGCAGGGGCGGGGGGCGGGGTTTATTCGGGTACAGATTATTTCTGCCTGCCCCCACTCCTGTGCACCATGGCTGCCTGCAGCCTCACGCTGCTGCTGCTGGCTGCCGAGCCCTATGCCCAGAACTGCTCCAAGGTGTGGCAAGGAGGATGCAAGGGGGGCGCAGGCAAGATTGCAAGCGGGTTGCAAGGGGGGGTTGCATGGGGAGTGGGCAGTCTGCAGCGATCCGCGACCCCGGCCACCCACCGGCCGGGACAGGACTCCGGGCTCCTTCCCTTTGTCAGCCTGGCCTGGGAGCCTCCCACCTGCCGCCTCTGCTGGGGATGCCTGTGCCCTGGCTCCGGAGCTTTCCCGGTGAGCGAGCCGGGCTCCCAGGCAGACTTTGCCCCCCGCCCCCCCTTCTGGAAGAGCCATGCCAGGAAAAAGTTACAGGGCTGTGCCCCCCCCCCCATAAGGTTCCCCCCATTGTTCAGCTGTTCAATCCAGCCCCGGCTCTCTGCGGGGGCAAAGGTGTTTGCAGCTCTCAACCCCAGCCCGGCAAAGGCTGAGCCGGGAGGGGCTCTCAGAGCGGGGGCGGGGGCATTCTCCGAGGCATGTCCTGCATGGCCTGCCCGGCACTGTGCCCCGTGACGCCTGCCTGTGAGCCTGATCCCCCCTGGTAGCTTTTGGAGGCCAAGCCTCCCGGCGGGGGAAACACTCACCGTCTGGTTCCCGCGCAGCCGCACTCACCCACAGGTGAGTAAAAAAGTTTTGTATACCCCGCACCCGAGTATACCCCGTGGGGGTGGGGAGGAGGTTTGTAAAAATGAATATAACCCCTGGGTTATATTCCCTAAAATACAGTAATAAATGTCACGGTCTTCTGTTGAGATGTGTTTTTGTATTTAATTCCTAGACTGTCATTTCCCATTAAAAGTGCTGTCATGTGGGTGGAAATGGGGAACTATTGCATTTAGTGATATCAGCAGAACTGACTGGAAAGGGGCCTGCGTGTTGTGTAGTTTTGCCTTAATCTTTGTTTTCATGCCTGTCAGTGTGAAAAACTATTTGCATATATTTTTGCATTTATATGCCTCCACACTTGTGCTGAGAGTATCATTGTGGCCCCTGGGGCTTCCAAACTTGAGTAGCCCTGCTCTACACAGATGACTCCAATGCCCACCAACATCTGGCAGGTACAGCTACTAAGACACCTGAGTGTAGCACCCACAGGGACACCACTCGGTGGAGAAGAAATTACTCACCCGGTGCAGTAACCATGGTTCTCCGAGATGTGTGTCCTTGGGGTACTCCACTGCCCTCCTTTCCTCCCCTTGGCCTGAAGTCCTTTAATGGATTGCAGGTAGAAAAGGAAAAGAGTGAATCTCGTGCTGCTCATGCACCCAAGAAACAGCAGCCGTGCAAGGCATGGGGTGCACAACATGGTGCGAGGGGCACTGCTCACCAAAAACCTCCGATCAGCGGTGCAAGGACGCACTGAGACCTGAGTGGAGTACCCACAGGGACACACATCTCGAAGAGCCATCGTTATGCACAGGGTGACGAACTTATTCATTTATGAAGTTTTGGGGGGACCGTGACTCTGGACAGTTGTCTGTGGCCAGCTAGTCTTACTGTGACCAGGGGGAGAGTCTCTCAAATATTGGCCTGAGGAGATAGCTGTCTGTTGGTGCAGGAAAGCAGTGTGTCTGAATGAGGTTTCTGATTGCCTGTCTGGTGTCTCAGAAGTGAGGCTGGAATTAGACGCAGGGCAGGGAGAACTCAAGGGTCATGAAAATGTTTCTCTAAAGCAGATTGCAGCTGATGGTCAGGTGAAGCCCTAACAGAAGGAGAAAGATAAAGTTCTTCTTCGAGTGAATGTCCCCGTGGGTTCACTTTAGATGCTGGTGACTGGAGATTTTTCTAGCAGTGTCCTTCCATGCCGAGCGTGTGCAGCAGCGTCTCCTTATGCCGTTGGTGTCTGTGAGGCGCTGTGTCATGGGCACACCTCAGTTCCTTCTCTACCATCCTCCGCTGCAGACAAAGCTCCCCGTCAGTGACCTCCTTTTGACCTAAACAAGAAAAAAGAGTAAAATTTCCCCAGTTTTCCTTTCAACCAAGTTTCTACTTCTTACCTTCCTATTCATTAAAAAAAACAAAAAAACAAACAAAAAAAAACCGCTTTTCCCTCAAAAACAAACATGTTTTCTTCATTTCCAGTTTAAAATGCTCACCAGGTTTCAAACACTGTGACTCTTGTCACTAAGCCATGCCGGTGTCCGACGGCCACTCTTCCTGTAGCAACTGCGTAGGAGAGGCACATATGGCGTAGAAGTGCCCCCAATGCTCGAACCTCATGGCCAGAGCAAGGTGGGACTGTGCTAACAGGCTGAAAACTTCCCTTGTTACAACCTTCGCATGATGACTCTCCCCCCAGAAATAAAGCCATGAACATGACCAGAGATATGAGCATCAGTCATCCCTCTACCTCCTCTGATAGGGCAAAAGCAAAGGGTTGGGTTTCCCTGCCCAAATTGCTGCCCCTGGCACCGAGCTCGTCCAGTGACAAACCTAGTACCTTAGGTATGGCACTGGGTGTAAGGGAAACTCAGGGGTTGGTGGTTGTTGAGGTCTACCTGTAAAAGGCAGCAGTTTATTTGGTAAGGAACTTGTGTCAGTACCTAAGAGCCAGAATTTTTCTGTTAAAAGTGATTCAACTGATTGCATTTGAGAAATCCAGTGTGGACAGTTTTAAGGAGACTTCACATAGGTGAAAAGTTGTTTCAGAGGAATTGGAAACAGCCAGATAATTGGAACAGCCCTCTGATGACCCCTGGTTGGTTCCTTCAGCATTTGTACCAAGAAGTTATTCCCAACATTCTCCAAAAACTTCCTGGATTGTCTGTGTCCTGCTATATCGGTCTCCCAACAGATTTCAGGGTGATTAAAGTCCCCCACGAGAACCAGGGCCTGCCATCTGGAAGCTTCTCTCAGTTGTCTGAAGAAAGCCTTGTCTGCCTCATCCACCTGATCCGGTCTATAGCAGACACCAACCACAACATCACACCTGTGCTTCTACCTCTAAACTGAACCCACAGACTCTCAACAGGCTTTTCTCCCTCTATATACTTGTGACGTGGGGAAGCAGCCCCGCACTGAACTCTCAGGGCTTGGCCAGGGATTCCTTGCTGCAGAGACCCTACCCCCGCGGCCCTACCGAGCATGCCCAGGCTGCAGCTCAGCTATAAAATCCTGGGAAGACTCAGTCTGGGCTGGCGGCTGGAGGGAAAGGACCTAAGAAGGGAGCTCCTGACCAGTGTCCACCAGCGACCCCAGGAGAAGCCAGCGGAAGCACCAGGACCAGTTGGGACGTCGCTGGGGTCGGCCATAAGGGAGTAGTCACCCCCGTGAACGTGGAGGACACTGTAAGAACGTGGGAAGAGGCCCTGCTGGACTCGGACCAGGTAGGAAGGGGCCCAGGGCAGGGGCAGGAGCAGTCTCTCCCGCCCCAGGAACCTCGGCGTGTTTCTGTAGGATTTCCCCCGCCGAGGGAGTGGCGGGCCGCCCTGCCACTCACAGGGCCCTGGGCCGGGATCCGGTGGAGTAGGGTGGGCACGGGTCCCCCTACCATGGGTGTGGCCCCTCCAGATCCGTGACCCGCTGACACAACCAGCCTTAAAGGGCCAGACATTCACCTTGTTTAGTGTCTCGGGCCAGGACCTCAGCAGGCCCTGCCTTAAAGGGCGTGCATCGATTAAACAAGCACCTCTGCAAGCAACGATTCACAATGATCACTCTCACCACTATGATTCTGGCACTGGACAAAGGGGACTGGTTTGCAGTCCTCAATTTGCAAGATGCAGAGTTTCACATCACAATACATCCTGGGTGCAGGCGTTCCCTGCGATTCGTGGTAGCTTCACACCGCTTCCAGTACAGAGTCCTCCCGTTCGGACTCTGCTCGGCTCCCACAGCTTTTCCCAAGACCCTTGCGGGGCAGCAGCACATCTCAGATGCAATGGTATCGCAATATTCCCCTATCTCAATGATTGCCTTAGCCGAGGTCCCTTGCAATGGGCCAGGAGTGAGATGTTCAGGTTCACAAAGGCCTTTCTTCAGTCACTAGGTTTCATTATCAGTGAGCAGAAATCTACAGTACGCCCCACGCAATCCCTGGAGATCATCAGGGCTCACGTAGCTTCCACAAGAGCACGAGCCTATCTCCCCAGTCACCCTTTTGACAGTATAAGAAGCCTCGTCACTACCGTTACCAGCAGCCCGACCGTGCCCATCCTAACTTGCCTCAAGCGTATGGGGTGCGTGGTGGCCTCCACTTACGTAGTCCTGCACTTTCGACGTTTCCAGCACTGGATTTCTTTAGTGAACCTGCCAGCCAGCTGCCACCTCTGCAGGCACATTTCACCTCCTCCACAAGTCCCCCTTAGTGCTTGGAGTAGGTAGTTTGAATTAGGCTCTCTAATTTGAACTACCGTTACTCCTCGTGGAACAGTTTCTTGCCAGTTTCTTGCCATTCCAACCAGAAAGGACACTGTCTCAACGACTTGATTACCTGCATCCTGCTTCAAAGACCTTTTAAGACTAAACTTCAAAGAGAATCCTCTGAACTGTCATTCATGCTTAAATTCAACACTTTACACCAACAAAGACCTTAATTACCTTACCCATTCCAAAGATAGCTTCCCCAATTATCACCTCTAATATCATTAGCTCACAGACATTTACCTCCCCCCTATCCCCCTTCTGTTCTGAAATTTGATTTGTCCTTTTCATATGTGTTCACTTTTTTAATTGTATCCTTTGGTATATATGGTTGTGACAATTTTCTTCCACTATTTGATCTGAGGAAGTGGGTCTGGCCCACGAAAGCTCATCACCTAATAGACCATCTTGTTAGTCTTTAAAGTGCCACATAGTCCTGCCTTTTGTTGGGGATAGATGTGTGTAATGTCTTCTCCTTAACAATCCTTCTCTCTGCCTTTTCTTTCTTTTATTAATAACCCTTTAGATTTTAGATTTTCCTCCTTCCCCACTAAGGGCTCAGGTTCCAATCTCCTCCAAAGTGGGGACTGTCTGGCTGGAGGACTGGGGAACAGGACACAGACCTGAGAGATCTCCTTTGCCCCTCCCTGTTGGCTCAGTCTGTGGGTGGGGGAGAGGCAGCTCCTGCCCTGACTCCGGCCTGTGCGGCATCCCCGTGTTGGGGCGTTCGCCAGCCCCTGTTCAGCCTCAGCTCAGTGACTCCCGTCTCCTCCTCCGCAGGTCGTGGCCAAGGGAGCCATCACCAGGATCCTCCACAAGGGGCTGGAGCTCCACGAGGGGGCTGGTAA
The DNA here is from genome assembly GCF_049634645.1 of Pelodiscus sinensis. Taxonomy (NCBI): domain Eukaryota; kingdom Metazoa; phylum Chordata; order Testudines; family Trionychidae; genus Pelodiscus; species Pelodiscus sinensis. The sequence goes on from NW_027466048.1 coordinate 525,303, forward strand.
GTGGTGGGAGAGGGGTGTGCATTGGGGATGGAGCCCCTGGGCAGGAACCGGGCGGGGGGAGGGGCTCTGCTGACTGCCCCCCACTACCCCCCACTGCCCCTAGGACTGAAGGGCTCCTTCTCCGTGGAGCTGCCCGTCGGCGCTGAGCTGGCGCCGGCTGCCAAGGTGCTGGGTTACACGGTGCTGCCCGACGGAGAGATGGCTGCCGACAGCGCCCTGCTGCGCGTGGCCAAGTGCCTCCCCAACAAGGTGAGCCTGGGGCTCGGGGCCGAGGGGCTTTGGAGGAACCGCTGCTGCCCCGTAACTGGAGCCCTGGACAGGGAGTCACTGGCTGCCCTGGGCCCTCCCCTCCCTGGTCCCTCCTGCCCCCCTCCCCTGTCCGTTTTACTGGATGCATCAACCCTCCTACCCCACCCCTGCTCCTGGGTGAGCTGTGTCTCTCTCCCCCACCATGACACCCTGTGCCTCGCCAGGTGAAGCTGGCCTTCTCGCAGGACCGGGCCCTGCCAGGCTCGGAGCTCCAGCTGCAGGTGCAGGCTGCCCCCGGGTCCCTGTGCGCCGTCCGCGCCGTGGATCGCAGCGTGCTGCTCGTGAACCCCGAGGCCGAGCTCAGTGTCGACACGGTGAGTCCAGAGCAGCTCGGCCATTCAACCTGCCCCTCCCCCCATAAGTCCTCCCTCCTCGCAGTGAGGTGTGATGAACGGCCGCTGGGCAACACCCGTCAAGGCCACCTCTCCTTGGTCATGGGGCTGCTCCAATGGCACTTGGCCCCCCTGACCCTGCAGGATCCTCACTTCCCTTGTTGGATCTCCCCTCCGCTTTTGCAGCGCCCCCTCCCAGGCCCCCTCATCTGGCTCTGGCTGGGCACATGGAGCTCCAAGCTGTGATAATGGCCAGGGTAACTGGAGCTCGTTCTCCAGGACAGAGCTGGTCCCCAGGTGCAGGGGTGGGGGTAGGGGCAGGGAAATTCCCTGTCCCCAAGTCTAGCAGGGGGCAGCTGGCCAGGTGCAGTGTGGGAGGCTCCACCTTCCTCTGCAGCAGCTGGATTTGCCCCTGCTGGGGTGATAATATGGATTTGCATTTGGCCTATGTCTGTTACCTGCTATCCAGGGGCTCTCAGACCCTGCACAGAGCCAGTGAAAGTCCCAAGCCCCTGGGGCAGCAGGAGATGGGACTCGATGGGCCAGGAGCTGCGCTACGTGTCCTAACCAGGCCTTTCTGTGGCCCAGACAGCATTGGGGAGGGGCACTAAGAGCCATTCTCTGCCCCACGGAGAGATGTGTCACCATTCTTGCCCTTTCCAGGCTCTCCCAGGGTATCAGGGGCTGCATGTCCATCACCTTGGTTCTCACGTCGGGGGGTGCAGTGACAGACACTTGTGTGACGCTGTGGAATTTGGGGGCTCTTTATGAAAGTCTGTGTTCTAGAAAGGCCAGGGGTTGTGCCAGGTCTGCCACATACGATATCTGCAAAACTCTTACAATCTGCAAAAGAGGACAGTCTCACGTGCATGATTGCATCCCCTTTGTACTGTGGGTCATGGAGATGTCTGTCTGTCTGCACAACCTGTGCTGTACTTCTGGGGGACACACAGACACTCCAGCAATGCACTGCCAGCCTGCTCCACGGACCATTGAGGACCTTCAGCTATTCAATTGTTCCACAGAGAAGAGAAGGGCCGAGCCTTGTGCCTCTACAAGGCAAGGGAGGGGGGCGTGTCAGAGCTCTGAGGCTTCCAGGCCACGTGCTCCATGAGCTGGGCAGCCTGTGTTTGGGACAAAGGAAGTAGAAGTCACATGGCAAAAGGGCCATGGAAGGCAGCTGCATCCTCATACAGTCCTACGGCTGGAAGAGCCTTCAGGAGGTCATTGAGTTCAGCCCCCTGCTAAAAGTTGGACCAACCCCAACTCAATCATCCCAGCCAGGTCTTCGTCAAGCTGAGACTTAAAAACCTCTAGGAAGGAGATTCCACCTTCTGTGACGGGCCGGGTCTAGGCACCGCTGAGGGCGTCCGCTCAGGGCAAATTGTTCAAATTCGGGGCTCCTTAGAGCCCCCACACTGGAGACCTTCCAAAATAGGCCATAAACCAGTCCCACAGAGCGCTTCAGCTGCCTGCCCGGACAGTCAGAAGCCTCATGCGCAAAGCCCCTCCGACACCCCAGCAATATCCGTGCCCCAGATGGCCCTGGGCTTGCCCACAGGTGAGGGGTCTTAGAGCCCAATCTCACCTACCCGAAACAAGTTCTGTCCTGTTCTAAGAAACTAGCCACAGATCCCAGGTCATTTTACACTCTAGGCCTTACCCACAAGATCACGCTGAGCTAATCCTTTAGAATCTAAAGGTTTATTACTACAAGAAAGAAAAGCACGAGAGTAAGGTTAAAGTATCATACATCACATGCATCGAATCTCCCAGTTCAATGCAGCTCGCAGCAGAGATGTTATAACTGTTGGTTTAAAACTGTGACGTAGTGGGGGTACTTGCTGGGCTGTGGTGACCCCTGCTGTCTGGAGCAAGACCCAGCAGGGAAAACCTCACTATGCAAAGGTAATGCCAAACTTGTTGAACCAGACACCCCCCCATGGAGAGGAACAAAGGAAGGTGGAGGCTGCCCTGGCTGGGGGGGCAGAGCTGGAAGAGGGTTAGTGGGTTGTTGGCTGGAAGCATGGAGGAGAGCCTAGGGAAAGGGTCTGGAGTTTAGGGGCCCAGTCTCCCCCATCTCAAGGGGGCCTGAGGCATCCTAGCCCAGCTCTGTGACCAGATTACATCTGTGCTGTATCCTGGAGAGGCAATAAACAACCTCCATTACACCAGCTGGTGCAGTCTGTTTGTGCCATTTCGGGGTGCAGGAGACGGGGGAACCCCATCGCTCCATCACACTGGTGTCAGAAGTGGGATGCACTGCACCCCGTGGATGAAGCTTCCAGCGGTGAGCGACAAGGCGCTGTAGAAGCAAGAGCCCTGGAGCCAGGCGTGCTGGAGACAGAGCGAAGCGGTTCCTGGGAATCGTGGGGCGCTGCAGCACTAGACTGGTGAGTTTGCACCGAGGGGCCCAGCGGGCAGATGGCCTACGCCCAACTCTTGAAGGCAGAGCTGGTGGGGCTGTGCAGAGAGAGGGGCTTGCCTGTGCGGAAAGCAACCAAGGCCCAGTTGATTGCCCAGCTGGAAGAGAATGACCAGCCACAGGGCCAGGATCTTGTCCCCAGGGGAAGCAGCCAGACCCCCCCTGAGAGTGTGTCAGTCTCAGAGAGGGGGAGGAGCGCTGGAACCCAACGGAGAGATGAGACAGCGTCTCCTGGGAGGCCTGCAAGCCATAGCCCATCTAGGGCAGGGGGCCAGCCCAGCGGAGCTGCGGCGGCTGGAGATCCAGCTGCGAATGAAGGAATTGGAAGTACTGGACCGAGAGAAGGAGCGCCAAGACCGAGAGAGGGACCGCCAGGATCGAGAGAAGGAGCGCCAGGATCGAGAGAGGCAGCGACAACATGAGCTGGCCATGGCAGAGCAGAGAACCTGCGGGGCCCCGGCTGCGCCAAGAGTGGATGGGCCCCAGGGTCCCAGGACTGCCAGATGCTTTGAGAGGCTCGTGGTGGCCCAATTGAAGGATGTGGGTGACATAGACGGGTTCCTCAGCTCCTTTGAGAGGGCCTGTGGACTGCAGCGGGTCCCCCCAGCTGACTGGCTACAGGAGCTCGTCCCCGCACTGAACCAGGAGGCGGCCGGAGTGCTCAGTCAGCTGGAGGACCTACAGCCAGGGGATTACAACCGAGTCAAGGAGGCCCTGCTGCACAAGTTCGGGCTGACCCCCGAGATGTACAGGAAGAAGTTCCGGGGGGTACAGAAAGGGCCACGGGAGACCTATGTGGACCTGGCCTCCCGCCTGGCGCAATACTGCCGCAAGTGGGTGTCTGGAGTCGGAGCCCAGACCGTAGAGGAGCTGCTCAAGCTGGTCATGATGGAGCAGCTCTATGAAGCGTGCCCACCCAAACTGAGGCTGTGGCTCAAGGACCGGAGACCAGAGACCCCTCAGGAGGCCGGGAGACTGGCGGATGAGTTCACGGAGAGCCGGTCCGGGTGTGAACGGGAGTCCCGGAGAGAAAGAGAATCGCGCAGAGACCGGTTCTCAGCTGAGCAACGGAGAGAGACACCTCCGAGGCGAGCCCCAGGGACCAGGACCAGTCATCGAAACCCCAGAAAACCAGCCAGGGCCCGGGCAGAGCCGACCCGAATGGGCCCACAGAACCTAACTTGCCATCGCTGTGGGCAACGAGGCCACAAGAGGGCTCAATGCACCAGGCGCAAGAACAGGTCCCATGACCTGGGACTTTCCAGGGTTAACTGGCTGGGGCGGGAGGAAGGGCAGGCTGCCCCAGAGGCAGGGGCTGGCCGGCAAACCTCCGCTCGGGGAGGGGGGGAAGGATGCTCAGTGCACCTCCCCTGGGAGGTCTGACCCTCGGGAGACAGATTTATCCGTGCACCGGGTGGGGGTGGGGCGGCCCCTACGGAGGGACTGCCTCATACCCCTGGAGGTGGATGGCAGGAAGGGGACGGGTTTCTGGGACACAGGGGCGGAGGTGACGCTGGCCCGACCCGACATAGTGGCCCCAGACCGTATGCTATCCGACACTCAGCTGACACTGAGGGGCATAGGGAGCACCCCCTTTAAGGTACCCGTAGCCAGGGTGCATCTGAAATGGGAGGCCAAGGAGGGCCCCAAGGAAGTGGGGGTGCACCCGCACTTGCCCACCGACGTGCTAATGGGGAGTGACCTAGAGGAGTGGCCAGACGGACCCCACAGGACGCTGGTCACCACCCGTAGCCAGAGCAAGCGAGGGGCTGGCGGCCCGGAACTCGAGGAGGTTCCCCAACAGGGGGCCCAGGGCCCCGTCCCAGCAAGTACCCCCACTACGTCACAACATCACATGCATCGAATCTCCCAGTTCAATGCAGCTCGCAGCAGAGATGTTATAACTGCTGGTTTAAAAGTCTTTGGTGTACATCCAACATCAGTTCTTTCCGGCTCCTCTGTCCCTGCACTCTTGCCTCTGGGATGAAGAGCTGAGCTGAGCACCAAGATGGAGTCGGCAACATGGCCTGTTTATACCCCCTCCTGGCTTCTTCCAAGCTGGAGGGAGTCACATGACCAGTGGCCAGGTGTGGTCCATTGTTCCCTGGAGCTTGTCCATGGGCAAACATTCCTGGCCCATTGCTCTACCTCAGACAGAGAATCTTTCAGCATCAACACAGAGTCCATCTTTATAACGTCACAGCCAGACATTACACAGGTATATGAAGAGCATATACAGAATCAGTAGAAATTAAGCTTTCGTTTGACACCGCACATGGCCCTCTTTGTCTCAGTTTTGGGGCAAACACTCCCCCATGGGCACAGCAGTGATATGGCTGCTCCCCTCAAAATCCAGTAATGTGACACCCCCTCCCTAGGGAACCCCTCCCAGTGCTTCACCACCCTCCTAGGGAAATAGTTTCCTAAGATCCAACCCAGAGCTCTCCCACTGTAACCTGAGCCCATTGCTCCTTGTTCTGCATCTGTCACCAGTGAACAGCCTCTTTCCACCCTCTTGGAATCTCCCTTCAGGAAGTTAAAGGCTGCTCTTAAATCCCCCCTCACTCTTCCCTTCTGCAGACTAAACAAACCCAAATCCCTCAGCCTCTCCTCGTAGGTCATGTGCTTCAGCCCCTTAATCATTTTGTTGCCCTCCGCTGGCCCCTCTTTAATTTGTCCACCTCCCCTCTGTATTGGGGGGCCCAGAATTGGAAGCAAAATTCCAGATGTGGCCTCACTAGTGTTGAATGAAGGGGAATAATCACTTCTCTGGATCTTCTGGCAATGCTTCTCCTAATACTCCCTAATTTGTCATTAGCCTGCTTGGCTACAAGGGCGCCCTGTTGACTTAGATCCAACTTCTAATCCACTGTAACCCCCAGGTCCTGTTCTGCCAAACTGCTGCTTAGCCTGTCAGTCCCCAGCCTGTAGCAGTGGTTGTGATTCTTCCATCCTAAGGGCAGGACTCTGCACTTGTCCTTGTTGAACCTCAGATTTCTATTGGGCTAAAACTCCAAGTCACTCTGGACCCTATCCCTGCCCTTCAACATATCTACCTCTCCCCCTAACTTAGTGTCATTTGCAAGCTTGCTGAGGATGCAATCCATCCCCTCAGCCAGGTAACTAATAAAGATGGTGAAGAAAACTGGCCATAGAACAGACCCTTGGGGCACTCTGCTTGACACTGACCGCCAACCAGACAACAGGTTGCTCACTACCTGTTGAGCCTGACAATCCAGCCAGCTTTCTATCCACCTCCTTTTCTGAGGCATAAGGATCTTGCGCCAAAGGGTTTTTTTGGAACATGTCCACACTGCTTATTTTAGGGCAAAAACCCTTTGCACAAAAACAAACTAGAAGAGATTATGCAAACGAAGCATGAGAAAATGCTAATTTGTGCTTCATTTGCATTGCTTCTTCCAGCAAAATTGTAGTGTTGATGTAGCCTCAAATCATGACTGGTGTGGAAAAAGTGAAGAAGGAAAAGTTATTTTCTTATTCCCAGAATTGCCCCTCCTCTTTCAGCATCACCCTGTCCCCTCTCCTCTGCCACCCCCACTGACAACTTCCCATTCTGCCACCCCTGCTCCTCCTGCCCTTTCCCCTAATTGTCTCATCTTGGTCTCCTGTCATTATCTGTCCTCCGCCCTGCCCCTTGATGCCTCTTTCTTCTCCTGCCCCCTTTGTCTCCCCTCAGCAGAAGCACCTTCCTCCCCTCACCCACCTTCCCCTTGTTACTCCTCCTGCCCCTTCCCTCTCTTTCTGCCTTCCTGACACCTGCTGGGTGGGGCAGCATGTTGGGTGGCTGCCCCATGTGCTGGGGCCGTGGTGCTCTTTTTAGTCCCACAGTCCCAGCCCCGGCAGCCATGGTTCCAGCTGCTCCAAGGGGCTGGGCCACATGGTGGGCAGTTGCCCCATGTGCCAGGACTGGAGCCAAGCCATGGTGCTATTTTTAGTGCTGTGGCCCAGGTTCCCGCTCCAGCAGCCACCACTCAGATGCCCAGCTGCTCCTGGGGTGGGCAGTCACACACTATGCAGCTTACCCTGGGAGCAGCTGGGGCCACAGCCATGCATCTCTGCTTAGGGGGTGGGCAGGAATGAAATTCTTGGTGTGCTCATGCAGGTGTGCACCTTACAGGGAGCCCTGCCAGGCAGAGTCCTCCCAGTTGGCACCAGTTGCAGATCCAGGACCATCGACCTCTCATCCACTCTGGTGACAGCTCCTGTACAAGGTGGAGTCCTCACAGGTGGCACCAGTCAATCAGCAGGATGGTTCCCTTCAGCACCGGTGCTGGGAGAGCTCTGTATATGGAGGAGTCCCCCCCGGTGATCTTATACCTGTGCAGAGGCTACCAGTGAGACACAGTACCGCTCCTTCAGAGCCCTCACATTCCACATCCCTGTTGGAATTGGAACCAGAAGGCCATGTGTCAGGGAGCAAGCCCCCCCCATCATGCCTCAGTGCCCCCAACTGCCCTCATCTAGCCCCTCTCAGGGGAAGTTACAGTCTGTATGGGTTGCTCATCATTGGCATCAGGGTTGCTCAACTGCCCTGCTTACCTAGTCTGCATCATGATCCACCTCCAAACCAGGGTTTTGTCTCCAGCCCCTAGCCAGGGGGAGTCTTGGCTGGCCCCCCAGCCCTTGCTAGCTATCCCCAGCTTGTTTCCCTCCTAGGCACTCCTGCTTCCTCCACACTCAGCTCTTCATTGGCTCCCACATCTAAGCAAACTGTGCTTCTCTATATACCTGCCAGCTGGGCTTTCACTCGCCCTAATGGTTTCAGCTGGCTTCTACGAGCCAATTGTGCTTCCCTAGATAGTTGCCAGCTGGGCTCTCCCTAGCCCAAAAAGCTTCAGCTGTTTCTGAGTCCTGGTCTTAAAGGGCCAGTGCAGGGCAGGCACTGGTCACACCATGGATGGAAAAGGAGGTGCTGTGATCGGCACAGGTCCGTATGGAGAAGAGACAGGAGTTGATTCTACAATGACTTCTCAGTGGCAGGCCTGGACTCAGTGGCCATTCTGGACTCCTGGGGCCTATGACCAGACACAAGTTGGGGGCTCCAGGTCGGCCTCCAGCGCTTCAGTGAATGGGGGCCTTCCTTCAGAGGCTCTGGGTGCAGACCCTACCTTGGGGGCTTGCCTCCAATTGAAGGTGGGTAATCAGCAGCTGGTGTTCACCTGCTACAATTTTAACACACGGGCATCCGTGACCAAATGAAATAACTCCTCCCCCGGACTCTAGGTCTGAGCTCGCAGGTATTTCGGATAAGCTGCAAACCCAAAGTGACCTGGTAACGTGGCTGAGCCTCTGGGATCCGGAGAATGTTTTGTATCATGAGCTGAGTTTTAAAATAACTTCTCAGTGTATTGGAGCTGGGTGCTACTGGTGAGCCAGAGAACTGGAAGGCAGCAAGGGGGGGGGTGCGTGGAATCGATAGGACTGACCAATGAGCCCAGGCTTATTGATTATGTAATCGACTACACGCTGCCATCCCTAGTGGGAAGGGGCTGGTGCTGGGGGAGTCCAGGCTAGAGATGTGAGAGGGGCGATGGTGGAGATTTGCAGGGTGATGTGTTGGTGAGAGGAGGGGCAGGAGCTGGCCATGGGGAGGCTCGTACCTTGGTCTCACGGCAGCCCTTGTCCGTGTTTGTCTTTAGGTCTATAACTTGCTCCCTGATTTTCGACAAGGAGACTCCTATCAAGGGCATAAGTCATGTTACTGTCAAAAAAATATTGGAGTTCCACCTCCTCATCCCCACAGTGTGCGGGAGAAAATTTGGCAATCCCAGAGGTGGCGCAGGGGGACGAGATTTGGAGCTGACCCGCTGACAGACCCCAACGGCCTGTTTCAGGTAGGGTTGTGCCTGGCCCTGCCTCTGTCTCCTTTGTAGCCTGAAAGGACTAAACTGGCTCTGCCGTGCCCAGGCTGCTGGGGCGACGTCCCACCAAACAGTCCGGCCTGTTCTAGAGACACCCCAGGGATGCTCCTCGCAAACTCAGGGCTGGGCTGCACCTCCCCCCCGCCCCCTTCACACCCAGCCCAGGCCCCAGGACAGATCCCCTGCGTATGCACACAGCAGGAATGTTACCCCCGGCTCCTGGGTGCAGGGATCTGACAGGCGGGGGCAGCGCCATGACCAGTTACGGCTGCCTGGCAGTTCCTGTTACAGCCCATCCGCGCTGTACGTTCAAGATACAATAAAAAAAAATTGGACTGACAGCGAAACAACTTAACGTGGGATTCTTTTCCCTCCGCGGTTGAATCCCATTGGTGCAGATTGGATTTTTTGGTGGGGGGGGCAAAGCAGACCCTGTCTGTGGCGGCCTGGGCTGGCCATGAATGGAAGCTGCTCTGCCCCGTCCCAGATCCCCACCGGGAACCCGGCGGACGAGGGCTACTGGACCCACGTGAGCGAGCCCAGCTCAGTTGCAGCTGGCCCCAGATCTGTGACTGTGGTTAAGCATTTTCAATGTAGGAAGAGCCGGCGGGCAGGTGCCATTTCCAGTGCAGAGCCGCAGGGGAAGCAGGTCCCGGCGCAGTGCGAGCCGGGGCTGAGCGCCTCCCCCACTGACGGATCGTGCCCTCGATAACAATGTTACTGACGACTCAGGGAGTGAAATGCTTCTTCACGTCCCTAGTCACAGGCAGCCCTGCCAGGCGGCCCAGCGAGGCCCTGCCCCGGCGCACACAGCCGCAGCCACCGCAGGGCGCCCGGCCACAGCGCTGCCTCGGCTCTGGGCGTGTCCCCCCCAAGGGCCCGTCTCCTTGTCATTCCTCACGTCCCTGCCCAGGGCCCCCCTCGGGCACCGTCCCTGCACCAGCCCCGGGGCAGAGCTGAGGTGGCCCCTGCCTGACCCTTCACTGCCTGGCGGCCAGGGGTTCAGGGCCAGGGCTCCCCTCAGTCTGGAAGGGCAGGGCCCCGCTGGGCAGCGCCAGTCTGTGCTCAGGTCATGTGGGGGCATTGAACAGACAGTCAGAGACGCCCCCGCGAGCTCCCAGTCTGAGCCCGCAACGGGAGGAGGGACCAGAGAGGGGAGGGGCCCTGCCCAGCTCACCCAGCAGGTGGGTGTGGAGGGGAGGAGCAGAACCCAGGAGCGAGCGTCCCAGCCTCCGGCCCACGCAGCCTGGCATGGGCAGAGTGAGCTGCCGGAACAGTCACTGGGATACCGGCCCAACAGCGCCACGTGTGAGGCTGCAATTGGCTCCTGGTGGCAGCCCCCTCGCTGGGGACTTGCAGTGCTGAAGCCAGACCCCTGGGGAGAAGTGCTGTATGGAAAAGGGCGGGGGGAGGTGAGCCAATGGGCCTTTCCCAGCCCCATGCCTCAGTTTCCCTCTGTGCAGGGTACTGAGCCCAGTCCTTGGCAGAGCCAGTTCTGGGCAGGTGCCGAGTCTCCGTGAATTCTGCTCCGGCGTTGCCCTGTCACCCTGTGCCCTGGCCAGTAACAAGGGCCTGGCGCCGCCTCTGGTGCTTTAGCGGCTCCTGACGCTTTTTCCTTCTCGCCCAGGATGCAGCTTTGAAGCTTCTCACCAACACCCGCATCTGTGAGCATCAGTTCCGGGAAACGCCAATTGGCGATGTCCATAACCTAGGTCAGTGCTCCAGGAGCTTCCGTCCCCTGTGGTCAGCAAACCCCAACCCTCTCGGCCCCCCGGGGGAGACGGCCCCGCGGGCGCCTGCATCGGGCCTGGGTTCTGATTCTGGTTCTGACAGTGCCCTTGGCAGATCCATTGTTCTCCATGGGTGGAGGAGGCAGGTTTCTCCATTGTCCTCAATGGGCCTCTCCATTGTCCCAGCTGCTCAGTGTGGCTAATGACCGGCCCGTCTGGCTCGCGGCTCCTCCGCGGGCTCTGGAGGGCAACGTCCCATTAACCCTGTGTGGGCAGAGGCCGGGCTGAGCTCAGGGCTCCCTGGATACAGCCACATGCTTAGTCCACTGGGGTGAGCTGCATGTAGGACCCCCAGCCTGGCCCCTCCAGCCCAGCCCAGCCACTGGCTGCTCCAGTCCAGACAGACCTGGGCAGGGGCCAGTTCTCAGAGCTCCCAGTGGCCACGTCCATCCCCAGAATGGCCCCAAGCATTGAGACTTTCAGGGGCAGACACGTGAGCCATGTGACCCCCAAAGCAGCGTGGGGTCCCCTCACCCCCCTTTGGATCTTTGCTAGCCTTCCGTTGGGACGTATGTTCCTATGGGGGGGAGCAGCCCCCACAGATCGTCGCTCAGCCGGAGCTCGTGCCCTGTGCCCAGCCGGAGCTGGCGCCGCGTGCGTACTTCCCAGAGACGTGGCTGTGGGACCTGGTGGCTGTGGGGTGAGTGAGGGGCTGTCACACACCGTCCCTGCCAGGGCTCCGGGCCAGACCCTGGGAAGCAGCCGCTCCCGGATGCAGCGCCCTGGCGGGGGGGCTGCCCACGTGGGGCCGGTTCCAGCGCCTGTTGCCAGCGGAGAGGAACCCAGCACAGCAGCGGCAATAACAGCCCAGCGCCGAGGGAGAGCGAGGCAGGGGGCTGGGAGCCTGGGGAGCCCCGGGGCCCTGCGTCTCGCTAGCAGAGTGGGGTTCACACCAGCCCCTCCCCCTGCTCTGCACATGAGGGACCAGTGGGAGGGCGGGGATCCCAGCAGGGGAAACTGGGGCTGGTTCCCAGGAATAGCCCCTGGAAGGGAGTCGTGTCCGGCTGCAGAACGGGGGAATCCCCCTCCCATGGGACACTGAGTCCAGCCCAGGAGCCACAGGGCAGGGCAGGATCCTGCGCTAGCTGGGGTGGTGCAGAGGCAGGCGAGCTGGGGGCACTGAAAGTGCTTCCCCCCCCTTGTGCATACTTGGGACCAGCCTGTTTCTGGGCACTCGGCTCAGGGCCCCAGCCGGGACGTCTCTGCTGGCTCTGCCCGTGGTGCTCCCCCCGGGGCGGCTGCGTCTGACGCTCTGTGTGTGTCTGTCCGTGCCCAGCGAGGGGGGCTCGACGGACGTCCCGCTCTCGGTGCCCGACACCCTCACGCAGTGGAAAGCCGGGATGTTCTGCACGGCGGAGGGGAGCTTTGGGCTCTCCCCCACGGCCACCCTCACAGTCGTCAAGCCCTTCTTTGTGGAGCTGGCCTTGCCGTACTCCGTGGTCCGGGGAGAGGCCTTCACCCTAAAGGCCACCGTCTCCAACTCCCTGCAGCAGTGCATCAAGGTGAGCGCCGCCCAGGGCTGCCCTGCCCAAGCTGCTGGGGCTGGTGACCTGGGACTTGGGGCTGGGCAGCGGCGCAGGTCAGTGACTGGCACCAGTACCCCATGGTTGTGAGCCAGACACCTCGCAGTGACCCCTGGGCTCAGTACAATGCAGCGAATGGGGCCAGAGCCTCGGAGTGTCCTGTCTTGGCCTGGAGCTGGCGCGTGTGAGCGTGGTCCTGCAGCCCTAAGGGGCTCTCGTGTCGGGCCCACAGGTGCGGGTGACGCTGGCGGAGTCGGCGCAGTTCCGGGTACAGGCGGGTGAGGACGGCGCCTACAGCAGCTGCCTGTGTGCAGACGAAGGGAAAACTTTCCAGTGGGAGGTGACGGCGAGCAGCCTGGGTAAGGGGCGCTGGGGCTCTGTGGTGGGGGAGGGGTGGGGAAAGCATGGGGGGGGGGAAGGGAAGGGATGCTGGAGCCTTCGCTCTAGGCAGGTGGGGCCTTTGCAGGAGCCTGGGGGTGTTACCGGGGTTTGCAGACCCCACCGCAGCGGTAACTTTAGGGTTTCAGTCCAGGCGCTGTCAGGAGGAAACCAATGGGAACAGCAATGCCCTCTGCTGAAAGACTAATGCACCTGGGTGGCGGATATACGAGACGGGGGAAGGCGCCAGCCTGGTCCCCCCAATACTCCTCCCCCCGAATGCCCACTGCAGGCACTCGGCAGGGTGGAGCGTTGCTGCCCCCGAGCACCATGCCTTCCCTCCCTGTGCTCTGGGGCTACATGCCACCCACCTCCCTGTGATGCTGGGAGGGGGACATGCTGTGGCTGCTGTGGGGAGCAAGGCCGTGGAAGAAAGGGCTGAGGGTGGGTTGGGGTTTTGCCTCCCACAGTCCTATCCCTGTTACAGCCAGTCCAGTCCGTGTGCAGTCCCTAAAGCAGCAGTGGCTGAGATTTCAGGACCCCCGGACACAAGAGACAGTTCTAGAGCATCCAAGTATTTACCTACCAGCGGTTACCTGCAGGCTCCCATGGCCAGTTGCTCTTCACTGGGGAGAAAAAGGTGTCAGGAAAATGATCCCCAATGGGCTTCAGAGACTGCTCCAAAGTGCACCGGCCCAGCGAGGCTTCCTGAGTAACTGCTACAACACACACAGGCCCGGTCCCCCAAGGCATCGCTGCTCCGCCTGCACATTCCACGGCCGTCTGTGTGTGATCACACTTCTGTGGCAGAGGCACCCGCCCCCTAGGGACCTTACATTGCATTAGATCAGCTAACCAAGGAGTCGATGGAATTTCTGTGGACCACTCAATTAGTTGATAAGGGGGAAACGGCTGAGCCACAGTGGGGTCAGCTCCCAGCCTCAGGAGCTAACCCCACTGGTGACTCCGCCGTTAAATGTCTTAAGACCCACCTTGCAGCACAGAGATCAGTCACAAGCTGGGGAAAGGGGAGGCTTTGCACGCTGCCCCGGCCCCAAGGAGAATCCGACCAGCTAACAGGAGCTGAGAGCTTGTGCTGGGGGCAGGGCCGACACACAAAGCCCTCCACCACCCACCACCTCCCAGGAAGCCACAGAGAGCATTCAGCTGTTTCCAGCAACCTGGGACTGTGGCAGGGCTAAGCACCTCCCCTCCAGAGCCTGCTGTCGTCAGAGGGGTTCCTGATCAGTCTTCCGTCCATCAACATATGTTCCTCTGCCTGCTGTGTTAGCCAGGTGCAATTAGTCAACAAGACGCTTCCGGCAGCCCTCTGTCGGCAGAGAGATGCAGATTAGGCAGGTCGACATTGCAAATGAGGCAGGGATTTAAATATCCTGCAAAACTCCTTGCAGGAGGCAGAAGGGATCTGTCCAAAAAGGCTTTCTTTCTCGACAACTCCCCCTCTAGACTGCTGCTTTTTGCAGACAAAGTGCTGAATCTGCAAAATGCGGCAGCCATTTTAATGCAAATTAGGGACGGGATTTTTAAATCCCAGCCTCATTTGCAATGTCGACCTGCCTAATCTGCATCCCTCTACCGACAGAGGGATGCAGTGTAGACATACTCTCAGAGACCACAAATCGGATAAGGATCGAGAGCACCCGGCCAGGTTTACTGCCAAACAAGGTACAATAATAGTCAGTGAACAGACTCACCACTGTGCCGCTATGCATATGTACTCCTTGCCAATAGCGTAATCCCTAATCAATCCTGTGGGTCCAGCACCCCCCTCAGACAGCCGACCAGCACCCTTTGGGGTGCACTATTATACACAGTTACAAACAAGTTACGCAGCACTCCTGACTATCAGGTTGCCACCATCTGCTGCCTAGTTACCGCCCCCTACCTCAGCCAAGGGGGATTCAGTTACGATCCATCCTGTTGTCATTTCAGACCCCGTCCTGACCCTGGGTTGGTGTGTCTGGTATCTGACGCATGTGTTGGTACCAAGCTGTTGCTTAATGAGGTGTTCTGTGACGACCCCTCTGGACTGCTCTGGGCCTGCCCCTTAGTACCTCTGAGTTTCTGTGAGAGCATCCCTGTTCTTGCCAGCACCTGTGAGCAGGGCCTACCTCTTGCTCACAACTTTCTACACCTGCCACTGGCATCCCAGCCCCTCCTTCCCCCAGGTCCCAACCCAAACCCTCTGCAACCCCCATCTCCAGGTGACAACTAGGGATGTTGACTATCAGTTAATTGAATAGTCGAATAGCCTCATGAATTCTTATCAGTTAATCTTAAGAACACTAGCCAATTAGCCCGTCATGAGAGGGGATTTACAGGTCTCTCCTCCATGTCGGTCTTCTCTCCCGAGCCTTCGGTCGGTCGGTCGGTCGGTGTCTCTCTCCCTCTCTCCCCCTCCCCCTCCTCCTCTCCCACCCCCCAAAACGGCCGTTTGGGCCCCGCACTCCCCATGCAGCACGGGCCGCCCAGAGGGAACAGCCAGCATTTCAGCAACAGCGCCCCCCCGAGGGAACAGCCAGCATTTCAGCAACAGCGCCCCCCCGAGGGAACAGCCAGCATTTCAGCAACAGCGCCCCTCCGAGGCAACAGCCAGCATTTCAGCAACAGCGCCCCCCCCAGAGGGAACAGCCAGCATTTCAGTAACAGCGCCCCCCGAGGGAACAGCCAGCATTTGAGCAACAGCGCCCCCCCGAGGGAACAGCCAACATTTCAGCAACAGCGCCCCCCCGAGGGAACAGCCAACATTTCAGCAACAGCGCCCCCCCCGAGGGAACAGCCAGCATTACAGCAACAGCGCCCCCCAGAGGAAACAGCCAGCATTTCAGCAACAGCGCCCCCCCAGAGGGAACAGCCAGCATTTCAGCAACAGCCCCCCCAGAGGGAACAGCCAGCATTTCAGCAACAGCGCCCCCCCGAGGGAACAGCCAGCATTTCAGCAACAGCGCCCCCCAGAGGGAACAGCCAGCATTTCAGCAACAGCGCCCCCCCCAGAGGGAACAGCCAGCATTTCAGTAACAGCGCCCCCCAGAGGGAACAGCCAGCATTTCAGCAACAGCGCCCCCCCGAGGGAACAGCCAGCATTTCAGCAACAGCGCCCCCCCCAGAGGGAACAGCCAGCATTTCAGTAACAGCGCCCCCCGAGGGAACAGCCAGCATTTCAGCAACAGCGCCCCCCAGAGGGAACAGCCAACATTTCAGCAACAGCGCCCCCCCAGAGGGAACAGCCAGCATTTCAGTAACAGCCCCCCCCCAGAGGGAACAGCCAGCATTTCAGCAACAGCGCCCCCCAGAGGGAACAGCCAACATTTCAGCAACAGCGCCCCCCCAGAGGGAACAGCCAGCATTTCAGCAACGGCCCCCCCCAGAGGGAACAGCCAGCATTTCAGCAACAGCGCCCCCCCGAGGGAACAGCCAGCATTTCAGCAACAGCGCCTCCCAGAGGGAACAGCCAGCATTTCAGCAACAGCGCCCCCCCAGAGGGAACAGCCAACATTTCAGCAGCAGCGCCCCCCCCCAGGGAACAGCCAGCATTTCAGCAACAGCGCCCCCCCGAGGGAACAGCCAGCATTTCAGCAACAGCGCCCCCCCGAGGGAACAGCCAGCATTTCAGCAACAGCGCCCCCCCAGAGGGAACAGCCAGCATTTCAGCAACAGCGCCCCCCCCAGAGGGAACAGCCAACATTTCAGCAACAGCGCCCCCCCCAGAGGGAACAGCCAGCATTTCAGTAACAGCGCCCCCCACCAGAGGGAACAGCCAGCATTTCAGCAACAGTGCCCCCCCGAGGGAACAGCCAGCATTTCAGCAACATCGCCCCCCCCCGAGGGAACAGCCAGCATTTCAGCAACAGCGCTCCCCCGAGGGAACAGCCAGCATTTCAGCAACAGCGCCCCCCCGAGGGAACAGCCAGCATTTCAGCAACAGCGCCCCCCAGAGGGAACAGCCAGCATGTTACATGTGCAGTTACATGTGCAGTCTATAGCATTAACCTATAAGCTTATTGCTTCCATCCTTAGTCACAATCCAAACCCTCTGCACCCTCCATCTCCAGATCGCAGCTCCCTCCCAGACCCTGCACCACCTCCTTCATCCCTCTCCCATGCTAGAGCCCTCGTTTGTACCCTGCACCCCAATGCCCTACCCCAG
This sequence comes from Pelodiscus sinensis, assembly GCF_049634645.1. NCBI lineage: Eukaryota > Metazoa > Chordata > Testudines > Trionychidae > Pelodiscus > Pelodiscus sinensis. Next base: position 542,110 of record NW_027466048.1, read on the forward strand.
GTCACTACCCCCTCCTTCACTCAGATGCTCTTGCAGCCCGCACACCCCCTGCTGCACCCCAGTGCCCTACCATGAGCTCCCTTCTGCACGAAACCTCCAGCCTAGAACCCACACAAAAGTGCAGCCCTTAACCACATACAGCATTTTGGAATGGCCCTTCATCAAAAAATACTGACTACCCCTGCGCTAAAGCCGGCTTTCCAAGTGACCCCATACTACGTGGAGCCAGAATGCACACAATATGGCTGCAAATAGCTGGATCACACCCAAGTAAAGGCTAATGGAGGAAGATGGGTAGGGGTTGGGGCACTACAGGCTCTGTGCTGGGAGTGTGGGGGGGAGGCAGGAAAGGCTCCCTGAGGGGTTGGTGCCACGGGGGAAGGGAACAGATGGGAAGAGCTGCAGGGTGGGGGGAAGAAGACAACCCTGCAGAGAAACTCCTTCCAGCCTACGCACCATTTCCCAGTCACCACCTCCCTCCGCCCGGCCCTCTCTCTTCTCCCCCTTTCTCTCTCTCGCCATTTTTCTTGATTCTCATTTTCTCTCCCTTCTTCCCCGCCTGCCCCCTTGCTGTCCCCTCCCCAGAGACCGTAGCCCTCTCTGCCCCAGGAGAGTGTGGGGCTGTCTAACAGGTGTCTCCACCTTGCTCCGCAGGGGAGGTGAATTTCACCGTCAGCACGGAGGCCCTGCGCACCGAGGAGCTGTGCGGCACGGAGCTGGCCGTGGTGCCGGCCCAGGGGCACGTGGACACCGTGATCAAGCCCCTGCGGGTCCTGGTCAGTGTCTGCTGGGGCCGGGCCCAGTGGAGGGAGGTGGGGTGGCCATGGACCACGTGTACACTTGTGATTGACCTTTGTTCTGCCCAGAGAATAACGCCCCAGCACCCCACTGTCCCCCTGTCTGACCCCGGCCTGCGCTGCCCTGCCCCTGCCCCGGCCCCTGCCCTGCCCGGGGGCCCTGGCTGCCCAACCCCGTCAGGCTGTTACATGTGCAGTCCTGTCTCCTGACTCTATGATGCTGCTTCCCAACAGCCGGGGGGGGATCGTGGAGGAGAAGTCGCCCAGCTCCCTGCTCTGCCAGGAAGGTAGGAGCCCAGCGCCTGTCTGGGGTCAGTAACACAGGGCCCCCCGACTGGCGTGAGACATCTCTAGTGCTGCTCTGGTGGGCTGAACCATATTCAGTGGGGGGTAGGAGGGGTCACTGAACTCTCCCCCGTTCCAAGGGCCCCCATTCCACGGATCATACTCGGCTCGGAGCCTTCCCAGGTTCAATCAGTGGGGCCGGCTCGTTGGAAGGGGCCCGGGAGCCGAGCGTTCAACGGGCCAGTGGGGACGCTGCGACTGGTGTAACTGGGGCCGTCCCAGCAGGAGTGGGAGGAATCCTGCCCCTCCAGGCCCCCACACATTTCCCCTCCCTCCAGCTCCTCAGATGCCCCTGGAACCCCTCGTGCTGGGCCGGGCCGGCAGGGCGGGTTCCCTGCGTGTGTTCAGGGCGACTCATGGAGCCCGTCTGACTGGGGGGGGCAGGGCTTGGGGAGAGCGCTCAGCCCCACTCAGACACCTGGGCCACCTCGCACTCCCTCTGGGGCTCAGACCCTGCCTGGGCGGGAGTGGGGGGAGGGGCTCTCTCCTCATCCCTCCCCCCCTTGCCTTGCAGGGGAGCACACAGAGGCTGAGTACAGCGCCCCCTGCGGCTCAGGTAGGTGTGATGCACCCACCCATCTCCAGTCCCTACACCTGTCCGGGGGGCAAGGCCGTGGGGGGGAGAGGTCTGTGTCGGGGGAAGGGTCTATGCGGGGCACAAGGGACTCTGTCTGTGGTGTGGGGGTGACTGTGAGGGGGGAGTCTTTGGGGGTTGGGAGAGTTCTGGGGGCCATGTGGAGAGGTGTCCATCGGGCGGGGGAGGGGTTTGATCCTCTCTCAGGGGGTGTTTGTTTATTTAAAGCCCCTGATGCCGAGACGTTGGGAATTTCCTGCTGAAGCCCCAGCCCAGCAGCCCCCCGCGCCCGTCCTGAGAGCCGCCCTGGCAGCCGGACACCCCAGGATCTTCTCGGCTGCTGCTGTTCCCCCTTTGCACCTTCTTCAGCCAACGCCTCCCTGGTTGCTCTGGAAACATCCCCCTGCTCCCCCCTCCCACCCCCAGACCAGCCGCGGGGTCCCAGGTGTCCGTCACCCGTGGGAACCAGGGGCTGCTGTGGGGACCCCAGGGGTTTGCCGTGTGTCCTGCTGAGACCCTAACACAAGATCCAACCCCCGGCTGTGTGTGAGGCTGCTCTCTTGCTTTGTGCTGCCCGGCTGCTGCTCCTCGCACGGCTCCTCCGCAGCCTGAGAGCAGCCGCTCCTGGGCCTGCGGCTCTGCCCCCTTCCTGCCCTGCGCTCACTGGGGCGGGGTTTGGATCGAACCCTGCGACAGCCCCCAGGTCCCAGCCCCGGCGGGCAGAGCTGCCCTGGGTACACAAGTCTCCATGGCAATGAACCAGCTGCCCCAGCCAGACGGGGCCAGAGCCTGAGACACACTGTGGCCGCCCAGCCAGGCCTGCAGAGTCCCCGGGCAGCCCAGGCCTGACGTTCCTGAGACTTACACTGTGAGCAGGTAGCAAGAAAACCCACAGACCGTTCATAGAGAAGCAAAACCTCTTTGTGGGCCCTTTTAGAGCAGGAAGGCCATGGCTGGGGGAGATGGAAGGGGGTTTACAGGCACCTGCTGCAGTGCAGAGGGGATGGGGCTGTCCCCAGGGGCCTGGGACTGAAAGATTCAGCTCAGTCTCAGTGGGAAGGGATGGCACAAATACCCCAGCGGGCTACATGGGTCTGTCTGGGGGGCAGGAGAACTGGGCATCAGCCTACGGGAACAGGACGTGCCCCCCGTTTACAGACGGTATTGTCCTGTGCACAGAGAGGGGGCAGCCACATTTTTCTGTCTCCTAGCCCAGGCCTGGTGTCTGGAGCCCTAACTTCACTCTACCAGAGCGGGTGGCATTTAATTCCTGTTGCTGGTGGGGATGTTGGGGGGGGGGGGAGCTGCCTAACCCTTCCCATGATCAGACAGTCTTGCCGTGTTTGCTCTGGGCTGCTCCCACCTCCACTGTGCAGTGGGGCTTTGATCCGCCCCAGGTCGCAGAATCTGCTTTTCTTTGATCCATCCCATCCCAGAAGCTGGGACGCAAGCCCCTGGTTTCCAGTCTCTTCTCAGCTGCAGACCCCAACATGTCTCCAATGGCGGAACAGACCCTGTTGGAAATCCCAGAGCCTCTGCAGCCTGCCAGGGTCCATGGGGCACAGGCAGCAAACCCCTGTCCTGTGGGAACCGCTCCCAGGCCCAGACACCTTTCACATGGTTCGCTGACCCCTATTTGTCCTCTGGCTGCAGGGGAAACCACGGGGCTAAACAGTTCGAAATGGTCCCCGTTCGCCTTCCGCACTCGCCTTCCCGCCAGACTGTCCCTGAGCAGGAGCATTCCCGGGCGCCAGGCTCACGCTGCCCCCGCAAAGCCAGCGCCTGTCCTGGGAGCTGCTCTAGCTGGCTCGGGGAGGGGGCTTCCCTCACTGGGCACGGCCCTTGGCTCCGACTGCCCATGGCAGCTGTGAGTGATCACCTGGCGCAGGACCTCTGACCCCCACCCCCACAGCCAAACAGCCCCTCAGCCACCCAGGCCAACACCCTTCTCTTGCTGCAGCTGAATGTAACGCTGTGGCTCACGTGCCAGCAGCCTGCGCCGACCGGTGCCACCCGGCGCCCCTGCACAACAGGCGCATGACGGGATGCTCGGTAAATGGGGGACACTGGAAGCAGCGGGACGCTCTGGGTGCGGGGCTGGAGCCTGAGTTCACCTGGGAAGGTGCCAGGCCCAGGGCTGGCTCGGCAGGACCTCAGCCTTAGAGACAACTGGAACCCGCGGAGCAGACCCAACGGAGGCAGCACAAGAGCAGCGGGTCCCTGCCCAGCGCCCGGGGGCTCAGGTCCCACCTCCCAGGGTTCCCTCTACTGGGGGCTCTGAGCACTGGCCGTGGGCCCCTGGCGGTTCCTGGAGTCTCTTCAGTCTGTGTGGAGGGGAGGCAGGCAGTGATGCCGCCGTGTTCTCTAGCCCCTCAGACAGGAGGCTCACAAGGCCGGGGCAGGCGGGGGCTGCCCCCAGTGGATGTGACGAAGCCCGGCTGAACCCGGCTGGTTCGTGTGCTCTCGGCCCTGGCGAATTAGCTTCATTTTCTGAGCAGAATCCTAATTTCCTGCCCATCCCCCGACTTGCACTAAATCCTGTTTGGTAATTTCTTGTGCCCCTGCTCTGTGTAGCTCCTCCCCAGTGAGAGCCATGGCTGCCTGTCACCAACGCCCTCATGAGCTGGCCCCATAGGAACGGGCCTGATCCCATCCCTGGGTGTGCGCAGGGCTCCCCCTGAGGTGTGCGCAGGGCTCCCCCTGAGGTGTGGGCAGGGCTCCCCCTGAGGTGTGCGCAGGGCTCCCCCTGAGGTGTGGGCAGGGCCCCCCCATCACCCTAATTAACAGCATCTCGGCATTTCCGTGTGGGCCCTGCTGGCAGCCTGGTGCCCACTCGCCTGCTGCTGGGAACTTTTCCCTCTTTGCGTGGCCAGAAAGGCTGGAAGTGAGCAGCCCTGGGGCTCTGGGAGCAGGAGGAAGGCGCTAACCCAGCCTGTGAAGGGTCCCCCGTCGGTGGGTGGGCCACCGCTGACTCTGGGGTGCCCACAAGTCTGTGTGACACGCCTTGGCCTCGCCGTTGGCCGAGCGACAGTCCCCTACGGCCCAGCCTGGGACAGGGCGCCAGGCAGTGGGGGAACACAGGTAATTTACAGATACAGTTTAAGGCACGGCCCTGGGTCACGGCGACAAGCAACAGTGGAGGGGAGGGGGGAGGAACACAAATAGTTCAAAGCTCTGGCCAGGTTCCAGCCGGGCAGGGGTCTGGTCTCCTCACTCTGGGAGAGCCGACAAGCACAGGGGTTTTGCCCCATGGGGGAACCTGCCACCCAAAGGGAGAGGTGGCGGGGGGGGGGACGGACGCAGGCCTATCCTCTCCACTGCATCCTGGCCCAGGGCCCTGATAGTGGTGGCCTTGCAGCCACTAGGTCGGCGGAGCTCTGGACTGTTACATGCCGACAGGGTCAAGGGTCAGTGGGGGTCTTGGCCGCAACGTGCTGCCCACCCAGCCTCCATGTCCTCAGCCAGCCCGAGGTCGGCTGCCTCTGGTCCACGTTCCAATCCCTCCTGTGGGCCTGGCAGACTGCAGCACTGCTCCGGGGGTCCTCAGGCGACGGAGGGACTGGCAGGGTGTCCATGGACTTCAGCTCAGGCAGGGGTCCTGGTGGGCCAGTCCACACGTTAGTGCCCGGCGAGGGTCCCAGAGGGGTTGGGGTGAGTTCAGGTGGCGGTCGGTGTCTCAGCAGCCACCTAACTGTGGCCACACCTGCACAGACCAGGGACAGGGACAGGTTGGGAGGGGCAGGACGAGCTGTTCTCAGTGGCTCTGTCCCAGCTCTGCTTTCCAGGGTGCAGGCTGGTCTCAGACACTCCTGCGGCGGTGCCCAGACCAGGCCTGTTCAGGTGGTTGGCTGGGCTCTGGGGATGCACAGCTGTAACCGAGGGCAGAACTGGGCTCTGTGGCGCCAGGACTGGCTGTGGCAGAGACCTGAGTCTTTCCACGGACACGGACCTAAGGGAGATGGGACCTTGGCCTGATGCTCCCCCAGGCCCGCTCCTGAGTCGCTCTTCCCCTCCACCCCCGGCTTCTCCAGCCCCAAGGGCCCTGTTTGCCTGTTGGGGCTGAAATCCCTGTGACCTTTGAACTGCCCAGGGGGAGGTAAATATTTGAAACGAAAGCAGCCAGGAACAGTGGCCTGGAGCCAGATCTCTGCAGCCCCGGCACTGGCATGGAGCCAGGAGACGCCGCTGCAGCCCCATTGTGTAGGTGTTTGCCCTCTCCCCTCCCCTTGTCCTCAACCCCACTCACTCCCTTGGGTTTTCTTCTAAGAGTCTCCCTCCGGGACCCAGCCTGTTCCCGGCCAATGGGAGCTGCAGGGTGGTGAAATACTGGAATGGGTTACCTGGGGAGAGGGTGGAATCTCCATCTCTAAAGGTTTTTAAGTCCTGGCTTGACAAAGCCCTGGCTGAGATGTCCTGCTCTGGACAGGGGCTGGACTCGATGACCTCCTGAGGTCTCTTCCAGCTCTAGGATTGTGTAATTCTATGATATTAGAAATATTACTGCTCTGGACTTAGTCGACACATTACAAATGTGCCCCAGTCAGGATCACTAGTACCTAGGCTACTGTTCATTTTCAGTTCTATGATCAATTCCTCTGTATCTCTCCAGGTGAGGGCTAGTGTAGAATACTCCCATGGCGGGTGCAACTCTTTTGAGTTAAGAAATTGTCATCTATAAGAAATTCCAAGGGCCTTTTTATACGAGCAGCATCAGACTGCCAGAAGGTGTCGCACATGTTGAATCGGGATCACACAGCTTTTTACCTTTGTTTTATAAACAGCTGCCTGAGGAGCTGCTCATCCTGCTCCTTTGTGTGACTTAGTGTTACCCCGGCTAGTGTGTATCAGTTAGGACACTGCCCCATAACCATTCAAGGTCATTTTCATCCCAGATCTCAATGACTCGGGAACACGTCGGACTCTCTGCTGAACAGGTCCAGACAGCAGGGGTCCCTACTTTAGAACCCGGCCAGCGTGGCATGGATTTCCATGGCAATGGCAAAAAACATTTCTCTTTCCCGAGCACAATCCCCTGCCAAACTTTCAGTGCGAGAGCTCTTCAAAAACTGCTCAGTAAAATGGACAGTCCAGAAAAAGCCAACTGTGCTGAGCTTGTGCACATTGTGCACGCACACCCATCGCACACCCGCCCCCTTCGCAGACCGAACGGGGGGGGAAGGCAGTCTTCACCCTTGAGTTCTGGTAGGGGGTTTGTTGATACATGATTTCATTGTTCTACCGCGTTACAATCTAATGTTATGACCCTGTTTAGTAACTGGGGCCACGCGCTGGAGTCTGTGACCCGACCTAGGAATCCTGTCGGATCTCCTCAGGCGCTGGGCGCTCAGGGACCGGCCCAAACCGGATTTTCCCGCCAAGCGGTCACGAGGGTTCCGCTCCCCTCAGACCCCCCCGGCGGCGTTACAAGGGCTGCGTTGCCTCAGCCTGGGGGCTGTCTGCCCTAGTGGCTGGAGTACGCGGGCCCCTCTGCTCTGCCACCTGCCAGCGAGGGGCAGCCCCAGCCACGCCTGCCGTGGAGGAAGGGGATTTTCCCATCCCTCACCCCCACACAACCTGCTTGTACCAGCCTGCGACTCCCCTTCACCCTTCAGTCCCGTCAGGACTTGTGGGGCTCCCCAGTGCTCTCCAGGGGCTCTAAATCAGTCTGAGGGTTAACGTCCTGGGCGCCTCCCCCAGCGCCACTGCCACGTCCTCAGGAGAGAAGGGGCCTGGCCCTTAGGGCTTTACTCACCGAGCCAAAGGGTTTGAATTACTGGGTCTGGGTTCAAGCCCCTGGTTGTTGCTGACACTGTCACGTGATTGGTTTGATGCTTGTTTTATCTGCATCAGGTTCTCCTCCCCATTTCCCCCTTTGTAATCAATCCCTGAATAGCCTCTTACTTGGTTTGCAGCTGAACATCCCCTCCTCTCTCTTCATTGCACCTGCACAGGAGAGAGGGGAAGGCGGAGACAGGAGCTACTGCAGCTCTAAAACAATTCCTGGGTAATAGACCCTGATGGGGGTGGGGGAGGACAAGCCTGTACTTGTGGGAAGGGTCCCGAGTGGCATTTTGGACTGTGTTTGCCTCCTACACCTTTGGGGTCACAGGCATTATCTGCAAATAGCCTTTCATTAAGTCAATGGTCAATAGATACGTTCACCCTCCTCCTCAGGCGTCCCAGGAGTTCTTCAGTGTGCGGCATTGGATCTGCTTTGCACCAGGATATCGCATTAACCTGACAGAAATTGATACAGAAATGCAAAGTGCCATTGGGTTTTGGTACCAAGATAATTAGATTCCTCCGTTCACTCTGTGACTCTTCAGTTCCTCCCATCTTCAGCATTGCATTGAGTTCATGTCAGACGGCCATCCACATCTTCTGTGGGAGGGGGTGGTGAATGTCCCTCACTTTCTGCCCTCGACCTGTGTCAGTGTGGTGGGTTATAAATTTTATCCATCCCAGGTGAGTAGCTAAACATCCTGAAAGTTATCCCAGAGGTGCAGGATCTGGTTTCATGTGGAGGAGAGGGGGCGGAGGCCTTCCCCCACTTCTGCCAGTTTTGGGTCTAGGGGTTTGCCCATCAGGGGTACGTCTACACTACAGAGAAGACTCAAGCTGCCACTGTCGATCTTCCCTGGTTTGAATTAGCAGGTGTAGTGAAGACAGCTGATTCGAACTGAAAGGGGCTCTCTGGTTGATGCTGGCCGTCTGCTTCTGCGAGGAGTAAGGGAAGTGGAAGAAAGAGTCTCTTGGACTTCCTGCAGTGTAGACAGAGCCAAAAGCCGAGTCAAGGCACTTCGACGTCAGCTATGCAATTAACGTAGCTGAAATTGCATATCTGAATTCAACCTTGCCCTGTAGTGCAGACCTACCCCTAGCAGACCTAGTTCTGGTCCCACGGGCAATGGTGCAATAAACATGGCTTCACAGGTCCCTCTTCTCCAGCACCCACCCAGACTGAGCTGTCTTGCTCCCTTTTGTGCTAGCCCAGCACTTGGAGCATGCCCAGTGTGGCTGGGAGGGCAGGATTTCCTCAGGCCACAGTGGATGGACCCCTTCTGCCCAGAGCGGGGTGTGCAGCCCCCTCACAGACGTTTTCATGGGACGAGTTCAGCCCCCCCCCCCCCGTTCTCCCCATTGGCATGGCTGTCGTGGGTCACTGCTAGGGCCCATTTTAACAAACTCATTTCTCAGCGAGCTCCTCCCCCCACTCCTGCCTGGTCTGTCCCAGCATCCCGGCTACTGCCCGGCCACTGACCCCAGGGGTCCCGCCCCCAGGCTTGTAACCAATGCGAGGGGCCCCCTGGCCGCCTGGGCCTTTGCCAGCCAGAACCGTCAGACTCGGATCCAGCAGCTGGGTTGGTGGGTAAATATTGTCCTAGGTGCGTGTGCCAGCCCCCGCCAGAGACCTGACCCGACCCTTCTGTGCCCGGCCCACAGGCGAAGCTCCGGCCCCAGAGTCTATATCAGGGCCCAGCAGGCTGGTCCCCGGCTCAGAGCGTGGGAGGGAGGAAGAAGGAGTCAGAGGGGCGTGACGTGTGTGTGTCCCTTGTCCCAGCACGTCTGCCTGCACCCAGGAATGGGGGCCCCGGTAACCCCGGCCGGCCTGCTGCTCCTCCTGCACCTCACAGCTGGGACGTCTGCAGAGCCGTAAGCCCTGTCCGTGTCTGTCTGTCTGTCTGTGTGGTGGGCAGTGTGGGGGGTTGGAATCAGCCCAGGGCACTGGTGAGGAGGCTGCTTGACGGGAAACTAAGGGGACAGATCCATTCTCCCCGGGAGCTCAGTCCCCGATGCTGGGACCCTCCTGGCCCCCCCTTGTCCTACCTCCAGAGGCAGACACCCCCTCTCTGTGCCTCAGCCCCTCTGTACCATGGGCTGGTAATCCCCTGGGGCCACCGGCTCCCTCAGCCACAGATCCAGTAATGGGTCTGTTCAGCCCCAGCACAGGGGCAGCTGAGAGGACAGGGATGGACGGGGACTCAGCTCCTCTCTGTGCCCTGGGGGGCCTCCAGGTCCGTGGGGGGCAGGGTGTGTGTGTGGGGGGGGGTGGAAGGGCCTTGCCCTGCAGCTAGAGAGATCAATCAGCTTCAAGCACCACGGACCCAGCTCTGCCCCCTGCAGAAGGGACCTTTTCTGGGCTCTCCCCTCCCCGGCTCCTCCCTCCTCCCACGGTGCTGCCCCCTCCCCAGGCACTATGTGGTGGTGAGCCCAGCCCAGCTCTACCACCCGCACACGGGGACGGTGTCAGTTCATCTCAGCGACCTCAACGAGACCGTCCGGGTGAGCGTCCGGCTGGAGAGGGGGGAGGGGCTCAGCAATGTCACCCTGCTGGAGAGAGAGGTCCAGGAGCCCCGTCTGCACGAGAACCTGAGCTTCCAGGTGAGCCCCCCCCACCCAGCCCGGCCCTGGCCATGGGCACCGAGCCCGTCAGCCCTGGGCCTGCAGCCCCAGCCCGGCCTCAGGCCTCAGGCACAGACTGATCCCGGCCCTGGCCATGGGCAGCTGTAGCCACAGAGCGTCCTTCAGCAGCGACAAGCTGGAGGGGGCAGGGATGGGGGCGCAGACGGAGCCTTGGCTTTCAGCTCCACCGAGCGCCCGCCTGCTGGGAGGCCCCTGGCTGGGCGGGAGGGTCCCACAGTTTGGTGAGGGCTGGAGCAGGGACTCGCGAACAGCCCTGCCTCGGGTGACCAGACGTCCTGTTTTTAAAGGGACTGGCCCGTATTTCAGCCCTCCTGGAGGTGCCTGACTTTTTCTTACAAGCAGGCAAATTGTCCCATGTTTCCTGTCTCTCTTCCCTGCTCCCACCAGCACCGGCTGGTCCTGCTGCTGGCCAGATCCCTGTTTGCTGGCTGCTGCCCCCCAGGGATGGTGGGGTCCAGTGGCCGATGATGGCAGTGGGAGTGCAAAGCTCAGCCTGTCGCTCCCCCTGCTGTGTCCTCTCCCCGTGGGACCCCTCGAGCTTCAAAGCTGAGAATCCAGCTCCGCTGTGTGTGTGTTAACTGGGGCCCAGTCAGCTGATCGCTGTTGAACTCCCCTGAATACGAGTAGTTTCACCAGGCGTCCCATATTCAACACACGCTGCCAATGCCCCCCTGTGACAAAGTTTCATTCCCCTTGTGAGGCTGCATGTGAATCTTGAGTTGTTATAGTAACCCCGGGCGTGTGCCTCAGTTTCCCTGGGCACCGCACCAATGACTGGATGGGGGATGGGAATTTCAGGTGTTCTACGCGCTGGCAGAGTCACATCTGGTTGTGGATGGGGGTGCAGGGACCTCTCACTCTCCATACGTGTCAGTGACATCCCCAACCCCGCGCAGTAGTGGGTCTGCGCCCCGACCGGCCCGTCACTGGTCACTGTGGCCTTGCTGGGGTTCCCCTGTGCAGGTTCCAGCCCCGTCTCGGGGGCAGCAGGAAGCCGCAGAGCTGCACCTCTCGGTGCAGGGGGACACCCTGCAGTTCTCGGAGCGGACGACAGTGCTGCTGCGGGTGCTGGAGCCGGGGACCTTTGTGCAGACGGACAAGGCCGTCTACAAGCCGGGACAGACAGGTGAGGGGCAGGGGCTGCAGGAGGGGTTTGGTGGGGCCCCAGGCCCTTGGGAGGGACCCTGGGCTGTGGGGAGGGGAGGGGGGCTCCGGGGATACGGGACTCTCACTTGTAGGGCCCTGTCTGCACCCGGCCCAGGGGTGAGAGGCCCAAAGCCTGAGCCCGTTTGGGGGCCTGCATGGAACCAAGGGGGGTCTCAGCCCATCCTTGGTGCTGGCTGCAGGGGCCCCGATCGGCCTCCTCTGGCAGCCTCCGCAGGGAGGCCGGGGTCTGGCCGGGCCCTGGAGGCTCAGCTCCCGGCAGCCGCCCAGGGCAGGGCCACGGCCCGTGGGCAGAGGCAGCGTGGGGAAGCTCGCGCCGCCCTGCCCGGGCTGTGCCCGTTGCGAGGGGTCACAGAGGCCGTCAGTGCCTGGGCGTCCGGCTGGCACCGTCCCCCGGGAATCACCCAGAGAACCAGGCCGGGGCTGACTCCCCTCTGCCTCTGCCCCTTTGCAGTGAAGTTTCGAATCGTCACTTTGGACAAAGACTTTGTTCCCAGCGCCAGGCCGGTGAGAGCGGGGGTGGGGTGAGAGCGGGGGTGGGGCTGGCCTGTGGGGGCGGGCTGAGAGTGGGGGTGGGGCTGGCCTGTGGGGGCGGGGTGAGAGTGGGGGTGGGGTGGGCCAAGATGGATGCGGGGGGCGAGGAGGGCAGGGAAACATGATATAGCAGGCTGGTGAGAGCAGGGGCGGGGTGAGAGTGGGGGTGGGGCGGGGCTGGGGGGGCGTACAGATAGTTCGGAATGGCTTGCTAGCCCGTGCCCCGTGTAGCCGCGCGGCACGGGGTTTGAACAAGCCGGCATTTAAAAATGGCGCCGGCCGGCTTATGCAAATGAAGCCCGGGAAATTCAAATCCCGGGCTTCATTTGCACGTTCGGTATGCATACATTACCCTGCTAGTTCGAACTAGCGGGGTAGTGTAGACATACCCTCAGTCTTCCGCCACAGCACTTCTGCACCATCAAGGTGCTTCAAGGAAGGGGTGGGGTCTTGCGGGAAGGACGGGGCGGTAGATCTTGGCTCGTTCTGACATTTAAAGGTGATCTTGGGTGTGAAAAGGTTGGAGACCCCTGCTCTAACCGGCATCTCCTGTCTGTTTGCTTTGCAGCTGCCCCTGGTGACCCTGCAGGTCAGTCTGTCCCCCCAGCCTTCTCCTCCCGTCTGGCTTAGCCGAGGGCTGTAGGGGGGGGTTCAGTCGTGGGGATCCCAGAGGGGTCTGGGCTCTGACCACAGGGTCCAGCAACCAGCCTAGGCCCCCCTGCTCGTGGGGTGCACAGGGTCCCAGAGCAGAGGGTGTTTCTGAGCCAGGCCACGTGGGGGTAGGGAGGGACATTTGTGCCGTCGGGTTACGTCCTCCCCACCCGTGTTTGCATCGTCTGGGGCTGTCCAGGGGCTGGGGGGTGGGGCCCTGGCTGGGATCCCTGCCTGAATCACTCATCCCGAATGTTCGCAGCCCCCACACGCTGGGTCAGGCCAGTGGGGAACTAAGTGGGGGCTCTCTTGGGTAGGGGGGGCTTTCTGGGAGCTGCAGAGCAGGGGGGTGGAGGTTTGGGGAGGCTGCTTGGGGGAGGGGGACAGGGAACGTTACCACAGAGGCCTAGAGCTGAGATGGAGACGGTCCCTAGGGCTGTTCCCTGGGCTTTGTCCAGGCTGGAGATGGGAAGCCCACGGGAGCCTGTTCCTGAGCCGGTGCCCTTGGGTCAGGGTTGCAGGGTGTTGGCGGGAGGTACCGTGGGTGGTGGGAACTTGCCCAGGACTACCCGGGGGTGCCTGCTCCAGGCTAAGGAGAAGATCTGAGGCCCCGGCCATCGATCCAGCCCCACCAGCAGCGCCAGGCACTCGGGGGCTGCCGTGTGGAGCCGTGTGCGGGCAGCGGCTGAGCAGGGCGTGTCCGTGTGCCAGGATCCCCACGGGAACCGCATCGCCCAGTGGCGAGATGTGACTCCACAGCAGGGCATCGTGGATCTGTCCCTCCCGCTGGCTGCCAAGCTGGCCCTGGGGCCATACGCCATCGAGGTGCAGGGGACCAGGCGTTGGTTCAGCGTGGAGGAGTACGGTGCGCAGCGGGGCCGGGGCAGCGACCGAGGGTGGGGGGGAGGATTCATGAGTCTCCTGGGGGTGATGTGTCTGGGGGTCCCTGGGAGCTCAGAGCCTTGGGACTGGCCCAGCCAGCACCATGAGACCCTGCACCTCTGCTCTGGGGTGTTGGGATTCTGGGGAGGGGAATTCAGGCTCCTTGCCCCTCCCGTCCCTGCCCCACTCTGCTCTGGGGCCTGGAGGAGGGGAATTCAGGCTCCCTGTTCCACTCTGCAGCTGGTTTCAACTTCATTTCATTTGTGGACCCCTGGGGAAGTCTCAGGCCTGTGGACACAGTTGCCTTTGGTGTAAGTGTTTGGCGCAAATGCACGCAGCAGAATGCAGAGCATGGGGCACATGCTGGGCCTGGCGCTTGGTGCGGCCTGAGAGAGGAGCTGGTCTGGGGGCTGCTGTGGAACTGACACCCCCCCGGGTTGGGCCTGCCAGGGGGCGTTCCTGAGCTTGGGACGGTCGGAGAAGCAGATCGACTCTTCTGGGCACGTTCCCTTCCTAGTTCATGGACCCCTTGGATATAGTCTGTGGAGCGCTGCTAGAAAACCGCTGCTCTGGGGCCCTGGGCAAGGGACACGCAGACTCTGCCCCATCCCAGCCTTGCCCCAGTTGGCCTTATGCCCTGCCCGAGGCCTCAGATGCTGCTGCTGAGCCTGATCCCCGTGGGTCCCAACCAGTCCCCACCTGCCTGCAGCCCCCACACCTCAGCGCTCAGACACCCGGCCAATGAGACCCCCCACGTGGCCCCTGCTCCTGGGGACATTGGGGATGTAAAAGTGTAACTGTGTAAACGGGGAACCAAGGAGCCTGGGCCCATTAACGTTTACGGTCACACGGGGGTCCCCACGCTCACTGGCTCCTGGGGAGCCTCCCGCTGAAACTGTAGTTACTTAATTACACACTGTAGCATCCCCACTAGAGACCTTGCCCCTGAGTCCCCAGCCCCCCCGCTCCCCAGACACCCTGCTCCAGGCCCCCCGGTGTCACTGACCCCAACTGTCCCCCTGCGGCGTAGAACGGACTTGTCAGCACAGTAACTGGGAACATGCAGTAAATGCCTTCTTGGGAAAGGGGAGCCCAGAACCTGGCCCTCCCCTCTGTGCCCCGAGTCCTCTCAGACCCCCAGCTGCCTGGTCCCAGCCCCTCCCCCAGGAATATCTCTGCCCTTTGTCCTGCTTCCTGGGCAAAAGGTGGCACCTGGTCACATCCCCTCCTGGGTCAGGTGACAAAGGCATCGGCCATTGTTTACATGCAGGCAGATGGGCAGCCTCTCTGTGGCAGTCACACCCAAAATTCCCATCACCTCTGGGCTTTGTCTCAGTTGGGCTGGTTTGAGCAGGCCAGTGCTGGGGGCTGTGGGAGCAGCCAGAGGGAGGAGGCTGGGGGCAAACAGGGCCATTAGCAGTGGCTCTCAGGGTGCCATTTCTGACAGCTCCCCCCACCCCAGCATGGAGCTCACATCTTGTGAGGAACCCCCCGAGCTGGGGCTGTGGGTCCTTTCCACCCCCTCCTTCTCTGCCCTCCAGAGCCACCCAAGTTCGAAGTGACCCTCCAGCTGCCCCCCGTGGTGACGGTGCTGGACAAGGCGCTCCACCTGCGGGTGTGTGGCCGGTGAGTGCGAACCCAGCCCTGCCGGGCCAGTAAAGGGGGGCTGGTTCCCCTGGACCTGACTCCCCTCCCCTTCACTCCTTTGTCAGGGTGTGACATGTCCCTGCCCCCCTTCCCTGCCTCTGTCTCTGTCCGGGGGAGGGGTCACCCTGCCACCCAAACCACCAGACACCCCAGCAAGGGACCCTCTCCCACTTCCCCTTTCTCTTCCCTCTGCTGCACAGAGACACCGACGGGAAGCCCGTGCTGGGGAGAGTCCAGGCCACCCTGTGTCGGCTCAGAGAGAAGACGCGCCGGAGCGTGTGTGTACATCTCACGGGCCAGGTGAGTGCAACTGAAGGCGCCAGGGTGGGGCTCTGTGACTTACTGTGAGAATCATGAACATTCCTCTGGGATCCCTCATCCTCCCTTTGCAGCCTGGGGCCTGATCCTGCTCTCATCTGCCCTGGGGGTAAAATGGGAGGGGCCCAGGGTTGACAATAGAGAGTCCCTGGTGTAAGGCTGGTGTAAGTGCAGGTGAATCAGGGCCTGGATCCCTTAGGGCTACCCACCTTGGGTAGGGGGATGTGGCCAGTGTCCCTGCCGATTTTTCCCTTCCTGGGTGGAATCACTGTTGCTTGTGGAGCACCATGTAGAGATGTGCCCCACCAGCAGAGACACAAAGCCTCGAGTTCTTCTGCGGGTGATGTCCCCGTGGGTGCTCCACTGTGGGAATCCTTGGCACTGGGGAGACATGACAGACGCCGTTCTTCCCTCCCTGCATCTGGGGAACTCTCCCCGGTACTGGTTTCACCCTGCACTTCTCGGGGCTCTGTTAAATCTCCGGTGTTCTCTGTGTGCACCTTGCTCGGAGAGGAGGCTCGGAGAAGTGTCTTTTCCTCCCAACACTCCTCACGTGCCACATCTCACTGCTCTTATTCTCATCGCAACATACCCCGCAACCTGTTGTGGTACTCTGAGTGGCCATATTCTTGGCCTCACTATCCACCCCACTGGCCACCACGGAAGCACTGGAGTTCTTGTAGATTTCATTCTTCAGTTCCGTCTACCCCAGCAAAGAGGCCCACACCAACCTCACCCTCTCACCCTCCTGACCACGGTGGATTCGGAGGAAAAGGAGGGCCAAATCCAGGATGAACAAACTGAGACACGTGCTCCTGGGGATTCTCCTACAGATAATTCTTCCTCATCCCCCGATGAAGCTGTGATCCCAGAGGATACGTATCCCACCGATGACTTGAAAGAGTTTCCAAGAAGTTTTTCAAAGGGTGGCCTCGAGCCAAGAGGTTCAGCACCAGGAGCTGGAGGAAGAACAACTCGGCCTCCTGAGAAATATCAGTCCTGCCTCTCAGGGGCAGATCATGTTGCCCATCGATGAGGCCATTGATCACCCTGCCCATCATGGGGGTATCAGACGAGAAACGGTGAACCCCAGCTTCCACCCAACCCACATGCAAAGGAGTTGGCAGGAGTATTTTGTGCTGCCTAAGGTCTTAGTCTTCCTTTCTTCTCATCCGCAAACCAACTCCTCAGTAACGGATGTCGTTAATCATGGCTCTAGGGCAGGCCTGGGCAAAATATGGCCTGAGGGCCAGATCTGGCTCACCAAGCCACCGGATCCAGCCTGTGGAAGCAGCAAGGAGCCCCAGGCAGGCTCCTCTGCTTGCATCACAGCCTCGCGTGCCCTGCAGAAACGTGCTGCTGGGACGTATTTCTGTTTTAAAACTGGAGGGGACGGGGGAAGCTTCCGGAGCTTCCCCCACCCCCAGCACAATCCCATTGACCAGTTTCTGGCTAAAAAACAGCCAATGGGAGCTTGTTTGAATACCAGGCAGTCAAGAAGAACCACGCCCCCCTCTTCTGGCTCAGTCATTCGCTGAAGCACACGGCCAGGCCAGCAGGCAGGCTGGCTGGGAAACATTTTAAGCTCTGAAAACCTTAGTTCTGCAGGCAGGCACGCTGGTTTGGCTGCTGGCTGATAAGTCTCCTGGCCACAGCCTGCCTCTGACACCCCAGCCCCTCCTGCCCCAACCCTTTGCCCCCCACTCAACATATCCAAACCCTCTGTCCCCTTCTTGCACCCGTACCCCCTCCCAGATCTGCCACCCCAATCTCCTGCCCAGATCACAATCCCCTTCGACCCTGAGTCACGTCCCAAACCCCTGCACTCCAGTCCCCTGCCCTCGGTCACAATCGCCTCCTTCACTGAAACGCCCACCCAGACTCCAGTGTCCCTCCTGCAGCCTAGTCCCCTACCCGAGCTCCCCTCTGCACCCAACCTCCATCCCAGAGCCTGCACGTCCTCCATTAATATCACGGAAGAATGCGGTGGCCCTCGACCACTTTCCAAAACCTTGGCATGGCTCCCTGTCAAAATTATTGCCCTCCCCTGCGCTATGGCTACACAATTCAAATCCGTTCTCAGTGACAGAGAGCACAGGAAGCGAGATTGTTTGGCAGGAAGCGACATTCCTCTGCCACATTGCAGCTTGGAATCACAAACTATTCGGTGACTTTGAGAAGTGTTACAAACTAGCTGAGTGAACGGAACATTTCTCAGACTCCAGGAGGCCCGTACTCAGATCGGTCATCCACGAGGGCCATGCCATTGTCCGTACCGCTTTACAGGCCTCACTTGACGTGGCTGACACGGCAGCGAGGCCGACAGCTCCAGTGGTCATGAGGCCCAGGGCTTCGTGGCTTCAAGCAGTGGGAGCGCCCAGGGAGTTGCAGTCTAAGGCGAATAAACAGAAGCTCTTCGCAGCCAAGATGGTCGATTTCCTACATAGCAGCAAGGACTCCCTAGCGCTGGGCATGTGTGCACCACTGTATCGACAGGAGCGCTATACCCCTTAGAACAGGAACAAGGACAATTATTACAACCAGCACAGCAAGGGTCATATGACTACAACGGACCCAGACAACAGTCTCAGAAGACGTGCCCACCCCAATCCCACTCTTCGGGTTCCCAGGCTGCAAAGCAACAAATGTGAACCTTTGGTCGAGGGTCTGCCTGAGCTCCCCATGCATCCAGTGCCAACAGGCCAGTGCCATCTTTTCGCCTACCGACTATGTCCCTTTCGTTTCACTTTCCCCTTACATCCCCCCAGCCCATCCCTCTTCAGAGACTAGTGATGTTAAATATCGATTAGTTGAATAGTCGAGTAACCTCATGAATTCCTAGAATCATAGAGCTGGAAGAGACCTCACAAGGTCATCAAGTCCAGCCCTCTGCTCACGGTAGGACCAGTCCCAACTAAATCACACCCAGCCAGGGCTTTGTCAAGCCGAGACTTAAAATCCTCTAGGGATGGAGATTCCACCACCCTCCTTTGGTAACCTATCCCAGTGCTTCACCACCCTCCTAGGGAAATAGTTTTTCCTAATATCCAACCTAGATCTCCCCCACTTCAACTTAAGACCATTGCTCCTTGTTCTGCCATCTATCATCACTGAGAACAGCCTCTCTCCATCCTACTTGGACCCCCCCCCCCCCTTCAGGTAGTTTTAGGCTGCTATCAAATCTCCCCTCACTCTTTTCTTTTGTAGACAAAACAATCCCAAACCCTTCAGCCTCTCTTATAGGTCATGTGCTCCAGCCCCCTAATCATTTTGGTCACCCTCTGCTGGACCCTCTCCAGTGCGTCCACTTCTTTTCTATCTGGAGGGCCCAGAACTGGACACAATACTCCGGATGTGGCCTCACCAGAGCATGGTTGATATTTGAGCCACTCATCCTCTAACTTTCTCTTTCAATATGGAGCCCAGCTTGCACTTCAGATGAAATCACTTCTGTCTTCTGGGAGGAAGACAAACATGGCACATGCTGTGCAGGTCTCGCCAGCTGATCTTTCACTCTCCATCCTGTCTCCTTCTGAGACACTCCTCTGATGTTGTTTTTATTGCCTCTGAAGCCTGAAGGGAAGAAATGAGAGAGAAAAGAAGAGACAGAAAAGAAAGAAAAACACCAGCCACTGTGGGGCTGCTCCTATGGTGAACTCCCAGGCAAACTCCCCTGTTTGCTGCTCACTACGTTCACTCCGGCTGCCTTTTTCATAAGACTGCTGGCTCCAACCAGATGCTTCTACTTGGAGCCCTGCCTCATGGCTAGTTGGTCTTTCTAGGGCCACCTGGAACAAAACACTCCCAATTCACACTTTTCAAACAGAGAAGCACATGGTCAAACAGTTCCCACAGCTGATATTTGGATTCTCGATAGGGTTTTATTTCAATCAGGTAGTTTTGGTTTTAGTTTCGTTTTAAAGAATGCCAGATGCACCTAACCCCCTTGAATCTGTCCCACCAAACTCCCAGTTCACTAGCTCTCTGGTTGCTTACTGGCAGGCTTTATATAACTCTTCATGATAGCCCTGCCCCCAGTAAAGGCTGGATGAATGAACAAAGGGCTGGGCTTATGAGCAGCAATCCCATTCCAGGCACAGCCCATTGTCCTGGCACAACCAAACCCTTCACTGCTTTAAGAGAAGCTGCGTTCCAATCTGGTGGTTCTACCTCTTCCTGTTTAGAAGGAGTTCTTCCTCAAATAGACAAGCCAACAAACTCTAAAATGCAGAGTAGATTAGATACAAGGCTGCTGTCAGCTAATTGCTAAATTATCTGCCAGAACACTGACATTTCCTAGTACCTAAGTAGCCCCATCATGGTTCAAGTTGTCCCCTAACAAGATTGGAAATGGTGCACTGCCACTAGCACCACTCCCCTTCCCAGGGCGCAGAGCGGAGCCCCAGGATGAGTCATTGTCCCCTGAGGGGAGGCAGGGAAATGACCCTTGCAGGCCCCACAAGAGTCTGTCTGGTGTCCCGGGCGTTTCCTGTTGGGTGCTCTGGGCTGTCTCCACACTGGCGGTGAGTCACACAGCCCCAGCTCTCACCTGGCACAGGGGGTTCGGGTGTTCCCAGCGGGTCAATGCCGGCAGCGTCCCCAGCACTCAAGGGAGGCTCGACACCAGCACCTGCCGAGGGCCCCGGGAGTCAGGCTCCTGCCAGGGAGTATTTCCAGGTTCAGCTGAGACCCCCTGGGCATGAGCCAGCACCTCCCAGTGCTCCCCCGGCCCAGCCCGATTAGAGACCTGGGGCCGGGCTGCTGCTAACGGGCTGTGCTTCTCTTCCTGCAGACTGAGAGCGACGGCTGCCTTTCCTGGGAGGTGGGGACGCCTCCCTTCCACCTGACCCGCTCTGGCTACCAGATGAACCTGGAGGCCATGGCCTCTCTCATGGAGGAAGGGACAGGTGGGCCTGAACCCAAGCAGACCTGTGCACAGGCACCCGGAGCAGGGAGCCCAGAGGCAGAGGGGTGTCCCTGCAGTGACAGGGCCAGTGCTAGGCCAGCCCTTTAGAGATGGGCCTGGGGCAGCGTTTGTGGTGGGGGCTGGGTTCCGGTTCAGCCCCTCACAAGGCTGGAGCCCTCATGTGAGCTCAGATCTGGGCCCAGCCCTGCACTCCCCACAGCTTGGGGGGCTCAGAGCCGGGTTCTGGGGCCCGTCTTTAACACTGGCTGACACGATGAGCTTCTCCCCAGCCCTGCCCCCAGCCGGGGTCTGGACAGTTTCCCTGCCAAGGCACAGCAGGGCACAGCCCCTTCCCCGGACATGTCCAGCCCCAGCTATTGCCAGTGATGGGCCCCTGAGGTGGGCCCGTGCTTGGGTCTGGCAGCAGGAGGTGGGATGCAGGGCTCCTGTGCCCTGTGACCAGACACACACAGGCAGGGGACTCTCCCCGGGGGGGGGGGGAGGGGAGTAGCATCTCCCGGGTCAACACTCTCTGGCCTCTGGATGGACCAGTTGCTCCAGCTGCTCAGGGGCAGACATGGGCCTGGCTTCCTGGAAAATCCATCCCTGCCTCATTTACCCCCCCCCCCCCCAATTCTCCCCCAATGGCCCCTGCAGCCCTCGGCTAGCAGGGTAGAAATGGCTGCACAGATCGGTATGGAGAGAAATCCGGGATTCAGCCTGAATTGGGGGGTGGCTCCCGGCCCCGTCTCCCATCGGCCTCCCTCTCCTGCTAGGGGTGGTGATCAATGCGACCAGGAGCTGCCTCATCAACATCGTGTCTGAAATCGCCACGGTGACCTTTGAGGAAGCTGACGCTGCCTACAGGGCTGGGATCCCCTACACTGGCAAGGTAATGGGATCCCTGGCAACCCACGTGCTCACCCCAGCGCCCTGCTGTTCCAGTCCTGCCCCACACCCACCCCAGCTCTCCCCAATCCCAACCTCCAGCGGCCCCGGCTGTACTGTTCCTGCCACACACCCACCCTAGCTCCCCACAGCCCCATCTCCATTCCTCCCCGCTGTTCCAGTCCTGCCCCACCCCAGCTCTCCCTGGTCCTGACCCCACTGCCTGGTACTGTCCCCAGAGTTTCGTGTCTCTCCCTTTATCTCCTGGCTCAGATGCTCCTGAAGGCAGCAGACGGCTCCGCACTGAAGAATGAGACTCTGCGGCTGTTTGTTAGCTCTGGAGTCATTCGTGAGAACCAGACCTTCCTGACGGATGAGTCTGGCAGAGCCTCCTTCACGCTGGACACCTCCGGCTGGACTGGGACAGTCGCTCTGCGGGTAAACAATGGGCCTCTGAGCCCAGTGGGGCTCCTGTCCTTCAGGCTCTGTTGTTGTTCTGTGGCTCATAGTATTGACTACAGGCGTGCCTAACGAGAGCCAGGTTTGGGCCCTGAGGTGCTAGGTGCTGCACACGCCAAAGCAGCAAACCACCCTGCCCAGAGAGCCTGCAGGCTGAAGAGCCAAGACAGAGGTGGGTGGGGACGGGGCAGGACCCAGCAGCAAAGCCATCAGAGGGGTGGTGCAAAAGGCATCCTAGTGCTGCCACTTCTCTTCTCAGGACCATGTGGGGTGCGGTTTAGTTAGGAAGGTCGCCCCCTTCGGGCTGCTCTGGGCACCCGCACCCACCAAAGATCCCCAGCTCGGGGCCCTACATCTCAGGGCTGCCCCATTCATACTACTGGGTTCTCTAGGCTCCTATTACAGATGCAGGGTGAGGGGCCATGGGGCTGAGCTCAACGAGCAGCATCAGAGCCAGCCCTGCCCGATGCCTGTTCTGTGCTGGCACTCAGCACCAGGCGCGCCCCCTCCCTCTCTGTCCCCAGGGGCACTTCAAGGAGGCAGGTCCCAGCATGGAGCGTGATGGAGTCTCTCCCTGTTACCCGGATGCCCATCACCGTGTGGAGCCCTTCTACTCCCGGAGCCGGAGTTTCGTGAAGTTCCGCAGGCTGGGCGGGGAGCTGCCCTGCGGCCAGACTCAGCGGCTCCACGTGGACTATGTCCTGGCGAGGGAGGCCCTAGGGCGAGGGTCCAAGAGCCTGGATTTCATCTTCCTGGTGAGGCTAAAGTGTGTGTGTCTGTCTGTGTGTGTGCGTTCTGGGAGAGCCACGCCGGGAAAAGTTACAGGGCTGCGCCCCTCCCCCCCCGTAAGGGTCCCCCCATTGTTCAGCTGTTCAATCTGGCCCTGGCTCTCTGCGGGGGCAAAGGTGTTTGCAGCTCTCAACCCCAGCCCGGCAAAGGCTGAGCCGGGAGGGGCTCTCAGAGCGGGGGTGGGGGCATTCTCCGAGGCATGTCCTGCATGGCCTGCCCGGCACTGTGCCCCGTGACGCCTGCCTGTGAGCCTGATCTGGGCGGGGGAGCACTCAGCCCCCTGTAGCTTTCGGAGGCCAAGCCTCCCGGCGGGGGAAACACTCACCGCCCGGTTCCCGCGCAGCCGCACTCACCCACAGGTGAGTAAAAAAGTTTTGTATACCCCGCACCCGAGTATACCCCATGGGGGAGGGAGGAGGTTTGTAAAAATGAATATAACCCCTGGGTTATATTCCCTAAAATACGGTATTAATGTCATGGTCTTCTGTTGAGATGTGTTTTTGTATTTAATTCCTAGACTGTCATTTCCCATTAAAAGTGCTGTCATGTGGGTGGAAATGGGGGAACTATTGCATTTAGTGATATCAGCAGAACTGACTGGAAAGGGGCCTGCGTGTTGTGTAGTTTTGCCTTAATCTTTGTATTCATGCCTGTCAGTGTGAAAAACTATTTGCATATAGTTGCATATATATTTGCATTTATATGCAACCACACTTGTGCTGAGAGTATCATTGTGGTCCCTGGGGCTTCCAAACTTGAGTAGTGTGCAGCGGCAGTCAAAAAGGCAAATAGGATGCTAGGAATTATTAAGAAAGGGATAGAAAATAAGACCCAGAATATCTTACTGCCCCTGTATAAGACTATGGGACGCCCACATCTTGAATACTGTGTACAGATGTGGTCTCCTCACCTCAAAAAAGATATTTTGGCCTTGGAAAGGGTTCAGAAAAGGTCAACTAAAATGATTAGGGGTTTGGAACGGGTTCCATATGAGGAGAGGTTAAAGCGACTGGGACTTTTCAGTTTAGAAAAGAGGAGACTGAGGGGGGATTTGATAGAGGTCTATAAAATCATGAGTGGTGTGGAGAGGGCCGATAAAGAAAAGTTATTTATTAGTTCCCTAAATAGAAGAACTAGAGGACACCAAATGAAATTAATGGGTAGCAGGTTTAAAACGAATAAAAGAAAGTTCTTCTTCACACAGCATGTAGTCAACCTGTGGAACTCCTTGCCAGAGGAGGCTGTGAAGGCTAGGACTAAAATAGAGTTTAAAGAGAAGCTAGATAATTTCATGGAGGTTAGGTCCATAAAAGGCTATTAGCCAGGGTATAAAATGGTGTCCTTGGCCTCTGTGTGTCAGAGGCTGGAGAGAGATGTCAGGAGACAAATCGCTTGATCATTGTCTTCGGTCTACCCCCTCTGGGGCACCTGGTGCTGGCCACTGTTGGTAGACAGGATACTGTGCTAGAAGGACCTTTGGTCTGACCCAGTACGGCCGTTCTTATGTTCTTATGTTCTTATGTACACAGATGACTCCAATGCCCACCAACATCTGGCAGGTACAACTACTAAGGGTATGTCTATACTACAAAGTTAATTCGAAATAACAGCAGTTATTTCGAATTAACTTTAATAGCGTCTACACAGGCAAACTGCTATTTCGAAATAAATTCAAAATAGTGGAGCCCTTATTTCGAATTTGGTAAACCTCATTCTACGAGGAGTAACACCAAATTCAAAACAGCTATTTGAAATAAAGTCCGTGTAGACAATTAATTCAAAATAGGGGCTTCCAGCCCTTCCCAGGGAGCTCTGGGCACAACCAGGAAAATTTACTCTCCTCTTCCGGAGCCATTAAAGGGGTAGACCTTGGCCATAGTGCCTGTGCCAGCTCCACGCCTGCCAGCCCAGAACCAGCAGTGGCCACCGGGGCCAATGACCCAGTGGCCCCAAAACATGAGCCAGCAAGCCACTGGCAGCCAGCCCTCAACCATTCCCCAGGAGCAGTCTGCCAGCTAGTAGGAGCCTGACAGGGGCTGGAGAAGGCGGGCGCCTTCCTGGTCCAGGGTGGAGATCATGGACCTTGTTCAGATTTGGAGGGGATGCCCCCAATGTCCATGATCTCTGCACGCTCTCCCTCAGGGCTTCCTGGATCCTGACAGCCCCCTGATGGGCCCCCGAGATGGCAGACTGCAGCAAGTACAGCTGGGCTGATGGCAATGACCCCACGAGATGCACCGGTGTGCCCAGGGGCAGCTCTAGCTCCATGTGGCTGAGTGCTGTGGTGTCCCGAGTGCGGGCACTCAAAGACAGGACTGCTTTGCTGTCCCTCATCGAGGTAGACAAGCAAGCGGGGAACCCTGAGAACTGTCTGTCTGGGGTGTAGGGTCCCTTTAAGCATGGAGCTCAGTTAGCCTCAGGCAGCAGCCCCATGCACTAAGTCCCAACCTGATGCCCTGCAGCACTGGTTCCGGCCAGCCTTAACTTCGATTCAGGGTCCACTCAGTGTGGACATTTCAAAATAGCAAAGTACTATTTCGAAATAATTTTTGTGTATAGATGTGTTATTTTGAATTAACTATTTCGAATTAAGTTAATTCGAAATAGCGCTGTAGTGTAGACATACCCTAAGTCACCTGAGTGTAGCATCCACAGGGATGGAGAAGTTACTCACCCAGTGCTGTAACGATGGTTCTCCAAGACGTGTGTCCTTGTGGGTACTCCACTGCCCTCCTTTCCTCCCCTCTGCTTGGAGTCCTTTAATGGATTTCAGGTAGAAAAAGAAAAGAGGGAGATGTGTGCTGCTTATGCTCCCAACAAACAGGAGTCGTGCAAGACAGGGAGTGCACAACATGGTGCGAGGGGCACTGCTCACCAAAAACCTCCGATCAGCGGTGCAAGGACGCACTGAGACCTGAGTGGAGTACCCACAGGGACACACATCTCAAAGAGCCATCGTTATGCACAGGGTGACGAACTTATTCATTTATGAAGTTTTGGGGGGACCGTGACTCTGGACAGTTGTCTGTGGCTAGCTAGTCTTACTGTGACCAGGGGGAGAGTCTCTGAAATGTTGGCCCGAGGAAGATAGCTGTCTGTTGGTGCAGGAAAGCAGTGTGTCTGAATGAGGTTTCTGATTGCCTGTCTGGTGTCTCAGAAGTGAGGCTGGAATTAGACACAGGTCAGAGAGAACTCAAGGGTCATGAAAATGTTTCTCTAAAGCAGATTGCAATTGATGGTCAGGTGAAGCCCTAATAGAGGAGAAAGATAAAGTTCTTCTTCGAGTGAATGTCCCCGTGGGTTCACTTTGGGTGCTGGTGAGTCCTCACGCTGGTGACTGGAGATTTTTCTAGCAGTGTCCTTCCATGCCGAGCGTGTGCAGTAGCGTCTCCTTATGCCATTGGTGTCTGTGAGGTGCTGTGCCATGCACACACCTCAGTTCCTTCTCTACCATCCTCCGCTGCAGACAAAGCTCCCTGTCAGTGGCCTCCTTTTGACCTAAACAAGAAAAAAGAGTAAAATTTCCCCAGTTTTCCTTTTATCCAAGTTTCTACTTCTTCCCTTCCTATTCATTAAAAAAAACCTTTTTCCTCAAAAATAAACAAACATGTTTTCTTCATTTCCAGTTTAAAATGCTCACCAGGTTTCAAACACTGTGACTCTTGTTGCTAAGCCATGCCGGTGTCCGACGGCCACTCTTCCTGTAGCAACTGCGTAGGAGAGGCACATATGGCGTAGAAGTGCCCCCAATGCTCGAACCTCATGGCCAGAGCAAGGTGGGACTGTGCTAACAGGCTGAAAACTTCCCTGTATGAGAAGTTGTTACAACCTTTGCATGATGACTCTCCCCCCAGAAATAAAGCCATGGACAAGACCAGAGATATGAGCATCAGTCATCCCTCTACCTCCTCTGATAGGGCAAAAGAAAAGCCTTTGGTTTCCTAAGCCAGATTGCTGCCCCCAGCACCGAGCTCATCCAAAGTGACAAGCCTGGCACCTTAGGTATGGCACTGGGTATAAGGGAAACTGAGGAGTTGGTGCAATGCTTCTGTACTGCCCAGGAAAAGTGAGTTGCTGCTTGGAGAAGCTCCTAAGGAAGAGAATCCTCCCAGTGATTTTTTGCAGTAAATTTGCTGTGGTTGACGGGAGTAATTTTGTTGAGGGGGTTAGGGTTAGGGTTTTACAGAAGGTCTACCTGTAAAAGGCAGCAGTTTATTTCGTAAGAAACTTGTGTCAGTACCTAAGAGCCAGAATTTTTCTGTTAAAAGTGACTCAACTGATTGCATTTGAGAAATCCAGTGTGGACAGTTTTAAGGAGACTTCAGATAGGTTGAAAGTTGTTTCAGAGGAATTGGAAACAGCCAGATAATTGGAACAGCCCTCTGATGAGCCCTGGTCGGTTCCTTCAGCATTTGTACCAAGACGTTATCCCCAACATTCTCCAAAAACTTCCTGGATTGTCTGTGTCCTGCTGTATTTGTCTGCTAACAGATTTCAGGGTGATTAAAGTCCCCACGAGAACCAGAGCCTGTGATCTGGAAGCTTCTCTCAGTTGTCTGAAGAAAGCCTTGTCTGCCTCATCCACCTGATCCGGTCTATAGCAGACACCAACCACAACATCACACCTGTGCTTCTACCTCTAAACTGAACCCATGGGCTGTGTCTACATTGGCACCCTTTTCCGGAAAAGGGATACTAATGAGACCAGTCTGAATTGCAAATGCCCCGGGGATTTAAATTTTCCCCACAGCATTTGCATGAACATGGCTGCCACTTTTTTCCAGCTCGGGGCTTTGCTGGAAAAAAGTGCCAGTCTAGACAGGGATCTTGCGGAAAATAAAGCCTTTTCCAGAAGATCCCTTATTCCTCTTTAAAATCAGGAAAAAAGTGGCAGCCATGTTCATGTAAATGCCGCGGGGAAAATTTAAATCCCCGGGGCATTTGCAATTCCGACTGGTCTCATTAGCATCCCTTTTCCGGAAAAGGGTGCCAATGTAGACGTAGCCATAGACTCTCAACAGGCTTTTCACCCTCCTTCCTTGCTGCAGAGGCCCTACCCCCGCGGCCCTACTGAGCATGCCCAGGCTGCAGCTCAGCTATAAAATCCTGGGAAGAGACTCAGTCTGGGCTGGTGGTTGGAGGAGAAGGACCAAAGAAGGGAGCTCCTGACCAGTGTCCACTAGCGACCCCAGGAGAAGCCAGCGGAAGCACCAGGATCAATTGGGACATCACTGGAGTCGGCCATAAGGGAGTAGTTGCCCCCGAGAATGCGGAGGACCCTGCAAGTACGTGGGAAGAGGCCCCACTGGACTCAGACCAGGTAGGAAAGGGCCCAGGGCAGGAGCAGGGGCAGGAGCAGCCTCTTCCACCCCAGGAACCTTGGCGTGTTTCTGTAGGATTTCCCTCACTGGGGGAGTGGCGGGCCGTCCTGCCACTCACAGGGCCCTGGGCCAGGACCCGATGGAGTAGGGTGGGCACGGGTCCCCCTACCAGGGGTGTAGCCCCTCTGGATCCGTGACCCGCTGACACAACCCTGCCTTAGAGGGCCAGACATTCACCTTGTTTAGAGACTCTAACCAGTGGGCCATGGGCCTTGTCTTAAAGGGCCAGCCAGTGACTTTATATGTTGATTTGGGGTCTTGTCCCTGCCCTCCAAAGGGGGCAGGAGAAACCGCCCCACGACAATACTGGAGCTCTGAGCAATCATAGTGCTCTCTTACATACAGTGCAACTCCTCCTCCATTTCTCCCCTGCCTGTTCTTCCTGAACAGTTTATACCCTTCTATGACAGTGCTCCAGTCATGCGAGTCATCCCACCAAGTCTCTGTTATTCCAATCAAATCATAGTTCTTGTACTGGGCCAGGGTTTCTAATTCTTCCTGTTTGTTTCCCAGGCTTCTTGCAGTCCTGTACAAACACCTTAGATAATCAGTTGTTTGCCCTGCCTTCTCCATTCAACCTTCTCCATTCAAATCAGGGGTCCTCCTTTGTTGCATGTTCCTCCTTGTGTTTCTTCCTGGTATCGGACTTTCCCACTCACCTCAGGGTTTTGTCCCCCAACGAACCTAGTTTAAAGCCTCCTCACTAGGTTTGCAAGGCTGCCTGAGAAGATGCTCTTTCCTCTCTGGGTTCGGTGGATCCCATCTCTTTCTAACAATTCTCATGCCCAGAACAGAGTCCCATGGGCAAAGAAGGCAAAGCCCTCTCTCCGTCACCATCTGTGCAACCGCACATTTACTTCCTCAATTCGACAATCCCTCCCTGGACCTTTTCCTTCAACAGGGAGGATGGACAAGAACACCACTTGCACTTCAAATTCTTTGATCCTTCTTCCCAGCATTACATAATCCACAGTAACCCGCTCAAGGTCATTCTTGGCCATATCATTAGTTCCCACATGGAGAAGCAGGAAGGGGTAGCGATCCGAAGGTTTGATCATTTTTGGAAGACTCTCAGTCACATCCTGAATTCGAGCTCCCGGTAAGCAGCACACCTCTTGAGATTCCAGGTCTGGACGGCAGATGGATGACTCAGTCCCTTTTAGGAAGGAGTCCCTGACCATCACCCATCTTTTTCTTTTTGGGAGTGGTGGTCATGAAACGCCCATCTCTTGGACTACGCATCCCATGCCTTTTGGTAGATGGTGTTCCCTTCTGATTTTTTTTCTCTGAGAGGTCCCTGTCAAAGCATTCTCTAATGCAGTGCCTGTGGAGAGAGCCTGAAAGTGATTACTTACCTCTACAGGAATGGGGGATACCTGAGTTGGCCTTCTTTTTCTAGAGGTTACATGCTGCCAGTTCCCTTCTTTGTCCTGTTGTGACGGACCGGGCCGTGTCTGGGCACAGCTGAGGGCGCCCGCTCAGGGTGAATTGCTCAAATCCGGGGCTCCTTACAGCCCCCAGACTGGTGACCTCTCCAAACAGGCCACAAACCAGTCCCACAGAGCGCTTCAGCAGCCTGCCTGAAGCCTCATGAGCAAAACCCCTCCGACACCCCAGCAATATCCGTGCCCCAGACGGCCCCGGGCCTCATTCACAGGTGGGGGGTCCTAGCACCCAATCCCACCTACCCCGAACAAGTTCTGTCCGGTTCCAAGAAACCAGCCACAGATCCCTGGTCAATTTACCCTCTGGACCTTACCCACAAATCACGCTGGGCCAGTCCTTTAGCATCTAACAACTAAAGGTTTATTAACACAAGAAAGAAAAGCATGAGAGGAAGGTTGTTAAAGATTAGTACGTTACATGCACCGAATCTCCCAGTCCTCGATGCAGGCTCTAGCAGAGATGTACAGCTGCTGGTTTAAAAGTTCTTGTTGCACATCCTATCATCAGGATGGGTTCACAGGTCTTCCAGGCTCTTCGATCCCTGCAGTGCTGCCTCTGGGATGAAGTGCTGAGCTGAGAACAAAATGGCATCAACCACATGGCCTCTTTATACCTCCTTCCTGGCCTCTTCTAGTATGTAGCAGGTCACCTGGTCAGAGGCCAATCTCTGTGTTCCCTGCTGGCTGCTCTCAGGTGACAGCCCCCATTCTTTGGGTGTGTCCTTGGCCCACTGAGAGCCATTGTTCCACAGGGCCTCGGTAATTAGCATGTCCACAGGCTCGGCCCTGCCCAATGCTTAACCACATGCAGGGAAATCTTCAGTGTCCATACAAGTACATGCTAATAATTGCACACACAGACATTATACAAACACATGAACAGCGTACATAGGATTATCCGATAATAAGCTTCTATTCAATACCTCACATGGCCCCCTTCTATACCATTTTTGGGGCCAACACTCCCACCCATGTGCGCATCAGTGATCCAGCTGCTCCCCCCAAGATCCAGCAATGTGACACCTGTACTGACCTCACTGGCTCTTCCGCCTGCCATGCCTGCAGGATTAAACGCTGCCTTGTACTGAGGAAGTCTTCATCCTCTCTGATAGAGTGTAGGGTCAATACTTGAACCTCCAGTCCTCTAATTTTTTCCTTCCAAAATGGCGACCAATTTGCACTTAGTGCAGATGAAATCCCTTCTTTCTTCCAAGAGGAAACAAACATGGCACATGCTGTGCAGTTAACAACAGCAGACCTATCACCATCCATTTCTGCATTTCTAGAAGAAAGATTTTAAAGGATGGCAAATGTACCTCACCCCCGTCCCAACTCCCTCTCAAAACTCCCTGTTAGCAGTCTCTGTTTGCAAGCTCCCTAGTCACTGACTCACTGCTTTAGAAAGCCCTGGATTGCCTGATAGTCCCTCCCCCTGCTAAGGCTCAGCCAATCAGCAGAGGCTTCTAGATTTCAAATCTTGATTAGAAGCCCACAGCTGCCAGCTCTCAGTCACAGCACACACTCTGTGGGGGAGGGGAAGGTGAAAAAAACCCAAACCAAACAAAAAACCCATCTCCACACTCACAAACACAAGCTCAGCACACATCAAGAAATCCCCAAACACAATACACACTACAGACAGCCACTTCCCTCAAGGGTCCTGTGTTTGTTTCTCCTTCGCCTGGAGAACTCCCTCTCAAAACTCCCTGTTAGCAGTCCCCATTTGCACCCCTGGTTTGTAGTATTCTGATTCTGCTTGTGCTGCTCATGTACACGTGTGACTTTTGTATATAAAGTTATGAATATGGGCTCTGTGCTTGTAGTTTAAGTGTTTTCTGTCTGGGAGACAGCAGCAGGTGTCAACCACTTATTGGAAGGAGTGGTTATCCATGAATAGCTCTGCTGCATGGACAATGGATCTTACACCCTCAGCCTAATTCCTTAGTGGTTGATGATGCAAATTGAAGGTCCAAAAACCCTCAGCACGAGGCACATACACAGGACAAAGACCACAAACGCCTGGACGTCTTTGGGAGGAAAATGTACTCTCCTCAATCTTTCAGGTTTGCATAGCCAACTACATGGCACTACTTGCAAATCATGATATCGATAATTGTGTGACACTAACAGAGCTCATGCACAATATTGCAGAGGATAAAAAAACCTATCCTCAAAGGAGTCATCAAAGAGGGATACTCTATATCCTGTATGGTGTTACAGATGGCCCTTGATACCACAGATATGGCCGCAAGAGCAACTGTGATGTCTATGGTAATGAGATGTGCTTCTTGGCTGCAAGCAGCAGGAGTCCTTAAGGTTCTCCAGGCCAAAGTAGAGGACCTGCCATTCAATAAGGCCAAATTTGTGGCTGGTACCAACAAGGCCTTGCACTCTAGCAAATATTCATGCACTACCTTATGCACATTGGGTTGTACACTCCACTCTACTGAAGGAAGCGCTTTCCCGCAGACACAGGGAAACGGCCTTTACTAGACAACAGTACCGGCCTTCTGAGCAGGACCACTTCTGACTGAGACCAATGTAGAAGAGCCCGAAACAACTGCTCTTTCATGACTCAGGTCTCTAGGCAGCACGTATGAGAATCTGGTTGAGGGTCTGCCTGACCTCCCTTCCACTTCAGTATCTGGCAAGTCCTACATATTTTACCACCTCCCCTATTACAATCAATGGGCAGCAATCACTACAAATCTGTGGGTCCTAGAAATCATCAGCCGGGGATATCCTATCCCCTCCACAGCAATCCCCCCAACTTCCCCTTCCCCTTCCTCTCTTCAGGGACACCTCTCACGACACATTGCCCCACCGACAGGTTCATTACCTCCTCAGCACAGGAGCCATAGAACTAGTCTAAGAAAAATACAAGGGAGAGGTTTTTATTCAAATTATTTTCTCACTGAAAAGAGAACATGGAGTTGGAGGCCCATCTTGGACCTACACCGATGAAACAAGCACCTCTGCAAGCAGCGATTCACAATGATCACTCTCCACTATGATTCTGGCAGTGAACAGAGGGGCTGGATTGGAGCCCTCAACTTCCAAGATGCAGAGTTTCACATCACAATAGATCCCGCACGCAGGCGTTCCCTGCGATTCGTGGTAGCTTCACACCACTTCCAGTACAGAGGCCTCCCGTTCAGACTCTGCTCTGCTCCCAGAGCTTTATCCAAGACCCTCGTGGTGCCAGCAGAGCATCTCAGATGGAATGGTATCGTAGTGTTCCCTTATCTGGACTATTACCTTATCCAAGGTACCTTGCAATGGGCCATGAAAGACATGATCAAATTCACAAAGGCCTTTCTTCAGTCATTAGGCTTCATTATCAATGAGCAGAAATTCACAGTACGCCCCACGCAATCCTTGGAGTTCATCAGGGCTCACGTAGATTCCACAACAGCACAAGCCTATCTCCCCAGTCACCCTTTTGGCAGTATAAGAAGACTCATCACTAATGTTACCACCAGCCTGACCGTGCCCATCCGAACTTGCCTCAAGCGTATGGGGTGCGTGGTGGCCTCCACTTACATAGTCCTGCTCTTTTGATGTTTCCAGCACTGGATTTCTTCAGTGAACCTGCCAGCCAGCTGCCTCATCCACAGGCACGTTTCGCCTCTTCCAAAAGTCCTTACTTCCCTGCAATGGTGGATCCAGGCTCAGAATCTCTGCAAAGCGGGGTGGAGTTCGGGGGGATGGGTGCATTTTCATCTGGATCAGCCATCCAAACAGATTACTGCGGGTGTCTCACTGGGGAGCACACTTCCCTACAAAGTGACAGGTCCTACAAAGAGGAGTCCAGACTCCACGTAAATGTGCTCAAGGTTTGCACAGGTCACTTCCTCCCAGACATCTACGGCTCTTCGGTTCATCTCCTCATGACAATATGACTACTTGGGTTTACATCAACCCCTAAGGGGGTTGCGAGATCCCAGTTGTTATGTGCAGAGGCAGTCAGGCTCTGGAATTGGTGTATTGACCACAACATAACCATCACGGCGGCATACTTACCTGGGGACGAGAATATTATGGCTGATACACTCACCTGCAACTTCCTCACAGAACACGAGTGGAGCTGCATGATCAGATAACCCGTGAGCTGTTCCAATGCTGGGGTGTACTGCAGACAGACCCTTTTGTGACCAGACAGAACTCCAAATGCCCCCAGTACTGTTAGAGAGCGGGCATAGGACATGGCTCCCTGGGAGATGTAATACTCCTCACTTGGGGGCCCATCTGTTATACACCTTCCCTCCTATTCCTCTCATTCCCAGAGATACAGGCAGACAGGGCCTGGCTAATTCTAATAGCCCCAGCATAGGAACAGAAATGGTTCCCACATCTTTAGCAACTCTCTCTACAACTTCCTTGCCCGCTTCTGACCCGCCTGGACCATAGAATCATAGATCTGGAAGAGACTGTAGCAGGTCACCAAGTCCAGCCCCTTGCCCAAGGCAGGACCAATCAACCCAGCCAGGGCTTTGCCAAACTGAGACTTAAAAACCTCTATGGATGGATATTCCACCACCTCCCTAGGGAACCCATCCCAGTGTTTCCCCACCCGCCTAGAGAAATAGTTTTTCCTAATATCCAACCTAGACCTCCCCTACAGTGGCCAATACCAGATACCCCAGAGGGAGGGATCACAACAGCTAATCCTCACGTGATCCCTGCCACACAAACAGAGGCTAGGGACACCATTCCTACCTATCCTGGCTAATAGCCATTGATGGACCTAATCTCCATAACTCTATCTAGCTCTTTTTTGAACCTTTTAAAAGTCCTAGTCTTTACAACATCCTCTTACAAAGAGTTTCACAGGTTGACCGTGTGCTGAGTAGAGAAAAACTTTCTTTTGTTTTTTTTTAAACCTGCTGCCTCATTGATTTCATTTAGTGACACCAACAGTGGAGCACCCACAGGGACACACATCTCAAAAAACAATCATTACTGCACACAGTGAGTAACCTTTCTTTCAGATTGACATCCAGTGACAAACATCACAAAATACTCAACCTCCTCCACCACTCTACAACTGCATATTACGAATTATTCAGTGTTCCTGGCCAATCATAACTTTGATGGTTACTCAGAACTGGCTGCTCTCCTTTAGCATCTACCAGACTCCAGAATGTCCAATTCTATGGACCATCATCTATGAGGAGGACACTATTGCATGTACGGCCTTGCAGTCCTCCCTTTTCATGGCTGATATGGCAACCAAGGTGTGACGGACCGGGCCGTGTCTGGGCACAGCTTAGGGCGTCCGCTCAGGGCGAATTGCTCAAATCCGGGGCTCTTTACAGTCCCCCTGATTGGCGACCTCTCCAAACAGGCCACTAACCAGTCTCACAGAGCGCTTCAGCTGCCTGCCTGAAGCCTCCAGAGCAAAACCCCTCTGACACCCCAGCAATATCCGTGCCCCAGATGGCCCCGGGCCTATACACAGGTGGGGGGTCCTAGCACCCAATCCCACCTACCCCGAACAAGTCCTGTCCGGTTCCAAGAAACCAGCCACAGATCCCTGGTCAATTTACCCTCTGGATCTTACCCACAAATCACGCTGGGCCAATCCTTTAGAATCTAAAACTAAAGGTTTATCAACACAAGAAAGAAAAGCATGAGAGTAAGGTTATTAAAGTACAGTACGTTACATGCACCGAATTTCCCAGTTCTCGATGCAGGCTCTAGCAGAGATGTTGCAGCTGCTGGTTTAAAAGTTCTTATTGCACATCCTGAGATCAGGATGGGTTCACAGGTCTTCCGGGCTCTTCAATCCCTGCAGTGCTGCCTCTGGGATGAAGTGCTGAGCTGAGAACAAAATGGCATCGACCACATGGCCTCTTTATACTCCTTCCTGGCCTCTTCTAGTCTGCAGCAAGTCACCTGGTCAGAGGCCAATCTCTGCTGGCAGCCCTTGGGTCTCCGCCCTCCTGCTTTAGGTGTGTCTTTGGGCCATCAAGGGCCATTGTTCCACAGGGCTTTGCTACCCAGCCTGTCCATAGCAATGCTCAACCACATTCACAGAAATATTCAGCTTCCACACATATTACAGATTCCTACCTACACACATAGACATTATACATTCACATAAATAGCGTACATAAGATCAACAAACAATTCAATCCCCATTCAATCCCCCCATACCAATTTCTGGGGCCAACACCCCCACCCAGGGGTGCAGCAGCGATCTGGCTGCTTCCCTCCAATTCAGCAACGTGACACCCCCAACGCAAAATTGATGCAGGAAGTGATGCCAGTAACATCACTGAGGGCATCACAGGCCTCCCCCAACAAAATGGTGGTGTGCCTCAGTTTCCCTTCTTACACAGGACCTTCTGGCTGGAACCCTTTTTGTACTGTAAGAAGTTCCAAGCCCAGTTACAAGTGTTAACCACGAAATAGCAACATCACAATGTCCCCTTACATACCGTCTGTCGTTTGGTACATCTCCAGACAGATTACATGGTATTTCCATAAGCTCATGCACACTGTATACCGTTACAATTCTCTGCAACAATAATACATTGGTTACAAGAATTAACATCAGTAACAAGAACAATCCTACATCAGGTGTATACTGAAATTCTCCGTCAGGCCCCTTCTCTGGCCCCACACCATTGCAGTTTTGGCCCTTCAGGTTTAAACTGCAAATCTTCTTGGCCAAAGCAAGTCCTGCCCCTCCCCCTTGTCCTCTGGGCTCCAGGCCTGAAACCTCTGGCCTGACCAAGACAAAGGGCTGGCTGGGTGTGACTCCCTGGCTCACAATGGCCCTGGAATTCTCCCCCTTCCCCCACTCAGTGGGGTAACAGCAGTAAGCTGTAGACTCCCAAGTCTCTCCTCTGTCCCTCTCTAACCTCTGTTTCCACATGGAACCAGATATCAACCTCCCTGATTGAGTATGAGTGTCCAGAGATGGGCGCATAACTGCCATCTCCTGCATCCTAGGGAGAGTGACCACACAGCTGTTCTGCTCTGCATACTTAGCTACCCAGCCCTTCTCCTGAATCTGAGACACTAAGTTCCCACTCTCCTCCCTCTCCTGGGAACAATCCTGTTCCACACACACTGACTTCCCAGCAAGCTGGTCACCCACAGTCACTGGGTTAATCGCCTGCTCCAGTTCTCTGGCTGTTCCTGCCTCCTCTGGAACAACCCTCAGTCCCTCCGAGACCTCTCCACCACCATCCACACTGGGTTTCCCTAAACCCACGTCAGTGGAGTCACTGCTAACAGACAAATTCTGTCTGTCAGGCACCAAAACAAGTGCCTCACACAAGAAGCTGCTGCCTTTTACAGGCAGAGCTTTCTCCTGAATGCCTTCTCCAAGCCAGGCATCGTCACCTCTCTCAGTTACTGCAAACTGCTTGCTACAAGCACTGCCAGGACTCTCCTCCCTATGAGCTTCCTTAAGCAGCAGTTCACCCTTCCCTGGCTCTGCAGTAGCATTGCCCCAACCAATTCCTCCTGCAATTCCCTTACTCCCTGAGTCATCTCTGGCCCCTCAGGTGGATTCACAGATAATCCCCTTTCAGGCACATAGATAGACTCACAAGAGACAGGGTCAGAGGCACCTTCACTCCCTGTGCAGCTCTCTAGATGGCTGTAAACGGCCACACCATCATTAGGCACCAGAGTTAACACACCCTCATTCTCTCCTTGTGCCTGGGCTAAGGGGTCTCCCTGCTCCCACCGAGCAGCTCCCCCCTCTTCCAGCAACACAGCAGCATCAGGCACAATATCAGGGTCACCACTGTCCGGTCTCTGGGGTTCTGGTAAAACACTGACTGACTCTACCTGAGTCACCTCATCCCTTTCCCCAGCAGACACAAACCTTGGGCCACCCCCTTCCTGGGCCTTAGCCATATCCAGACCCAACTCTGGGACAACAACACTGCTCTCAGCCTTCACAGGCTGTGGGGCATCTTCCTCAGACACAGGAAGAAACTCTTCCCCACACACAGCCAGACAACCAGAGACAGTTTCACC
The DNA here is from genome assembly GCF_049634645.1 of Pelodiscus sinensis. Taxonomy (NCBI): domain Eukaryota; kingdom Metazoa; phylum Chordata; order Testudines; family Trionychidae; genus Pelodiscus; species Pelodiscus sinensis. The sequence goes on from NW_027466048.1 coordinate 579,315, forward strand.
CTTGTCCCAACACCCCTGGCTAATCTCAGGCATACAGCTAGCCACTGGGACAGCTTCCTTTACTGCCCCACTGCTACTTCCACCAGCCAAATCGCCAGCTTGCACACACTGTGCTTCTTCACCCAAATCAACTTCAGCTTGTGCAAGTTCAATTCCACAAACCTCACCAGCCACCAACTCCTCAACTAAAACTTCACTCTGGCCAGCCACTCCAGGCTGCCTCAGAGAAACACTTCCCTGATTTCTGGGCTCTTCCTGCCCTGGTTCTGATTCCAGCCTCACTTCTGAGGCATCAGACGGGCCCTCACCCACAGGCTCACTGCCCCCCTGCACAGACACACAGCCGTCTGCCACAGGCACACATGTAGAGACACTTTCCCCTTGGTTACAGGGAGACTGACCAGCTCCAGGAAACTTTTCATACCCACATGCACCCCCTTCCCAAACCTCCCTGTTAGCTACAGGTAACACAAAAGGTTTGCATTTACACATGCTTTGGGGTTGGGTTTTCACATCAGCTGGGTAAAATACGTCTGCCATATCATAAGCACACCGCCTACCCACAGAGTTATACATTGAACCTTCAGGAGGATACAGTCTCTCTTGTTCTTTTAGTCTCTTAAGCTGGAGGTCAAGTCTAGCATTTTCCTCCCTGGCTAGGGCCATCTTCTTTGCATGCTCTGCCCTTCTCTCTGCATACTCTGCCATTCTCTCTGCATGTTCTGCTTTTCTCATCTCAAGTTCCCAATCCATCTCCTGCTTTCTCTTAGCAATTTCTTCATCTGCCTTCCGCCTTCTTTCAGCAGCCTCCTTAGCTTGCTTCTGCTCCTTTTCATCCACATCTCTGGTTAATAACAGCACTACCAGATCTAGTTTAGAGGCCCTTTTCCTAAAGGCAATGCCTCTCCCCAAGCACAAATCCTTCAGAGCACTTTTGCTCAGACTCTCATATAATTCCGGGTTCATCGCAGCGGCTCTTTAATCAACCAAACTCTCAACACCAAAAATCAAATTTAGACAGCGTGGGGTCCTGATCCCAAAGTTCAATTGACCAAGATCTGTGGATCCTGCCGACTACGCCACTGTGACGGACCGGGCCGTGTCTGGGCACAGCTTAGGGCGTCCGCTCAGGGCGAATTGCTCAAATCCGGGGCTCTTTACAGTCCCCCTGATTGGCGACCTCTCCAAACAGGCCACAAACCAGTCTCACAGAGCGCTTCAGCTGCCTGCCTGAAGCCTCCAGAGCAAAACCCCTCTGACACCCCAGCAATATCCGTGCCCCAGATGGCCCCGGGCCTATACACAGGTGGGGGGTCCTAGCACCCAATCCCACCTACCCCGAACAAGTCCTGTCCGGTTCCAAGAAACCAGCCACAGATCCCTGGTCAATTTACCCTCTGGATCTTACCCACAAATCACGCTGGGCCAATCCTTTAGAATCTAAAACTAAAGGTTTATCAACACAAGAAAGAAAAGCATGAGAGTAAGGTTATTAAAGTACAGTACGTTACATGCACCGAATTTCCCAGTTCTCGATGCAGGCTCTAGCAGAGATGTTGCAGCTGCTGGTTTAAAAGTTCTTATTGCACATCCTGAGATCAGGATGGGTTCACAGGTCTTCCGGGCTCTTCAATCCCTGCAGTGCTGCCTCTGGGATGAAGTGCTGAGCTGAGAACAAAATGGCATCGACCACATGGCCTCTTTATACTCCTTCCTGGCCTCTTCTAGTCTGCAGCAAGTCACCTGGTCAGAGGCCAATCTCTGCTGGCAGCCCTTGGGTCTCCGCCCTCCTGCTTTAGGTGTGTCTTTGGGCCATCAAGGGCCATTGTTCCACAGGGCTTTGCTACCCAGCCTGTCCATAGCAATGCTCAACCACATTCACAGAAATATTCAGCTTCCACACATATTACAGATTCCTACCTACACACATAGACATTATACATTCACATAAATAGCGTACATAAGATCAACAAACAATTCAATCCCCATTCAATCCCCCCATACCAATTTCTGGGGCCAACACCCCCACCCAGGGGTGCAGCAGCGATCTGGCTGCTTCCCTCCAATTCAGCAACGTGACACAAGGTGACCACCACAGTGATCGTAATGCATATTGCGTTATGGTTGCAACCAGCAGCAGTTCCCAAAGACCGCCAAAGTAAAGCGGAAAACCTTCCCTTTGACAAGGCTAAACTGTTTTCCGCCAAGATAGATGAAGTCCTGCAGAGTAGTAAGGATTCAGGAAAGACTCTACATACCCAGGGCATGTACATGCTACTGTTGTGTCAAAAAAGAAACACACCCTACAATAAGAACAGGGACCGTTATTATAATCAACCCCAACAGAGGTCCTATGATGTTAGTTTCCTCCACACAATGCCTTTGAGAAGACTTCCGTCGCAATCCCACTCCTCCATTTCTCAGGCGACCAAACAATACATTTGAGGATTTGGTCAAGGGTCCTCCTGACCTCCCCACCAATCTAGTGCCAGTAAACCATCTTTTTACCCACAAATTACGTCTCTTCCTCCAACGCTGGGATGCCATTACATCAGACCTGTGGGTCTTGGAGATTATCACACAGGTACACTATCACCTTGCTTTCGCTTCCCCTTAGTCTTTCCCCTTCCCAGTCCTCTTCCAGGGATGCCTATCATGAGATCCATCTCAGACAAGAGGCCGACAATAGGAGCAATAGAGAAGGCCCTAGCGCACATTGAGTGTCTTTTACTGAAACTACTTCCTAACTGAGAAGCATACAGGAAGATAGAGATATATTTTAGACCCCTGCAAATTAAACAAATTCCTATACAAACAACATTCCAAGATGGTCACATTAGCACCGATCATACCAGCACTGGACCAAGGGGACCGGTTTGCAATCCTCAACCTACAGTATGTGTACTTTTATGTCACTGTACACCCAGCTCACAGATGATACTTATGTTCCACCATTGGCGATGGCCACTTTCAATACAGAGTCCTCCCCTTGGGCTGTCATCCACCCCCCATGTTTTCTCAAAGGTCCTTGCAGTGGTGATGGTGCACCTTCGACAACAAGGGGTAATGCTATTCCCTTTTTTAGACGACTGCCTCATAAAGGGATGGCCTCCCACAGAGGCAGCTGACATGGTCCAAAAGACCATTATTGCTTCAGGCTCCTAATAAACGACCAGATATTAACTTTAGATCCAGTTCAGAACAGTTCATTGGATCTTGACTTGACTCTCTATCCACCTGAGCATATCTACCATAGCATGGGTTCTTGGCTATCCACCAGTCAGAGCCTATGGAACAAATCACTACCGATGTGTCCTTACTGGGCTGGAGGGGTTCACCTCAATCACCAGACTGCTCAGGACAGATGGCTGCTGCATGGAATGATGCTACATAGCAATCTATTCAAACTCAGAGCAGTGAGGAATGCTTGTGTGCACTTCACAAACATCATTACCAACTTGGCTATCCACATACTTGCAGACAACATGACTACCATGTTTTGTATAAACAAATGAGAGGAGCCTGTTCTCCATCCCTCTGTGAGGAGGCCATACGACTATGGAGTTGGTACATTCGTCATGGAGTTACCATGGGGTAAACAATATCACAGTGGATGTCCTCAGCTGCATCTTCACCACTGCTCAAAAGTGGGAACTATACCCTGCTGAGTTGACACAAGTATTCCACCTTTGAGGCCATCCATCAACAGTGCCACGTGCCCTTGTTTCTGTTCCAGGGCCGGTCTATGGGACCAACCACTCTATTATGTGTTCCCACCAATCCCATTTATCCCCAGGGTTCTCCACGAGATACGTACCGACAGGGCTCATATTATTCTGACCATCCTATCATGGACCAGGCAAACCTAGTTCCCATATCTCCACCACATGACGATGGCTCCATCACTCCAGTTTCCTCACAGCCACAACCTCCTCTCTCGGAACCAAGCAAGCTACTCCATCCTCAGCCTCAAGCCCTTCACCTTCATGCCTGGCTTCTCTCTGGTTTCATGGACCTTAGTCCCAGTGCTCTGAACTAGTGAGATCTATCCTCCTCCACAGTAGGCGGCCACCTACTAGACTTTCTTACCTGCAGAAATGGAAGCATTTCATTTGTTGATACCCTCTGGTGTCAACAAATTCCCCTCATTCCCAATACTACTTCATTTCCTGTTGACCCAGACTACATGCTACATCTAAAGAGCTCTGGGCTATGCCTCTCTTCCCTGAACGTATCCCTGGAAGCAATAGCAACCTTCCATGAACCAATAGACAGGCCAACTGTCTTCACACACTACCCACTATGAGGAGATTGCGTCACGGTCTCCTGAATCTCTATCTTTCTCATAAGCTCCCAGGCTGTGATTTTGCGCAAAAGCGCCTGTTTTTGCGCAAAAACATGCTGCCTGTCTACACTGGTGGGGAGTTCTTGCACAAGAACACTGACGTTCTAATGTGTGAAATCAGTGCATCTTGCGCAAGAACTATGATGCTCCCGCTCAGGAATAAGCCCTCTTGTGCAACTGTTCTTGCGCAAGAGGCCAGTGTAGACAGGCAACATGAATTTCTTGCGCAAAAAAGCCTGATGGCTAAAATGGCCACCAGAGCTTTCTTGCGCAAGAGAGCGTCTACACTGGCACGGATGCTTTTGCGCAAAAGCACATCTCTTGCGCAAAAGCACATGCCAGTGTAGACGCTCTCTTGCACAAATACTGTAAGACAAAAACTCTTGCGTTAAAGAGTATTTGCACCAAATCTTGCCAATATAGACATAGCCCCTATGTTCTCAAGGAACTTGAACTTGGTGCTAGATTGCCTCATTAAACCTCCATTTGAGCCTATGGCCACATGCACTAATGGCTGAATTAACCTACACAGTCTTCTCAAAAGACAGGGTTACCTTATGTCCACACCCTGCATTTCTACCAAAGATTAGTTCCTCATTCCACATCCATGAGCCCATAGTGTTGCCCATCTTTTATTCGAAACCTCATGCGTCTTTTAAACAGTCACTGTTGCACTCCTTAGACAAACGGCGAGCATTAGCCTTCTATATAGACAGGACTCATGACTTTCCTAAATCGCCGTGCCTCTTTATCTCCTTGGGCTGAATGACTCAAGGGTACGCGGATTTCAACCCACCGCACTTTCTAGTGGATCTCTTCCTGTCAAGTGAGTCGTTACTCCATTTGGAATAAACTCATCTCCATTCCAAGAGCACACTCCCCGTATGAAACTGCAATCTCTGTTGCCCTCCTGAACAACGTACAGCTCGCAGATATTTATTGAGCAGCTACTTGGTCCTCTGGCCACACCTTCGCTGGGCATTATGCCATCATGCCTCAATTGTCAGCTGATACAGCCGTGGCTACAGCGGTGCTGGCTTCTAACGCCAAGCAGAGATTCCGAGTCCCACCTTCCTTAGCGAGTACTTCTGTTTAGTCACCAGTAGTGGGGCACCACCGGGGACATCACTCAAAGTAGAAAAGGAAGGTACTCAGCCTGTTACGTAACAACTGTTCTTCTCAGTGTGTCTCCCTGTGGGTGCTCCACGACCTTCTCTTCAGCCCCTCTACTCGGAGCCTGGCTTTCTTGGCAAGGTACTGAAGGAGGGGTCGGGCTGTGTGAGCGTGGCGCGGAGGTGTGAACAGCACAAGGCTCCTTCCACGCATGCGCAGCCCAACCAATAATTGCTCAAAAGACTCCAATCTGCACCTCTGGAGATGACCTGTCACCAACAGTGGAGCACCCGCGGGGACATGGACCTTGAGGAACAGTTGTTATTGCACAAGATGAGAAACTTCCTTATGTGCTCCAGGGATTTTAAAGCTGGCAGTTTGTTACATCTCTGCTAAAAACCTGCATCAAGAAATTGGGGATAGATGTGTGTAATGTCTTCTCCTTAACAATCCTCCTCTCTGCCTTTTCTTTCTTTTATTAATAACCCCTTAGGGTATGTCTACACTACTCTCCTAGTTCGAACTAGGAGGGTAATGTAGGCATACCGCACTTGCAAATGAAGCCCGGAATTTGAATTTCCCGGGCTTCATTTGCATAAACGGGGCTCCGTCATTTTTAAATCCCCGCTCGTTCGAACCCTGTGCCGCGCGGCTACACGCGGCATGAACTAGGTAGTTCGAACTAGGCTTCCTAGTTCGAACTACCGTTACTCCTCGTGGAATGAGGAGTAACAGTAGTTCGAACTAGGAAGCCTAGTTCGAACTACCTAGTTCGTGCCCCGTGTAGCCGCGCGGCACAGGGTTCGAACGAGCGGGGATTTAAAAATGGCGCCGGCTGGCTTATGCAAATGAAGCCTGGGAAATTCAAATCCCAGGCTTCATTTGCAAGTGCGGTATGCCTACATTACCCCGCTAGTTCGAACTAGGAGGGTAGTGTAGACATACCCTTAGGCATACCCTTAGGCTGTGTCTGATCAGCTGTTTGTCGGCTCGTGCGCTAGTCTGGACGTTCCCCCTGTCGACATCAAAGCCCTTTGTCGGCAACCCCATTATTCCACCTTCCCCTAGGGCTCAAGTTCCAATCTCCCCCAGAGTGGGGGCTGTCTGGCTGGAGGACTGGGGAACAGGACACAGACCTGAGAGATCTCCTTTTCCCTGCCCTGTTGGCTCAGTTTGGGGGTGGGGAGAGAGGCAGCTCCCGCCCTGACTCTGGCCTGTGCAGCATCCCCACGTTGGAGCGTTCACCAGTCCCTGTTCAGCCTCAGCTCAACGACTCCCGTCTCCTCCTCCGCAGGTCGTGGCCAAGGGAGCCATCACCAGGATTCTCCACAAGCGGCTGAAGTTCACAAAGGGGGCTGGTAAGTGGTGGGGGAGGGGTCTGTGTTGGGGATGGAGCCCCTGGTCAGGGACTGGGCGGGGGAGGGGCCCTGCTGACTGCCCCCCACTACCCCCCACTGCCCCTAGGACTGAAGGGCTCCTTCTCCATGGAGCTGCCCGTCGGCGCTGAGCTGGCGCCGGCTGCCAAGGTGCTGGGTTACACGGTGCTGCCCAATGGAGAGATGGCTGCCGACAGCGCCCTGCTGCACGTGGCCAAGTGCCTCCCCAACAAGGTGAGCCTGGGATTCGGGGCCGAGGGGTTTTGGGGGAACCGCTCCTGCCCCGTAACTGGAGCCCTGGGCAGGGCGTCACTCGCTGCCCTGGGCCCTCCCCTCCCTGGTCCCTTCTGCCCCCCCTCCCCTGTCCATCTTACTGGGTGCATCAACGCCCCAACCCCACCCCTAGCACCGACTCCCAAAGCCCCCACAGCCAGTGCGCCTTGGGCCAGAGTGACACTCGGTGCCTGTAGGTCGTGGCCCTGCCCCTGCCTGTTTCCCCCTGCTCCTGGGTGAGCTGTCTCTCTCTCCCCTCCCTCTTGATGCCCTGTGCCTCGCCAGGTGAAGCTGGCCTTCTTGCAGGACCGGGCCCTGCCGGGCTCGGAGCTCCAGCTGCAGGTGCAGGCTGCCCCCGGGTCCCTGTGCGCTGTCCGCGCCGTGGATCGCAGCGTGCTGCTCGTGAAGCCTGAGGCCGAGCTCAGCGTCGACACGGTGAGTCCAGAGCAGCTCGGCCATTCGCCCCACCCCTCCCCCGACGAGTCCTCCCCCCTCGCAGGAGGGGCGATGCACGGCCACTGGGGGACACCCCTCGAGGCCACCTCTCCTGGTCACAGGGCTGCTCCAATGGCACTTGGCCCCTTACTCTGCAGGTTCCCCACTTCCCTTGTCTGATCTCCCATCAGCCCTTGCAGCTCACCCTCCCATCCCCTGTCACTTGGCTCTGTCTGGGCACATGGAGCTCAGCACTGAGATAATGGCCGGGGCAACCGAAGCTCGCTCTCCGGGGCAGAGCTGGTCCCCAGGGGCAGGGGCAGGAGAATTCTCTGCCCCCAAGTCCAGCAGGGGGCAGCTGTCCAGGTGCATTGTGAGAGGCTTCACCTTCCTCTGTGGCAGCAGGATTTGCCCTTGCTGGGCTGATAATATGGATTTGAACTCGGCCTGTGGCTGGTACCTGCCATCCAGGAGCTCTCAGACCCTGCACAGGGCGAGTGAAAGTCCCAAGCCCCTGGGGCAGCAGGAGATGGGACTCGATGGGCCAGGAGCTGAGCTACCTGTCCTAACCAGGCCTTTCTGTGGCCCAGACAGCATTGGGGAGGGGCACTAAGAGCCATTCTCTGCCCCACGGAGAGATGTGTCACCATTCTTGCCCTTTCCAGGCTCTCCCAGGGCATCAGGGGCTGCATGTCCATCACCTTGGGCTGCAAGTCGGGGGGTGCAGTGACAGACACCTGTGTGACCCTGTGGAATTTGGGGGCCCTTTATGAAAGTCTGTGATCTAGAAAGGCCAGGGGTTGTGCCAGGTCTGCCACTTACGATATGTGCAAAACTGTTATGATCTGCCAAGAGGACAGTCTCACGTGCATGATTGCATCCCCTTTGTACTGTGGACATGGAGATGTCTGTCTGTCTGTCTGTCTGCCCACCCGCTCTGCACAACTTGTGCTGTGCTTCTGGGTGACACACAGACACTCCGGCAATGCACTGCCAGCCTGCTCCACGGACCATTGAGGACCTTCAGCTATTCAATTGTCCCACTGAGAGAAGAGAAGGCCGAGCCTTGTGCCTCAACAAGGCAAGAGGGGCGGGGGGGCGTGTCAGAGCTCTGAGGCTTCCAGGCCACGTGCTCCATGAGCTGGGCAGCCTGTGTTTGGGACAAAGGAAGTGGAAGTCACATGGCAAAAGGGCCATGGAAGGCAGCTGCATCCTCATACAGTCCTACGGCTGGAAGAGCCTTCAGGAGGTCATTGAGTTCAGCCCCCTGCTAAACGTTGGACCAACCCCAACTCAATCATCCCAGCCAGGACTTTGTCAAGCTGAGACTTTAAAACCTCTAGGGAGGAGATTCCGCCCTCTCCCTAGATAACCCATCCCAGTGCTTCACCACCTTCCTATGGAAATAGTTTCTCCTAATATCCAATCTAGACCTCCCTCACTGTAACTTGAGCCCATTGCTCCTTGTTCCATCATCTGCCGCCACTGAGACCAGCCTCTCCCCACCCTCTTCGGAACCTCCCTTCAGGAAGTTGAAGGCTGCTCTCAAATCCCCCCTCACTCTTCGCTTCTGCAGACTAAACAAACCCAACTCCCTCAGCCTCTCCTCATAAGTCATATGCTCCAGCCCCCTCATCATTTTGTTGCCCTCTGCTGGCCCCTCTTCAATTTGTCCATCTCCCCTCTATTGGGGGGCCCAGAACTGGATGGAAAACTCCAGATGTGGCCTCACCAGTGTTGAATGAAGGGGAATAATGACATCTCTGGATCTGCTGGCAATGCTCCTCCTAATGCCCCCTAATATGCCATTAGCCTGCTTGGCTACATGGGCACACTGTTGACTCATATCCAGCTTCTCATCCACTGTAACCCCCAGGTCCTGTTCTGCCAAACTGCTGCTTAGCCTGTCGGTCCCCAGCCTGTAGCGGTGGTTGTGATTCTTCCATCCCAAGTGCAGGACTCTACACTTGTCCTTGTTGTACCTCATCAGACTTCTATTGGGCTAAAACTCCAATTTCTCTGCGTCACTCTGGACCCTATCCCTGCCCTTCAACATATCTACCTCTCCCCCTAACTTAGTGTCATTTGCAAACTTGCTGAGGATGCAATCCATCCCCTCATCTAGGTCATTAATAAAGATGCTGAAGAAAACTGGCCGTAGAAACGACCCTTGGGGCACTCTGTTTGACACTGACCGCCAAATAGACTCTGAGTTGTGGATCACTACCTGTTGAGCCTGACAGTGTTAAGAGGGTCCCTTTCACCTCGGTACCCTTCACCTCAGCACCGATCCCCGCTAACATTTTTCTACCAATGAGCAGAGTGAGTTTTGTCTTGTGCACCAGTATTGAGTCCTGGGCGCTTGTTCGGGCGGGTGCCACTGTGGCATCCAACTTATAAACCTCTTCCTTTCTCCTCTGCTCCCACCCTCCCCTCACCCTATCTGCTCCCCTGGTGTCTGCCCCCCACCCCTCACCCTTCTCTGCTGTCCTGGCTCCTGCCCTTCTTATTCCCCTCAGCCCTCCTGGGACCTGCCCCCTTCCCGTCCTCTCTGACCCCTGCACCTGCCCTTCCCCACTGTGCCCACTCCTTCTTTAGGCCCCCTCTCCTAACACCTCCCGCAACCCAGCTGCCCTGCATCTCTCCTCTGCCCTCTGGTGCCTGCCCTCTCCTGCATTCCCCTCTCTGTGTCTGCCCTTCTGCTTCCCACTGGCACCTGCACCTTCCCTCACTGCCCCTGCCCCCTTGCCCTCTTCCTCTCTGGTACCCATCCCTTCACCACCCTCTGCCCCAGTTCTCCTCATGCCCCTCTGTACCCTAACAAATGACATTATCTGTCCTCCATCCTGCCCCTTGATGCCTTCCCCTTTCTTCTCTTGCCCTGGCCCCCTCCTCTCCCCTCCTCTCAGCACAAGTGCCTTCCTCTCCTCACCCACCTTCCCCTTAATTCTCCCCCCACCCGTTGTGGGCAACTGCCCTATGGCCAGGACTGGGGCCAGGCCATGGTGCTATTTTTAGTGCTGTGGCCCAGGCTCCCACTCCAGCAGCCACCACTCAGCTGCATGGTGGTTGCCCAGCTGTTCTGGGACCCACTATGCAGCTCCACCCCTGGGAGCAGCTGTGGCCACAGCTGCGCAGCTCTGCTTAGGGGGTGGGCAGGAATGAAATTCTTGGTGTGTGCTCGTACAGGCATGCACCTTACAGGGAACCCTGACAGGCGGAGTCCTCCCAGTTGGCACCAGTTGCAGAACCAGGACCATTGACCTCTCATCCACTCTGGTGACAGTTCCTGTATAAGGTGGAGTCCTCCTGGGTGGCACCAGTCAATCAGTGGAGATGGTTCCTGTTGGGATTTTGTGGTTCCTAATAATAACCAAATGAGTCCGATGCCGGGCAGAATCAAGGGTCTTTGATACTTCATACAATTCAATTCAACAAGACTTTATTCAGTGTGCACAAAGGAAGAGCCCCAATACAAAAATCAGCCAGAGTCCCTCGAGCAAGTCCCCTTCCTATTCTATAGCACATGGCAGTTACGTAACAGGTTACATAACACAAACCTCTAACCAATCATATTTAACCTTTAAGCCATATATGGATTTGTTCATCACGTGCTTGTACTTCTCCACTCCACATGCTGAGCTCACCCCCTCCCCTTGGCCTTTTCTAGAATGTTTCTGGAGTGGTGAGCCACAGCATGCTTCTTTATGCATACAAACCTCCTAAATCTCATTTTGTTTAAAATGAACACAAGCATACCCTTCATTCCCTTCGGCACCAGTCCTAGAAGAGCTCCTGGGTAAGGGGGAGTCCCCCCGGTGACCTTATACCTGTGCAGAGGCTACCGGTGTGACACGGTACCGCTCCTCCATAGCCATCACGTTCCACATCCCTGTTGGAGTTGGAACCTGAAGGCCACCAAGAGGAGACAGGAGTTGATTCTACAATGACTCCTCAGTGGCAGGCCTGGACTCAGTGGCCATTCTGGACTCCTGGGGCCTATGACCAGACACAAGTTGGGGGCTCCAGGTCGGCCTCCAGCGCTTCAGTGAGCAGGGGCCTTCCTTCAGAGGCTCTGGGTGCAGACCCCGCCGTGGGGGGGGGGGTTGCCTCCAATTGAAGGTGGGTAATCAGCGGGTGGAGTTCGCCTGCTACAATTTTAACACACGGGCATCCGTGACCAAATGAAATAACTCCTCCCCCGGACTCTAGGTCTGAGCTCACTGGTATTTCGGATAAGCTGCAAACCCAAAGTGACCTGGTAACGTGGCTGAGCCTCTGGGATCCGAAGAATGTTTTGTATCATGAGCTGAGTTTTAAAATAACTTCTCAGTGTATTGGAGCTGGGTGCTACTGGTGAGCCAGAGAACTGGAAGGCAGGAAGGGGGGGGTGCGTGGAATCGATAGGACTGACCAATGAGCCCAGGCTTATTGATTATGTAATCGACTACACGCTGCCATCCCTAGTGGGAAGGGGCTGGGTGCTGGGGGAGTCCAGGCTAGAGATGTGAGAGGGGCGATGGTGGAGATTTGCAGGGTGATGTGTTGGTGAGAGGAGGGGCAGGAGCTGGCCATGGGGAGGCTCGTACCTTGGTCTCACGGCAGCCCTTGTCCGTGTTTGTCTTTAGGTCTATAACTTGCTCCCTGATTTTCACCAAGAAGACTCCTATCAAGGGCATAAGTCATGTTACTGTCAGTACAGTACTGGGGCTGCAGGTGTACCTGGTACTTTTCACAATCTGCCGAGGACAATTTGGTCTCTCCGGAGGCCGCGCAGAGGGACTCGTGGCAGGGCTGACCCACTGACCGACCCCAACGGCCTGTTTCAGGTAGGGTTGTGCCTGGCCCTGCCTCTGGCTCCTTTGTAGCCTGAAAGGACTAAACTGGCTCCGCCGTGCCCAGGCTGCTGGGGCGACGTCCCACCAAACAGTCCGGCCTGTTCTAGTGACTCCCCAGGGATGCTCCTCGCAAACTCAGGGCTGGGCTGCACCTCCCCCGCCCCCTTCACACCCAGTCCAGTGGGGACGCCCTGTGTGAGTTTTCAGTTCCTGTGACTGTCAGACTCAAACGTCTGGGGCAGAAATTCCCCGGCCAGGAGTCGCCTCCGGCTGAACTTTCTGAGGGTTGCGGCTAACACGGCCCTGGAGTTGCCCCGACAGGGGGAGGGGAAAATACTCGGCGTCCCATGATACACGGAAGCTCTTTCACTGAGAAGCTCCCTGCCTCGGAGCAGACTGGACCCTTGGCCGGGAGGTCGCTGTGGGGTCGGGGAGGTGCCCGTTGCCTTCCTGTGAGCTTCAGCCCCACATGGCTGGGAACCCCGGGAAAGGTGCGACTCACATGCCCAGCCGAGGGTTGGAGTGCGGCTGCCTTACAGGGCTGAGTCTGGGATCCTGGGGTGGCTGGATTCCTGAAATGGCCCCCCCCGGCCAGCAGTGCTCCGGTGGCAGTGGGCGCGGGGACAGAGCTCACAGAGACGGTGCCACCGGTGCTCTCTGTGCTTCCCTGCTGGTCCCAAGCAGCCTGGAGGCCCCTGAGTGGCAGGTGCGGAGGGACGCAAGGACACGAGCATCGGCCGGGGGAAGGGCCCAGCCACCCGCACCCGACTGGGGAAGCCAAGCTGGCTCTTCAGTGCGGGGCTGGGCAGCCTGGATCCCTCGCGGTTCACGTCCCTCCCCTCACGTCACACGTAGGGGTGGAAGCAAGTGCAGGTTGGGCCGCCCTGGCCTGGCACCCCCGGGACCCGACTGGTCCCAGACGAGGGATTTTGCTGCAGAGCCTGGATCCTGCTGCTGCTTCAGGCTGCCCCACAACCTCTGCTCCGGGCTACCTCTGCCGTGAGAGGGGCTCCTGCTGTGCTCTGGGAAGTCCTGCTGCTGTGCATGGGGCTCCCACAGCACTGCCAGGAACCCCGCTGCCCTGCCAGCCTGCAGGGCCCCCAGGCGCTCGCCCTCCACTGGGACCCTCTGCTCCTGGATCATCCAAGGAGCACGGATGTGGCCAGACCAGAGAGTCCCGGTTTCAACCTCTAGTCAAGTCGGCTACTCCCATCCCCCCGCCTGCTGTCTCTGGATGACAGGCAGCAAGGAGGGGGAAGCAGGAGCTGGTGCTGAGAGGAGCTGACAAAGCTGGTTCCCCCCAGCACCGTCTCCTGCCCCCTGCCTCTCTCAGAAGCAGCAGCGCAGGTGGGGTGGGGGGGCAAAGCAGACCCTGTCTGTGGCGGCCTGGGCTGGCCATGAATGGAGGCTGCTCTGCCCCGTCCCAGATCCCCACCGGGAACCCGGCGGACGAGGGCTACTGGACCCACGTGAGCGAGCCCAGCTCAGTTGCAGCTGGCCCCAGATCTGTGACTGTGGTTAAGCATTTTCAATGTAGGAAGAGCCGGCGGGCAGGTGCCATTTCCAGTGCAGAGCCGCAGGGGAAGCAGGGCCCGGCGCAGTGCGAGCTGGGGCTGAGCGCCTCCCCCACTGACGGATCGTGCCCTCGATAACAATGTTACTGACGACTCAGGGAGTGAAATGCTTCTTCACGTCCCTAGTCACAGGCAGCCCTGCCAGGCGGCCCGGCGAGGCTCTGCCCCGGCGCACCCAGCCGCAGCCACCGCAGGGCGCCCGGCCGCAGCGCTGCCTCGGCTCCGGGCGTGTCCCCCCCAAGGGCCCGTCTCCTTGTCATTCCTCACGTCCCTGCCCAGGGCCCCCCTCGGGCACCGTCCCTGCACCAGCCCCGGGGCAGAGCTGAGGTGGCCCCTGCCTGAACCCTTCACTGACTGGTGGTCAGGGGTTCAGGGCCAGGGCTCCCCTCAGTCTGGAAGGGCAGGGCCCCGCTGGGCAGCGCCAGTCTGTGCTCAGGTCATGTGGGGGCATTGAACAGACAGTCAGAGACGCCCCCAAGAGCTCCCAGTCTGTGCCTCGTGCCTCAGTTTCCCCCTGTGCAGGGTACTGAGCCCAGTCCTTGGCAGAGCCAGTTGCAGGGTTCTGGGCAGGTGCCGAGTCTCCGTGAATTCTGCTCCGGCGTTGCCCTGTCGCCCTGTGCCCTGGCCAATGACAAGGGCCTGGCGCCGCCTCTGGTGCTTTAGCGGCTCCTGACGCTTTTTCCTTCTCGCCCAGGATGCAGCTTTGAAGCTTCTCACCAACACCCGCATCTGTGAGCATCAGTTCCGGGAAACGCCAATTGCTGCTGCCCATGAACGAAGTCAGTGCTCCAGGAGCTTCCGTCCCTCGTGGTCAGCAAACCCCAACCCTCTCGGCCTCCTGGGGGGGACGGCCCCGCGGGCGCCTGCATCGGGCCTGGGTTCTGATCCTGGTTCTGACAGTGCCCTTGGCAGATCCATTGTTCTCCATGGGTGGAGGAGGCAGGTTTCTCCATTGTCTTCAATGGGCCTCTCTAGGCCTCCCTGTCCCAGCTGCTCAGTGTGGCTAATGACCGGCCCGTCTGGCTCGCGGCTCCTGGGCGGGCTCTGGAGGGCAACGTCCCACTAACCCTGTGTGGGCAGAGGCCGGGCTGAGCTCTGGAGCTCTCTGGCTACAGCCACATGCTGAGTCCACTGGGGTGAACTGCATGTAGGACCCCCAGCCTGGCCCCTCCAGCCCAGCCTGGCCACTGGCTGCTCCAGTCCAGACAGACCTGGGCAGGGGCCAGTTCTCAGAGCTCCCAGTGGCCACGTCCATCCCCAGAATGGCCCCAAGCATTGAGACTTTCAGGTGCAGACACGTGAGCCATGTGACCCCCAAAGCAGCGTGGGGTCCCCTCACCCCCCTTTGGATCTTTGCTAGCCTTCCGTTGGGACGTATGTTCCTATGCGGGGGAGCAGCCCCCACAGATCGTCGCTCAGCCGGAGCTCGTGCCCTGTCCCCAGCCGGAGCTGGCGCCGCGTGCGTACTTCCCAGAGACGTGGCTGTGGGACCTGGTGGCTGTGGGGTGAGTGAGGGGCTGTCACACACCGTCCCTGCCAGGGCTCCGGGCCAGACCCTGGGAAGCAGCCGCTCCCGGATGCAGCGCCCTGTCGGGGGGGCTGCCCATGTGGGGCCGGTTCCAGCGCCTGTTGCCAGCGGAGAGGAACCCAGCACAGCGGCGGCAATAACAGCCCAGCGCCGAGGGAGAGCGAGGCAGGGGGCTGGGAGCCTGGGGAGCCCCGGGGCCCTGCGTCTCGCCAGCAAAGCGGGGTTCACACCAGCCCCTCCCCCTGCTCTGCACATGGGGGACCAGTGGGAGGGCGGGGATCCCAGCAGGTGGAACTGGGGCTGGTTCCCAGGAATAGCCCCTGGAAGGGAGTCGTGTCCGGCTGCAGAACGGGGGAATCCCCCTCCCATGGGACACTGAGCCCAGCCCAGGAGCCACAGGGCAGGGCAGGATCCTGCGCTAGCTGGGGTGGTGCAGAGGCAGGCGAGCTGGGGGCACTGAAAGTGCTTCCCCCCCCCTTGTGCATACTTGGGACCAGCCTGTTTCTGGGCACTCGGCTCAGGGCCCCAGCCGGGACGTCTCTGCTGGCTCTGCCCGTGGTGCTCCCCCCGGGGCGGCTGCGTCTGACGCTCTGTGTGTCTGTCCGTGCCCAGCGAGGGGGGCTCGACGGACGTCCCGCTCTCGGTGCCCGACACCCTCACGCAGTGGAAAGCCGGGATGTTCTGCACGGCGGAGGGGAGCTTTGGGCTCTCCCCCACGGCCACCCTCACAGTCGTCAAGCCCTTCTTTGTGGAGCTGGCCTTGCCGTACTCCGTGGTCCGGGGAGAGGCCTTCACCCTAAAGGCCACCGTCTCCAACTCCCTGCAGCAGTGCATCAAGGTGAGCGCCGCCCAGGGCTGCCCTGCCCAAGCTGCTGGGGCTGGTGACCTGGGACTTGGGGCTGGGCAGCGGCGCAGGTCAGTGACTGGCACCAGCACCCCATGGTTGTGACCCAGACACCTCGCAGTGACCCCTGGGCTCAGTACAATGCAGCGAATGGGGCCAGAGCCTCGGAGTGTCCTGTCTTGGCCTGGAGCTGGCGCGTGTGAGCGTGGTCCTGCAGCCCTAAGGGGCTCTCGTGTCGGGCCCACAGGTGCGGGTGACACTGGCGGAGTCGGCGCAGTTCCGGGTGCAGGCGGGTGAGGACGGCGCCTACAGCAGCTGCCTCTGTGCAGACGAAGGGAAAACTTTCCAGTGGGAGGTGACGGCGAGCAGCCTGGGTAAGGGGCGCTGGGGCTCTGTGGTGGGGGAGGGGTGGGGAAAGCACGGGGAGGGGGGAAGGGAAGGGATGGGATGCTGGAGCCTTCGCTCTAGGCAGGTGGGGCCTTTGCAGGAGCCTGGGGGTGTTACCGGGGTTTGCAGACCCCACCGCAGCGGTAACTTTAGGGTTTCAGTCCAGGCGCTGTCAGGAGGAAACCAATGGGAACAGCAATGCCCTCTGCTGAAAGACTAATGCACCTGGGTGGCGGATATACGAGACGGGGGAAGGCGCCAGCCTGGTCCCCCCAATACTCCTCCCCCCGAATGCCCACTGCAGGCACTCGGCAGGGTGGAGCGTTGCTGCCCCCGAGCACCATGCCTTCCCTCCCTGTGCTCTGGGGCTACATGCCACCCACCTCCCTGTGATGCTGGGAGGGGGACATGCTGTGGCTGCTGTGGGGAGCAAGGCCGTGGAAGAAAGGGCTGAGGGTGGGTTGGGGTTTTGCCTCCCACAGTCCTATCCCTGTTACAGCCAGTCCAGTCCGTGTGCAGTCCCTAAAGCAGCAGTGGCTGAGATTTCAGGACCCCCGGACACAAGAGACAGTTCTAGAGCATCCAAGTATTTACCTACCAGCGGTTACCTGCAGGCTCCCATGGCCAGTTGCTCTTCACTGGGGAGAAAAAGGTGTCAGGAAAATGATCCCCAATGGGCTTCAGAGACTGCTCCAAAGTGCACCGGCCCAGCGAGGCTTCCTGAGTAACTGCTACAACACACACAGGCCCGGTCCCCCAAGGCATCGCTGCTCCGCCTGCACATTCCACGGCCGTCTGTGTGTGATCACACTTCTGTGGCAGAGGCACCCGCCCCCTAGGGACCTTACATTGCATTAGATCAGCTAACCAAGGAGTCGATGGAATTTCTGTGGACCACTCAATTAGTTGATAAGGGGGAAACGGCTGAGCCACAGTGGGGTCAGCTCCCAGCCTCAGGAGCTAACCCCACTGGTGACTCCGCCGTTAAATGTCTTAAGACCCACCTTGCAGCACAGAGATCAGTCACAAGCTGGGGAAAGGGGAGGCTTTGCACGCTGCCCCGGCCCCAAGGAGAATCCGACCAGCTAACAGGAGCTGAGAGCTTGTGCTGGGGGCAGGGCCGACACACAAAGCCCTCCACCACCCACCACCTCCCAGGAAGCCACAGAGAGCATTCAGCTGTTTCCAGCAACCTGGGACTGTGGCAGGGCTAAGCACCTCCCCTCCAGAGCCTGCTGTCGTCAGAGGGGTTCCTGATCAGTCTTCCGTCCATCAACATATGTTCCTCTGCCTGCTGTGTTAGCCAGGTGCAATTAGTCAACAAGACGCTTCCGGCAACCCTCTGTCGGCAGAGAGATGCAGATTAGGCAGGTCGACATTGCAAATGAGGCAGGGATTTAAATATCCTGCAAAACTCCTTGCAGGAGGCAGAAGGGATCTGTCCAAAAAGGCTTTCTTTCTCGACAACTCCCCCTCTAGACTGCTGCTTTTTGCAGACAAAGTGCTGAATCTGCAAAATGCGGCAGCCATTTTAATGCAAATTAGGGACGGGATTTTTAAATCCCAGCCTCATTTGCAATGTCGACCTGCCTAATCTGCATCCCTCTACCGACAGAGGGATGCAGTGTAGACATACTCTCAGAGACCACAAATCGGATAAGGATCGAGAGCACCCGGCCAGGTTTACTGCCAAACAAGGTGCAATAATAGTCAGTGAACAGACTCACCACTGTGCCGCTATGCATATGTACTCCTTGCCAATAGCGTAATCCCTAATCAATCCTGTGGGTCCAGCACCCCCCTCAGACAGCCGACCAGCACCCTTTGGGGTGCACTATTATACACAGTTACAAACAAGTTACGCAGCACTCCTGACTATCAGGTTGCCACCATCTGCTGCCTAGTTACCGCCCCCTACCTCAGCCAAGGGGGATTCAGTTACGATCCATCCTGTTGTCATTTCAGACCCCGTCCTGACCCTGGGTTGGTGTGTCTGGTATCTGACGCATGTGTTGGTACCAAGCTGTTGCTTAATGAGGTGTTCTGTGACGACCCCTCTGGACTGCTCTGGGCCTGCCCCTTAGTACCTCTGAGTTTCTGTGAGAGCATCCCTGTTCTTGCCAGCACCTGTGAGCAGGGCCTACCTCTTGCTCACAACTTTCTACACCTGCCACTGGCATCCCAGCCCCTCCTTCCCCCAGGTCCCAACCCAAACCCTCTGCAACCCCCATCTCCAGGTGACAACTAGGGATGTTGACTATCAGTTAATTGAATAGTCGAATAGCCTCATGAATTCTTATCACTTAATCTTAAGAACACTAGCCAATTAGCCCGTCATGAGAGGGGATTTTCAGGTCTCTCCTCCATGTCGGTCTTCTCTCCCGAGCCTTCGGTCGGTCGGTCGGTCGGTCGGTGTCTCTCTCCCTCTCTCCCCCTCCCCCTCCTCCTCTCCCACCCCCCAAAACGGCCGTTTGGGCCCCGCACTCCCCATGCAGCAGGGGCCGCCCAGAGGGAACAGCCAGCATTTCAGCAACAGCCCCCCCCAGAGGGAACAGCCAGCATTTCAGTAACAGCGCCCCCCAGAGGGAACAGCCAACATTTCAGCAACAGCGCCCGCCAGAGGGAACAGCCAGCATTTCAGCAACAGCGCCCCCCCAGAGGGAACAGCCAACATTTCAGCAACAGCGCCCGCCAGAGGGAACAGCCAGCATTTCAGCAACAGCGCCCCCCCCAGAGGGAACAGCCAACATTTCAGCAACAGCGCTCCCCCCCAGAGGGAACAGCCAGCATTTCAGCAACAGCGCCCCTCCGAGGGAACAGCCAGCATTTCAGCAACAGCACCCCCCCCAGAGGGAACAGCCAGCATTTCAGGAACAGCGCCCCCCAGAGGGAACAGCCAGCATTTCAGCAACAGCCCCCCCCCCCAGAGGGAACAGCCAGCATTTCAGCAACAGCCCCCCCCCCGAGGGAACAGCTAGCATTTCAGGAACAGCGCCCCCAGAGGGAACAGCCAACATTTCAGCAGCAGCGCCCCCCCCGAGGGAACAGCCAGCATTTCAGCAGCAGCGCCCCCCCCGAGGGAACAGCCAACATTTCAGCAACAGCGCCCCCCAGAGGGAACAGCCAGCATTTCAGCAACAGCGCCCCCCAGAGGGAACAGCCAGCATTTCAGCAACAGCGCCCCCCCGAGGGAACAGCCAACATTTCAGCAACAGCGCCCGCCAGAGGGAACAGCCAGCATTTCAGCAACAGCGCCCCCCCCCAGAGGGAACAGCCAACATTTCAGCAACAGCGCTCCCCCCCAGAGGGAACAGCCAGCATTTCAGCAACAGCGCCCCTCCGAGGGAACAGCCAGCATTTCAGCAACAGCACCCCCCCCAGAGGGAACAGCCAGCATTTCAGGAACAGCGCCCCCCAGAGGGAACAGCCAGCATTTCAGCAACAGCGCCCCCCCAGAGGGAACAGCCAGCATTTCAGCAACAGCCCCCCCCAGAGGGAACAGCCAGCATTTCAGCAACAGCGCCCCCCAGAGGGAACAGCCAACATTTCAGCAACAGCACCCCCCCAGAGGGAACAGCCAGCATTTCAGTAACAGCGCCCCCCCAGAGGGAACAGCCAGCATTTCAGCAACAGCGCCCCCCAGAGGGAACAGCCAACATTTCAGCAACAGCGCCCCCCCAGAGGGAACAGCCAACATTTCAGCAACAGCGCCCCCCCAGAGGGAACAGCCAGCATTTCAGCAACAGCCCCCCCCCCGAGGGAACAGCTAGCATTTCAGGAACAGCGCCCCCAGAGGGAACAGCCAACATTTCAGCAACAGCGCCCCCCCAGAGGGAACAGCCAACATTTCAGCAACAGCGCCCCCCCGAGGGAACAGCCAGCATTTCAGCAACAGCGCCCCCCAGAGGGAACAGCCAGCATTTCAGCAACAGCGCCCCCCCAGAGGGAACAGCCAACATTTCAGCAACAGCGCCCCCCCCAGAGGGAACAGCCAGCATTTCAGCAACAGCGCCCCTCCGAGGGAACAGCCAGCATTTCAGCAACAGTGCCCCCCCGAGGGAACAGCCAGCATTTCAGCAACAGCGCTCCCCCGAGGGAACAGCCAGCATGTTACATGTGCAGTTACATGTGCAGTCTATAGCATTAACCTATAAGCTTATTGCTTCCATCCTTAGTCACAATCCAAACCCTCTGCACCCTCCATCTCCAGATCGCAGCTCCCTCCCAGACCCTGCACCACCTCCTTCATCCCTCTCCCATGCTAGAGCCCTCGTTTGTACCCTGCACCCCAATGCCCTACCCCAGGTCACTACCCCCTCCTTCACTCAGATGCTCTTGCAGCCCGCACACCCCCTGCTGCACCCCAGTGCCCTACCATGAGCTCCCTTCTGCACCCAACCTCCAGCCTAGAACCCACACAAAAGTGCAGCTCTTAACCACATACAGCATTTTGGAATGGCCCTTCATCAAAAAATACTGACTACCCCTGCGCTAAAGCCGGCTTTCCAAGTGACCCCATACTACGTGGAGCCAGAATGCACACAATATGGCTGCAAATAGCTGGATCACACCCAAGTAAAGGCTAATGGAGGAAGATGGGTAGGGGTTGGGGCACTACAGGCTCTGTGCTGGGAGTGTGGGGGGGGGGCAGGAAAGGCTCCCTGAGGGGTTGGTGCCACGGGGGAAGGGAACAGATGGGAAGAGCTGCAGGGTGGGGGGGAGAAGACAACCCTGCAGAGAAACTCCTTCCAGCCTACGCACCATTTCCCAGTCACCACCTCCCTCCGCCCGGCCCTCTCTCTTCTCCCCCTTTCTCTCTCTCGCCATTTTTCTTGATTCTCATTTTCTCTCCCTTCTTCCCCGCCTGCCCCCTTGCTGTCCCCTCCCCAGAGACCGGAGCCCTCTCTGCCCCAGGAGAGTGTGGGGCTGTCTAAGGGGTGTCTCCACCTTGCTCCGCAGGGGAGGTGAATTTCACCGTCAGCACGGAGGCCCTGCGCACCGAGGAGCTGTGCGGCACGGAGCTGGCCGTGGTGCCGGCCCAGGGGCACATGGACACCGTGATCAAGCCCCTGCGGGTCCTGGTCAGTGTCTGCTGGGGCCGGGCCCAGTGGAGGGAGGTGGGGTGGCCATGGACCACGTGTACACTTGTGATTGACCTTTGTTCTGCCCAGAGAATAACGCCCCAGCACCCCACTGTCCCCCTGTCTGACCCCGGCC
Organism: Pelodiscus sinensis; assembly: GCF_049634645.1. Taxonomy (NCBI): domain Eukaryota; kingdom Metazoa; phylum Chordata; order Testudines; family Trionychidae; genus Pelodiscus; species Pelodiscus sinensis. The sequence goes on from NW_027466048.1 coordinate 601,245, forward strand.
TGCGCTGCCCTGCCCCTGCCCCGGCCCCTGCCCTGCCCGGGGGCCCTGGCTGCCCAACCCCGTCAGGCTGTTACATGTGCAGTCCTGTCTCCTGACTCTGTGATGCTGCTTCCCAACAGCCGGGGGGGATCGTGGAGGAGAAGTCGCCCAGCTCCCTGCTCTGCCAGGAAGGTAGGAGCCCAGCGCCTGTCTGGGGTCAGTAACACAGGGCCCCCCGACTGGCGTGAGACATCTCTAGTGCTGCTCTGGTGGGCTGAACCATATTCAGTGGGGGGTAGGAGGGGTCACTGAACTCTCCCCCGTTCCAAGGGCCCCCATTCCACGGATCATACTCGGCTTGGAGCCTTCCCAGGTTCAATCAGTGGGGCCGGCTCGTTGGAAGGGGCCCGGGAGCCGAGCGTTCAACGGACCAGCTGCGACTGGTGTAACTGGGGCCGTCCCAGCAGGAGTGGGAGGAATCCTGCCCCTCCAGGCCCCCACACATTTCCCCTCCCTCCAGCTCCTCAGATGCCCCTGGAACCCCTCGTGCTGGGCCGGGCCGGCAGGGTGGGTTCCCTGCGTGTGTTCAGGGCGACTCATGGAGCCCGTCTGACTGCGGGGGGCAGGGCTTGGGGAGAGCGCTCAGCCCCACTCAGACACCTGGGCCACCTCGCACTCCCTCTGGGGCTCAGACCCTGCCTGGGCGGGAGTGGGGGGAGGGGCTCTCTCCTCATCCCTCCCCCCCTTGCCTTGCAGGGGAGCACACAGAGGCTGAGTACAGTGCCCCCTGCGGCTCAGGTAGGTGTGATGCACCCACCCATCTCCAGTCCCTACACCTGTCCGGGGGGCAAGGCCGTGGGGGGGAGAGGTCTGTGTCGGGGGAAGGGTCTATGCGGGGCACAAGGGACTCTGTCTGTGGTGTGGGGGTGACTGTGAGGGGGGAGTCTTTGGGGGTTGGGAGAGTTCTGGGGGCCATGTGGAGAGGTGTCCATCGGGCGGGGGAGGGGTTTGATCCTCTCTCAGGGGGTGTTTGTTTATTTAAAGCCCCTGATGCCGAGACGTTGGGAATTTCCCACTGAAGCCCCCACCCAGCAGCCCCCCGCGCCCGTCCTGAGAGCCGCCCTGGCAGCCGGACACCCCAGGATCTTCTCGGCTGCTGCTGTTCCCCCTTTGCACCTTCTTCAGCCAACGCCTCCCTGGTTGCTCTGGAAACATCCCCCTGCTCCCCCCTCCCACCCCCAGACCAGCCGCGGGGTCCCAGCTGTCCGTCACCCGTGGGAACCAGGGGCTGCTGTGGGGACCCTGGGGGTTTGCCATGTGTCCTGCTGAGACCGTAACACAAGATCCAACCCCCGGCTGTGTGTGAGGCTGCTCTCTTGCTTTGTGCTGCTCGGCTGCTGCTCCTCGCACGGCTCCTCCGCAGCCTGAGAGCAGCCACTCCTGGGCCTGCGGCTCTGCCCCCTTCCTGCCCTGCGCTCACTGGGGCGGGGTTTGGCTCGAACCCTGCGACAGCCCCCAGGTCCCAGCCCCGGCGGGCAGAGCTGCCCTGGTTACACAAGTCTCCATGGCAATGAACCAGCTGCCCCAGCCAGGCAGGGGCCAGAGCCTGAGACACACTGTGGCCGCCCAGCCAGGCCTGCAGAATCCCCGGGCAGCCCAGGCCTGACGTTCCTGAGACTTACACTGTGAGCAGGTAGCAAGAAAACCCACAGACCGTTCATAGAGAAGCAAAACCTCTTTGTGGGCCCTTTTAGATCAAGAAGGCCATGGCTGGGGGAGATGGAAGGGGGTTTACAGGCACCTGCTGCAGTGCAGAGGGGCTGGGGCTTTCCCCAGGGGCCTGGAACTGAAAGATTCAGCTCAGTCTCAGTGGGAAGGGATGGCACAAATACCCCAGCGGGCTACATGGGTCTGTCTGGGGGGCAGGAGAACTGGGCATCAGCCTACGGGAACAGGACGTGCCCCCCGTTTACAGACGGTATTGTCCTGTGCACAGAGAGGGGGCAGCCACATTTTTCTGTCTCCTAGCCCAGGCCTGGTGTCTGGAGCCCTAACTTCACTCTACCAGAGCGGGTGGCATTTAATTCCTGTTGCTGGTGGGGATGTTGGGGGGGGGGGGGGGGAAGCTGCCTAACCCTTCCCATGATCAGACAGTCTTGCCGTGTTTGCTCTGGGCTGCTCCCACCTCCACTGTGCAGTGGGGCTTTGATCCGCCCCAGGTCGCAGAATCTGCTTTTCTTTGATCCATCCCATCCCAGAAGCTGGGACGCAAGCCCCTGGTTTCCAGTCTCTTCTCAGCTGCAGACCCCAACATGTCTCCAATGGCGGAACAGACCCTGTTGGAAATCCCAGAGCCTCTGCAGCCTGCCAGGGTCCATGGGGCACAGGCAGCAAACCCCTGTCCTGTGGGAACCGCTCCCAGGCCCAGACACCTTTCACATGGTTCGCTGACCCCTATTTGTCCTCTGGCTGCAGGGGAAACCACGGGGCTAAACAGTTCGAAATGGTCCCCGTTCGCCTTTCGCACTCGCCTTCCCGCCAGACTGTCCCTGAGCAGGAGCATTCCCGGGCGCCAGGCTCACGCTGCCCCCGCAAAGCCAGCGCCTGTCCTGGGAGCTGCTCTAGCTGGCGCGGGGAGGGGGCTTCCCTCACTGGGCACGGCCCTTGGCTCCGACTGCCCATGGCAGCTGTGAGTGATCACCTGGCGCAGGACCTCTGACCCCCACCCCCACAGCCAAACAGCCCCTCAGCCACCCAGGCCAACACCCTTCTCTTGCTGCAGCTGAATGTAACGCTGTGGCTCACGTGCCAGCAGCCTGCGCCGACCGGTGCCACCCGGCGCCCCTGCACAACAGGCGCATGACGGGATGCTCGGTAAATGGGGGACACTGGAAGCAGCGGGACGCTCTGGGTGCGGGGCTGGAGCCTGAGTTCACCTGGGAAGGTGCCAGGCCCAGGGCTGGCTCGGCAGGACCTCAGCCTTAGAGACAACTGGAACCCGCGGAGCAGACCCAACGGAGGCAGCACAAGAGCAGCGGGTCCCTGCCCAGCGCCCGGGGGCTCAGGTCCCACCTCCCAGGGTTCCCTCTACTGGGGGCTCTGAGCACTGGCCGTGGGCCCCTGGCGGTTCCTGGAGTCTCTTCAGTCTGTGTGGAGGGGAGGCAGGCAGTGATGCCGCCGTGTTCTCTAGCCCCTCAGACAGGAGGCTCACAAGGCCGGGGCAGGCGGGGGCTGCCCCCAGTGGATGTGACGAAGCCCGGCTGAACCCGGCTGGTTCGTGTGCTCTCGGCCCTGGCGAATTAGCTTCATTTTCTGAGCAGAATCCTAATTTCCTGCCCATCCCCCGACTTGCACTAAATCCTGTTTGGTAATTTCTTGTGCCCCTGCTTTGAGCAGCCCCTCCCCAGTGAGAGCCATGGCTGCCTGTCACCAACGCCCTCATGCGCTGGCCCCATAGGAACGGGCCTGATCCCATCCCTGGGTGTGCGCAGGGCTCCCCCTGAGGTGTGGGCAGGGCCCCCCCTGAGGTGTGGGCAGGGCTCCCCCTGAGGTGTGGGCAGGGCTCCCCCTGAGGTGTGCGCAGGGCTCCCCCTGAGGTGTGGGCAGGGCTCCCCCTGAGGTGTGCGCAGGGCCCCCCCATCACCCTAATTAACAGCATCTCGGCATTTCCGTATGGGCCCTGCTGGCAGCCTGGTGCCCACTCGCCTGCTGCTGGGAACTTTTCCCTCTTTGCGTGGCCAGAAAGGCTGGAAGTGAGCAGCCCTGGGGCTCTGGGAGCAGGAGGAAGGCGCTAACCCAGCCTGTGAAGGGTCCCCCGTCGGTGGGTGGGCCACCGCTGACTCTGGGGTGCCCACAAGTCTGTGTGACACGCCTTGGCCTCGCTGTTGGCCGAGCGACAGTCCCCTACGGCCCAGCCTGGGACAGGGCGCCAGGCAGTGGGGGAACACAGGTAATTTACAGATACAGTTTAAGGCACGGCCCTGGGTCACGGCGACAAGCAACAGTGGAGGGGAGGGGGGAGGAACACAAATAGTTCAAAGCTCTGGCCAGGTTCCAGCCGGGCAGGGGTCTGGTCTCCTCACTCTGGGAGAGCCGACAAGCACAGGGGTTTTGCCCCATGGGGGAACCTGCCACCCAAAGGGAGAGGTGGCGGGGGGGGGATGGACGCAGGCCTATCCTCTCCACTGCATCCTGGCCCAGGGCCCTGATAGTGGTGGCCTTGCAGCCACTAGGTCGGCGGAGCTCTGGACTGTTACATGCCGACAGGGTCAAGGGTCAGTGGGGGTCTTGGCCGCAACGTGCTGCCCACCCAGCCTCCATGTCCTCAGCCAGCCCGAGGTCGGCTGCCTCTGGTCCACGTTCCAATCCCTCCTGTGGGCCTGGCAGACTGCAGCACTGCTCCGGGGGTCCTCAGGCGACGGAGGGACTGGCAGGGTGTCCATGGACTTCAGCTCAGGCAGGGGTCCTGGTGGGCCAGTCCACACGTTAGTGCCCGGCGAGGGTCCCAGAGGGGTTGGGGTGAGTTCAGGTGGCGGTCGGTGTCTCAGCAGCCACCTAACTGTGGCCACACCTGCACAGACCAGGGACAGGGACAGGTTGGGAGGGGCAGGACGAGCTGTTCTCAGTGGCTCTGTCCCAGCTCTGCTTTCCAGGGTGCAGGCTGGTCTCAGACACTCCTGCGGCGGTGCCCAGACCAGGCCTGTTCAGGTGGTTGGCTGGGCTCTGGGGATGCACAGCTGTAACCGAGGGCAGAACTGGGCTCTGTGGCACCAGGACTGGCTGTGGCAGAGACCTGAGTCTTTCCACGGACACGGACCTAAGGGAGATGGGACCTTGGCCTGATGCTCCCCCAGGCCCGCTCCTGAGTCGCTCTTCCCCTCCACCCCCGGCTTCTCCAGCCCCAAGGGCCCTGTTTGCCTGTTGGGGCTGAAATCCCTGTGACCTTTGAACTGCCCAGGGGGAGGTAAATATTTGAAACGAAAGCAGCCAGGAACAGTGGCCTGGAGCCAGATCTCTGCAGTCCCGGCACTGGCATGGAGCCAGGAGACGCCGCTGCAGCCCCATTGTGTAGGTGTTTGCCCTCTCCCCTCCCCTTGTCCTCAACCCCACTCACTCCCTTGGGTTTTCTTCTAAGAGTCTCCCTCCGGGACCCAGCCTGTTCCCGGCCAATGGGAGCTGCAGGGTGGTGAAATACTGGAATGGGTTACCTGGGGAGAGGGTGGAATCTCCATCTCTAAAGGTTTTTAAGTCCTGGCTTGACAAAGCCCTGGCTGAGATGTCCTGCTCTGGACAGGGGCTGGACTCGATGACCTCCTGAGGTCTCTTCCAGCTCTAGGATTGTGTAATTCTATGATATTAGAAATATTACTGCTCTGGACTTAGTCGACACATTACAAATGTGCCCCAGTCAGGATCACTAGTACCTAGGCTACTGTTCATTTTCAGTTCTATGATCAATTCCTCTGTATCTCTCCAGGTGAGGGCTAGTGTAGAATACTCCCATGGCGGGTGCAACTCTTTTGAGTTAAGAAATTGTCATCTATAAGAAATTCCAAGGGCCTTTTTATACGAGCAGCATCAGACTGCCAGAAGGTGTCGCACATGTTGAATCGGGATCACACAGCTTTTTACCTTTGTTTTATAAACAGCTGCCTGAGGAGCTGCTCATCCTGCTCCTTTGTGTGACTTAGTGTTACCCCAGCTAGTGTGTATCAGTTAGGACACTGCCCCATAACCATTCAAGGTCATTTTCATCCCAGATCTCAATGACTCGGGAACACATCGGACTCTCTGCTGAACAGGTCCAGACAGCAGTGGTCCCTACTTTAGAACCCAGCCAGCGTGGCATGGATTTCCATGGCAATGGCAAAAAACATTTCTCTTTCCCGAGCACAATCCCCTGCCAAACTTTCAGTGCTAGAGCTCTTCAAAAACTGCTCAGTAAAATGGACAGTCCAGAAAAAGCCAACTGTGCTGAGCTTGTGCACATTGTGCATGCACACCCATCGCACACCCGCCCCCTTCGGAGACCGAACGGGGGGGGAAGGCAGTCTTCACCCTTGAGTTCTGGTAGGGGGTTTGTTGATACATGATTTCATTGTTCTACCGCGTTACAATCTAATGTTATGACCCTGTTTAGTAACTGGGGCCACGCGCTGGAGTCTGTGACCCGACCTAGGAATCCTGTCGGATCTCCTCAGGCGCTGGGCGCTCAGGGACCGGCCCAAACCGGATTTTCCCGCCAAGCGGTCACGAGGGTTCCGCTCCCCTCAGACCCCCCCGGCGGCGTTACAAGGGCTGCGTTGCCTCAGCCTAGGGGCTGTCTGCCCTAGTGGCTGGAGTACGCGGGCCCCTCTGCTCTGCCACCTGCCAGCGAGGGGCAGCCCCAGCCACGCCTGCCGTGGAGGAAGGGGATTTTCCCATCCCTCACCCCCACACAACCTGCTTGTACCAGCCTGCGACTCCCCTTCACCCTTCAGTCCCGTCAGGACATTGTGGGGCTCTGTGACGTAGTGGGGGTACTTGCTGGGCTGTGGTGACCCCTGCTGTCTGGAGCAAGACCCAGCAGGGAAAATCTCGCTAGGCAGAGATAAGGCCAAACTTGTCGAACCAGTGGCCAGACACCCCCCATGGAGAGGAACAAAGGAAGGTGAATGCTGCCCTGGACTGGGGGGCAGGGCTGCAAGGGAATTTAGTTGTTACTGTGGGAGAGCATGGAGGAGACAGCCTAGGGAGAGGAGCTGGAGTTTAGGGGCCCAGTCTCCCCCCAACTCAAGGGGGCCTGAGGCATCCTAGCCCAGTTCTGTGACCAGACTACATCTGTGCTGTGCTGTATCCTGGAGAGGCAATAAACTTCCTCTATTCCACTGGCTGGTACAGTCTGTTTGTGCCATCTCGGGGTGCAGGAGACGGGGAACCCCCAACGTGCCGTCACAGGCTCCCCAGTGCTCTCCAGGGGCTCTAAATCAGTCTGAGGGTTAACGTCCTGGGCGCCTCCCCCAGCGCCACCGCCACGTCCTCAGGAGAGAAGGGGCCTGGCCCTTAGGGCTTTACTCACCGAGCCAAAGGGTTTGAATTACTGGGTCTGGGTTCAAGCCCCTGGTTGTTGCTGACACTGTCACGTGATTGGTTTGATGCTTGTTTTATCTGCATCAGGTTCTCCTCCCCATTTCCCCCTTTGTAATCAATCCCTGAATAGCCTCTTACTTGGTTTGCAGCTGAACATCCCCTCCTCTTTCTTCATTGCACCTGCACAGGAGAGAGGGGAAGGCGGAGACAGGAGCTACTGCAGCTCTAAAACAATTCCTGGGTGATAGACCCTGATGGGAGTGGGGGGAGGACAAGCCTGTACTTGTGGGAAGGATCCCGAGTGGCATTCTGGACTGTGTTTGCCTCCTACACCTTTGGGGTCACAGGCATTATCTGCAAATAGCCTTTCGTTAAGTCAATGGTCAATAGATACGTTCACCCTCCTCCTCAGGCATCCCAGGAGTTCTTCAGTGTGCGGCATTGGATCTGCTTTGCACCAGGATATCGCATTAACCTGACAGAAATTGATACAGAAATGCAAAGTACCATTGGGTTTTGGTACCAAGATAATCAGATTCCTCCGTTCACTCTGTGACTCTTCAGTTCCTCCCATCTTCAGCATTGCATTGAGTTCATGTCAGACGGCAATCCACATCTTCTGTGGGAGGGGGTGGTGAATGTCCCTCACTTTCTGCCCTCGACCTGTGTCAGTGTGGTGGGTTATAAATTTTATCCATCCCAGGCGAGTAGCTAAACATCCTGAAAGTTATCCCAGAGGTGCAGGATCTGGTTTCATGTGGAGGAGAGGAGGCGGAGGCCTTCCCCCACTTCTGCCAGTTTTGGGTCTAGCTGAAATTGCATATCTGAATTCAACCTTGCCCTGTAGTGCAGACCTACCCCTAGCAGACCTAGTTCTGGTCCCACGGGCAATGGTGCAATAAACATGGCTTCACAGGTCCCTCTTCTCCAGCACCCACCCAGACTGAGCTGTCTTGCTCCCTTTTGTGCTAGCCCAGCACTTGGAGCTTGCCCAGTGTGGCTGGGAGGGCAGGATTTCCTCAGGCCACAGTGGATGGACCCCTTCTGCCCAGAGCGGGGTGTGCAGCCCCCTCACAGACGTTTTCATGGGACGAGTTCAGCCCCCCCCCCCGTTCTCCCCATTGGCATGGCTGTCGTGGGTCACTGCTAGGGCCCATTTTAACAAACTCATTTCTCAGCGAGCTCCTCCCCCCACTCCTGCCTGGTCTGTCCCAGCATCCCGGCTACTGCCCGGCCACTGACCCCAGGGGTCCCGCCCCCAGGCCTGTAACCAATGCGAGGGGCCCCCTGGCCGCCTGGGCCTTTGCCAGCCAGAACCGTCAGACTCGGATCCAGCAGCTGGGTTGGTGGGTAAATATTGTCCTAGGTGCGTGTGCCAGCCCCCGCCAGAGACCTGACCCGACCCTTCTGTGCCCGGCCCACAGGCGAAGCTCCGGCCCCAGAGTCTATATCAGGGCCCAGCAGACTGGTCCCCGGCTCAGAGCGTGGGAGGGAGGAAGAAGGACTCAGAGGGGCGTGACGTGTGTGTGTCCCTTGTCCCAGCACGTCTGCCTGCACCCAGGAATGGGGGCCCCGGTAACCCCGGCCGGCCTGCTGCTCCTCCTGCACCTCACAGCTGGGACGTCTGCAGAGCCGTAAGCCCTGTCCGTGTCTGTCTGTCTGTCTGTGTGGTGGGCAGTGTGGGGGGTTGGAATCAGCCCAGGGCACTGGTGAGGAGGCTGCTTGACGGGAAAGTAAGGGGACAGATCCATTCTCCCCGGGAGCTCAGTCCCCGATGCTGGGACCCTCCTGCCCCCCCTTGTCCTATCCCCAGAGGCAGGGGGATCTTGGCTCTGCCTAAGCAGTGGCCGGGGGCACAGGAGAGCTGGGTTCAGTGCCCACCTCTGTGCAGACGCCCTGTGCGCCCTCAGCCAGACACCCCCTCTCTGTGCCTCAGCCCCTCTGTACCATGGGCTGGTAATCCCCTGGGGCCACCGGCTCCCTCAGCCACAGATCCAGTAATGGGTCTGTTCAGCCCCAGCACAGGGGCAGCTGAGAGGCCAGGGATGGACGGGGACTCAGCTCCTCTCTGTGCCCTGGGGGGCCTCCAGGTCTGTGGGGGCAGGATGGGGGAGAAGGGGGGACAGGAGTGAAAGGGCCTTGCCCTGCCCTGTGGGTAGAGACAAATCAGCCTCCAGCAGCACAGAGCCAGCGCCTCCCCATCAGAAGGAACCCCCTGGGCTGTGCCTCCCCTGCCCCCACCCACGGTGCTGCCCCCTCCCCAGGCACTATGTGGTGGTGAGCCCAGCCCAGCTCTACCACCCGCACACGGGGACGGTGTCAGTTCATCTCAGCGACCTCAACGAGACCGTCCGGGTGAGCGTCCGGCTGGAGAGGGGGGAGGGGCTCAGCAATGTCACCCTGCTGGAGAGAGAGGTCCAGGAGCCCCGTCTGCGCGAGAACCTGAGCTTCCAGGTGAGCCCCCCCCACCCAGCCCGGCCCTGGCCATGGGCACCGAGCCCGTCAGCCCTGGGCCTGCAGCCCCAGCCCGGCCTCAGGCCTCAGGCACAGACTGATCCCGGCCCTGGCCATGGGCAGCTGTAGCCACAGAGCGTCCTTCAGCAGCGACAAGCCGGAGGGGGCAGGGATGGGGGCGCAGACGGAGCCTTGGCTTTCAGCTCCACCGAGCGCCCGCCTGCTGGGAGGCCCCTGGCTGGGCAGGAGGGTCCCACAGTTTGGTGAGGGCTGGAGCAGGGACTCGCGAACAGCCCTGCCTCGGGTGACCAGACGTCCTGTTTTTAAAGGGACTGGCCCGTATTTCAGCCCTCCTGGAGGTGCCTGACTTTTTCTTACAAGCAGGCAAATTGTCCCATGTTTCCTGTCTCTCTTCCCTGCTCCCACCAGCACCGGCTGGTCCTGCTGCTGGCCAGATCCCTGTTTGCTGCCCACGGCCCCCCAGGGATGGTGGGGTCCAGTGGCCGATGATGGCAGTGGGAGTGCAAAGCTCAGCCTGTCGCTCCCCCTGCTGTGTCCTCTCCCCGTGGGACCCCTCGAGCTACAAAGCTGAGAATCCAGCTCCGCTGTGTGTGTGTTAACTGGGGCCCAGTCAGCTGATTGCCGTTGAACTCCCCTGAATACGAGTAGTTTCTTCAGCTGTCCCATATTCAACACACGCTGCCAATGCCCCCCTGTGACAAAGTTTCATTCCCCTTGTTAGATTGCATGTGAGCCTTGAGGTGTTATAATAACCCCTGGCGTGTGCCTCAGTTTCCCTGGGCACTGCACCAATGACTGGATGGGGGATGGGAATTTTGGGTGTTCTACGCGCTGACAGAGTCACATCTGGCTGTGGATGGGGGTGTAGGGACCTCTCACTCTCCATACGCACCAGTGACACCCCCCACCCCGCGCAGTAGTGGGTCTGCGCCCCGACCGGCCCGTCACTGGTCACTGTGGCCTTGCTGGGGTTCCCCTGTGCAGGTTCCAGCCCCGTCTCGGGGGCAGCAGGAAGCCGCAGAGCTGCACCTCTCGGTGCAGGGGGACACCCTGCAGTTCTCGGAGCGGACGACAGTGCTGCTGCGGGTGCTGGAGCCGGGGACCTTTGTGCAGACGGACAAGGCCGTCTACAAGCCGGGACAGACAGGTGAGGGGCAGGGGCTGCTGGAGGGGTTTGGTGGGGCCCCAGGCCCTTGGGAGGGACCCTGGGCTGTGGGGAGGGGAGGGGGGCTCCGGGGATACGGGACTCTCACTTGTAGGCCCCTGTCTGCACCCGGCCCAGGGGGTGAGAGGCTCAAAGCCTGAGCCCGTTTGGGGGCTGCATGGAACCAAGGGGGGTCTCAGCCCATCCTTGGTGCTGGCTGCAGGGGCCCCGATCGGCCTCCTCTGGCAGCCTCCGCAGGGAGGCCGGGGTCTGGCCGGGCCCTGGAGGCTCAGCTCCCGGCAGCCGCCCAGGGCAGGGCCACGGCCCGTGGGCAGAGGCAGCGTGGGGAAGCTCGCGCCGCCCTGCCCGGGCTGTGCCCGTTGCGAGGGGTCACAGAGGCCGTCAGTGCCTGGGCGTCCGGCTGGCACCGTCCCCCGGGAATCACCCAGAGAACCAGGCCGGGGCTGACTCCCCTCTGCCTCTGCTCCTTTGCAGTGAAGTTTCGAATCGTCACTTTGGACAAAGACTTTGTTCCCAGCGCCAGGCCGGTGAGAGCGGGGGTGGGGTGAGAGCGGGGGTGGGGTGAGAGTGGGGGTGGGGCTGGCCTGTGGGGGCGGGGTGAGAGTGGGGGTGGGGTGGGTCAAGATGGATGCGGGAGGCGAGGAGGGCAGGGAAACATGATATAGCAGGCCGGTGAGAGCAGGGGCGGGGGTGAGAGTGCGGGTGGGGTGAGAGTGGTGGTGGGGAGGGGCTGGGGGGGGCGTGGAGGGCAGGGTAACGTTACTCCAGGCCGGTGAGAGCAGGGGTGGGGCGGGAGGGGGTTGGGGCAGCGGGGGGGCGGGGTGAGAGTGGGGTGGGGCAGCGTGGGGGGCGGGGTGAGTGGGGGTGGATGGGGGGTGAGAGTGGGGTGGGGCAGCGTGGGGGGCGGGGTGAGAGTGGGGGTGGGTGGGGGGTGGGAGTGGGGTGGGTTTAGCGTGGGGGGCGGGGTGAGAGTGGGGGTGGGTGGAGGGTGAGAGTGGGGGTGGGGCAGCGGGGGGGTGAGAGTGGGGGTGGGTGGGGGGTGAGACAGCGGGGGTGGGGTGGGGTGAGAGTGGGGGTGGGGCAGCGGGGGGGGGTGAGAGTGGGGGTGGGGCAGCGGGGGGGGTGAGAGTGGGGGTGGGTGGGGGGTGAGACAGCGGGGGTGGGGTGGGGTGAGAGTGGGGGTGGGTGGGGGGTGAGGCAGCGGGGGTGGGGTGGGGTGAGAGTGGGGGTGGGTGGGGGGTGAGCCCAGGGCCAGGGCAGGGGTCTCAGCTGTTCGTGTCTCTTTACTGCACAAGGGGGTCACTGCGGGTTCCACTGAGCCTGAGGGCGGGCGCTGGCTGTACCGAAGTCTGTGATTGGCTGTGGGTGCCGCCCCTCACCCCGGATGCGCGTCATTGGCGCCCTTCTGCCGGACAGTGCTGAGCGCTGTGGGGGGGCAGGATCAGGCCCAGTGTGTAAATTCGGATTTACAGCTCCCCCCCCAGCCCCACGCCCGGCCACTGGCTGCAACATCCCCCCGGCCCGGCCCGGCCCTGCCCTCGGCAGAGACACCAGCATCCCGGCCCCGCTCCCCCCACAGACCAGCCACCGCTGCCCTGGGTGCCCCATGGTGGGGTCAGGGGGAGGCCCCTGGGAGGTGTGAGAGCTCCAGCTCTATGGTCCCAGCGGGGGCGGGGCGGGGGCTGTCTCCGTAACCCCCGCTGCTGTCTGTCTGTGCCCCAGAGACACCCAAGCCCTGGGGAGTCCCAGGCAGAGCCCTGGCGGGGGGTGGCGGTTCCTGTCCCTCTCACCCCGTGGTCACCAACCCGTCGATCGTGATTGACGGATCGGTCAGGAGGGCTAGATCAGCTGATGGATAGGCCTTCGGGGCCCCTCCATCCCCCCAGCCCTCTGGAAGCCCCAGTGCCTACCTCCAGCGACAATGGAGGTAGCGCCGGCTTCCTGTGGGGTGGACGGAAGTCCAGCAGCTGCGCACCACTTCCGGGGTTTCAGGAAGTGTGCTGGCTGCTCCCCTCTCCCAAACAGCTGGCGCAGTACCACAGCTCTGGTCTGTGGCTTGCCAGGAACTTGCTCTGCCGGAGGAGAAGGGAGGAGGAGTCCCGGGAGGAGGTGCATGCCGGGGACTCCCTGCCCCCAGCAACTCCCTGGCACCCTGTCCTCTGCCTCATCACCCACTAGCACCCTTCCCAAGAACCATGTCCTCTGCTCCCACCAACACAGTTGGGGCCACTTTAGTGAAGCTTGGGGGGCGGGGTTGAAGGAGGGTTTTTTGTATGGGTGTCTGGCTGGTGAGTCTTGCCCACATGCTCAGGGTTCAGCTGATCGCCATATTTGGGGTCAGGAAGGAATTTTCCTCCAGGGTAGCTTGGCAGAGGCCCTGGAGGTTTTTCGCCTTCCTCTGTAGCATAGGGCGCAGATCACAGCTGGGGATTCTCTGCATCTTGAGGTCTTCAAAGTATTTGAAGGCTTCAATATCTGAGATCTAGGTGAGAGGATTATTCTGGGAGGGGTGGGTGAGATTCTGTGGCCTGCACTGTGCAGGGGGTCAGACTAGATGATCAAAATGGTCCCTTCTGACCTTAAAGTCCATGAGTCTATGAGTCTCTCACTTGTGTGGCCTTGTCAAGGTTTCAGGTCATCACCATGTTTTATTGGCCCCCTTAACCGAAGTTTTACTGTTTATCAGCTTTTTGGCGCTGTCTTGTACAATATACCAAAGGAACCGCTCCAGGGAGATTCTGCTAACACAGCCGTTACCTGGCAGCGGGGAGAGGAGGGTCCGGGCCCACTCTCACTCACGGACTCCAGCCCAGGGCCCCAAGGATGTAGACCTGCCTGGGTCTTGTCCGGATGACGGGGCTTTCCACCAAAATGCGCCAGCCTGCGGGCTCCTTGCCCTGCCCTGGGCTGCTTCCTCTCCCCTGTCGTGGTTTCCCTGATCGTCCGTCACTCACCCTGGATGTCTCCCAGGTCCCCGCTGGGGTTTTGGCCACACTCCCCTCTTCTCCCCCCCCCCATCTTTCTTCTTTTAAACCCTGGCGCCCTGGCATTCCTCCACGCCTGCGCCCTGCCTCCCATTCCCTCTGGAGCCAGCCGCCTCTCTCAGTCTTCCGCCACAGCACTTCTGCACCATCAAGGTGCTTCAAGGAAGGGGTGGGGTCTTGCGGGAAGGACGGGCGGTAGATCTTGGCTCGTTCTGACATTTAAAGGTGATCTTGGGTGTGAAAAGGTTGGAGACCCCTGCTCTAACCGGCATCTCCTGTCTGTTTGCTTTGCAGCTGCCCCTGGTGACCCTGCAGGTCAGTCTGTCCCCCCAGCCTTCTCCTCCCGTCTGGCTCAGCCGAGGGCAGTGGGGGGGGGGGGGGGGTTTCAGTCCTGGGGATCCCAGAGGGGTCTGGGCTCTGACCACAGGGTCCAGCAACCAGCCTAGACCCCCCTGCCTGTGGGGTGCACAGGGTCCCAGAGCAGAGGGTGTTTCTGAGCCAGGCCACATGGGGGTGGGGAGGGACATTTGTGCTGTTGGGTTACGTTCTCTCCACCCGAGTGTGCATCATCTGGGGCTGTCCAGGGGCTGGGGGGTGGGGCCCTGGCTGGGATCCCCACCAAGGCCTAGAGCTGAGATGGAGACGGTTCCTACGGCTGTTCCCTGGGCTTTGTCCAGGCTGGAGATGGGAAGCCCACGGGAGCCTGTTCCCGAGCCGGTGCCCTTGGGTCAGGGTTGCAGGGTGTTGGCGGGAGGTACCGTGGGGGGTGGGAACTTTCCCAGGGCTGCCCCGCGCTGCCTGCTCCAGGCTAAGGAGAATATCTGAGGCCCCAGCCGTCGATCCAGCCCCGCCAGCAGCCCCAGGCACTCGGGGGCTGCCGGGTGGAGCCGTGTGCGGGCAGCGGCTGAGCAGGGCGTGTCCGTGTGCCAGGATCCCCACGGGAACCGCATCGCCCAGTGGCAAGATGTGACTCCGCAGCAGGGCATCGTGGATCTGTCCCTCCCGCTGGCTGCCGAGCCGGCCCTGGGGCCGTACGCCATCGAGGTGCAGGGGACCAGGCATTGGTTCAGCGTGGAGGAGTACGGTGCGCAGCGGGGCCGGGGCAGCAACCGAGGGTGTGGGGGGGAGGATTCATGAGTCTCCTGGGGGTCCCTGGAAGCTCAGAGCCTTGGGACTGGCCCAGCCAGCACCATGAGACCCTGCACCTCTGCTCTGGGGCCTGGAGGAGGGGAATTCAGGCTCCCTGTTCCACTCTGCAGCTGGTTTCAACTTCATTTCATTTGTGGACCCCTGGGGAAGTCTCAGGCCTGTGGACACAGTTGCCTTTGATGCAAGTGTGAAGCGCAAACAGCAGAATGCAGAGCATGGGGCACATGGCTGTTGGGGTACTGACCCACCCCCGGGTTCAGCCTGCCAGGGGGCGTTCCTGAGCTTGGGACGGTCGGAGAAGCAGATCGACTCTTCTGGGCATGTTCCCTTCCCAGTTCATGGACCCCTTCCATATTGTCTTGCCCCAGTTGGCCATAAGCCCTGCCTGAGGCCTCAGATGCTGCTGCTGAGCCTGATCCCTGTGGGTCCCAGCCAGTCCCCACCTGCCTGCAGCCCCCACACCTCAGCGCTCAGACACCCGGCCAATGAGACCCCCACGTGGCCCCTGCTCCTGGGGACATTGGGGATGTAAAAGTGTAACTGTGTAAACGGGGAACCAAGGAGCCTGGGCCCATTAACGTTTACGGTCACACGGGGGTCCCCACGCTCACTGGCTCCTGGGGAGCCTCCCGCTGAAACTGTAGTTACTTAATTACACACTGTAACATCCCCACTAGAGACCTTGCCCCTGAGTCCCCAGCCCCCCCGCTCCCCAGACACCCTGCTCCAGGCCCCCCGGTGTCACTGACCCCAACTGTCCCCCAGTGGCGTAGAACGGACTTGTCAGCACAGTAACCGGGAACATGCAGTAAATGCCTTCTTGGGAAAGGGGAGCCCAGAACCTGGCCCTCCCCTCTGTGCCCAGAGTCCTCTCAGACCCCCAGCTGCCTGGTCCCAGCCCCTCCCCCAGGAATATCTCTGCCCTTTGTCCTGCTTCCTGGGCAAAAGGTGGCACCTGGTCACATCCCCTCCTGGGTCAGGTGACGAAGGCATCGGCCATTGTTTACATGCAGGCAGATGGGCAGCCTCTCTGTGGCAGTCACACCCAAAATTCCCATCACCATCTAGGCAAGGAGTAGTACCCAGGGAAACTGAGGCACACCCACGGGGTTACTATAGGACAGCAGAACTCACAGGCAAGAGAACAAGGTGAATAACATCCCCCCTTCCTCACATCTCGCCCCCTTCAAGGCAGAGCTGAGCGGGGTCACTTCATCCTGCTCTTCCTTCTCCCAGTCCTGCCGGTGCTGGGGGTGCTGGGAGCAGCCAGAGGGAGGGGCTGGGGGCAAACAGGGCCATTAGCAGTGGCTCTCAGGGTGCCATTTCTGACAGCTCCCCCCACCCCAGCATGGAGCTCACATCTTGTGAGGAACCCCCCGAGCTGGGGCTGTGGGTCCTTTCCACCCCCTCCCTCTCTGCCCTCCAGAGCCGCCCAAGTTCGAAGTGACCCTCCAGCTGCCCCCCGTGGTGACGGTGCTGGACGAGACGCTCCACCTGCGGGTGTGTGGCCGGTGAGTGCGAACCCAGCCCTGCCGGGCCAGTAAAGGGGGAGTGACTCCCCTGGAACTGACTCCCCTCCCCTGCACTGCTTGACCAGGACCTGACGTGTCCCTGCCCCCGCCTCCCGCCTCTGTCTCTGTGCTGGGGGGGTCACCCTGCCACCCAAACCCCCAGTCATCCCAGCAAGGGACCCTCTCCCACTTCCCCTTTCTCTTCCCTCTGCTGCACAGATACACTGAAGGGAAGCCCGTGCTGGGGAGGGTCCAGGCCACCCTGTGTCGGCTCAGAAATCAGCGGATCAATTATTTTTATGATACGTTCCCAGGCGTGTGTGTAGATCTCGCGGGCCAGGTGAGTGCGACTGGGAGGCAGAATGTGCCGCGCTGCTGGCTGCCGGGGTGGGGGGGGGGGGGAGGAACTGTTACTTGTGAGTCTCATGAATATTTCTCTGGGATCCTTCATCCTCCCTTTGCAGCCTGGGGCCTGATCCTGCTCTCATCTGCCCCGGGGGTAAAATGGGAGGGGCCCAGGGTTGACAATAGGGAGACCCTGGTGTAAGTGCAGGTGAATCAGGCCCCGGATCCCTTGGGGCTCCCCACTTTGGGTAGGGGGATGTCACAGAATCATAGAGCTGGAAGAGACCTCAAGAGGGCATCAAGGCCAGCCCCCTGCCCAAGGCAGGATCAGTCCCAGCTATGTGGCCAGTGACCCTGTCTATTTTTCCCTTCGTGGGTGGAATCACTGTTGCTTGTGCAGCACCATGTAGACTCATAGACTCATAGACTCATAGACTTTAAGGTCTGAAGGGACCATTATGATCATCTAGTCTGACCCCCTGCACATTGCAGGCCACAGAATCTCGCCCACCTCTCTTAGAATAATCCTCTCACCTATGTCTCAGATATTGAAGCCCTCAAATACTTTGAAGGCCCCAACATGCAGAGAGTCCTTCAGCTGTGATCTGTGCCCAATGCTACAGAGGAAGGCGAAAAACCTCCAGGGCCTCTGCCAATCTACCCTGGAGGAAAATTCCTCCCTGACCCCAAATATGGCGATCAGCTAAACCCTGAGCATGTGGGCAAGACTCACCAGCCAGACACCCAGAAAGTTCCCTATAGCAACTCCTATCATCCCTCCATTGACCTATTTCCAACTGATAATGAATGGTCAATTAGTTACCAAGATCATGTTATTTCATCCAACCATCCCCTTATCATAGAATCATAGAACTGGAAGAGACCCCAGAAGGTCGTCAAGTCCAGTCCCCCGCTCTAGGCAGGACCAATCCCATCTAAATCAACCCAGCCAGGGCTTTGTCAAGCCGAGACTTAAACACCTCTAGGGATGGAGACTCCACTACCTCCCTAGGTAACCCATTCCAATGCCCCACCAGCAGAGACACAAAGCCCCGAGTTCTTCTGTGGGTGATGTCCCCGTGGATGCTCCACTGTGGGTGTTGGGTCGTCCCGGAGCCACAGGTCAGAGCTTTTCTAGCAGTTGTTGGCGCCTCATGCCATTTGTGCACTGGCACTTTACACACAGCCCGACACTCCCTCTCCAGTCCCTCACTTACTGCCCTCGGTCTCGTCTTTCACCTCAGGCGCTCATCCTCCTCATGTAGGTCGTTAGCTTAGTTTGCAGTTTTCTTAGTTAATTGCTTATTTGTTCTTTATTCTTGTTCTGGTTACCTATTTTAAAAAAAAGAGTTTTTCTGTTGCTAAGGGAGCTGTGGGGCAACTCCCAACTGAACGCCAACTCGCTTGACTAATCTCAGCCCTTATCCGCCACTTTTCTTTCCCCCATTTAAAGAAAAAAGTCTGAGAAGAAGCCGAGGGGGCCAATCCAGAAAATTAACCACTGGGCCCACCATCAAGCTCAACGGGGATCAAAAAATACAACACATGTCAGGACTGCAACCCTGTTTTGGATGGCCACTCAGCATGTATTCATTGTCTTGGGGAAGCTCATGTCCCTCAAAAATGTGAACACTGCTGCAGCCTCAGGACTAGGGTCCGGAATGACAGGGAGCTTTGGCTTTGCGTGATCCTCTTTGAAAAGGCTATGCAGCCCACTTGCAAATCACAGCCATCTAGACCTCCTGTGCAGGCTGTTGAAAAGAGGGCTGTCTCCTCCTTGCCGAGAAATCACTCAAAGAGAGCCTCTCCTGCAAGATCTCTCCCCCCCCACCCAGAGTGAGTGTCAAGGCTTCTTCCCCTCTCTGGCATGATAAGTGCAGAAGTGGGGGGCTGCAAGTACCCCAAAACCTTATCTTTCCAGGCTTTGGTATAAAGCTTCCCCCCTAGATTTTGGGGATAAAAAAATCCACTGCCACCATCAAATAATGATAAGGAAACCAGGGAGAGACCACTTGGAAATCTCAGCCCCAAAAGTAAAACCAGGACACAAAAATTAACCAGTACCAGGTTAATAAAAAGAAAAGAGAAAGAACTGTAATTATCACCACAATATTCCTGTTGCAAGCATAATGACTAGATGGAAACGTCACAAATTAATATACTCATGGAGGGTATGACGGGGCGGCAGGGGCCGCGGACGCTAGCCCTGCGCCCCGCACTCAAGCACCAGGCTTTGATGGTGGGCCTGCCTTATAGGGTTTTTACCAAGGACAAAGTAACCTTGAAGCCACATCCAACTTTTTTATCCAAAGTCTACACCTTGTTCCACATCAATGAGCCCATAGTTTCACCTGTATTCTTCCCCAAACCTCATGCATCCCCCAGGGAAGCTATGCTCCATACCCTGCATGTTGAAGGGCATTGGCCTTTCACATAGACAGGACTCAGGCCTTCTGTAAGTCTCCACGTCTTTTTGTATCTTCCTCGTCGCTCCTGCAAACAGGGACTGATGCCGCAGGCACGTAACAGGCTGCTCCGAAGGACAGAAAACCATGAAGCCCCATAAAGTGCAGCCCGTATTTCAGCAGGCAGTTCCCTTCGCGCTGAATTGAAGCTGGTGGCTGGCCCTGCAGAGCTGAGTCTAACCCTTGAGTCCTCATGCAAATGAAATGGAAACTCTCTGGTGTGGTGCAGGCATTCTCCTTTGGTTACAGGCAGTGATGTGTGCAGGGGTGAATTATTACAGGCCCTGTCCTATCGCAACCCACCTCTCAGTGCCGGGGTTGGGAGCAATAGGGCAGTACCTGTGCGAAATGTAACTGTGGGATGGCTGTGGCGGACTCAGGGCAGGGGGTGGGGATGTGGGGCATGCAAAAGTCAGGGCAGCAGGATGGGAGGCTCAGGGAAGAGGAGGCTGCTTCAGGGAAGGAGGTGGAGTGCAGGAGTTAGGAGAGGGGGTGGAGGGGTCTTAGGGCAGGGCATTGGAGGAGAGGCTGGGGATGGAAGGGCACAGAGCTGGACCCTGGTGCTCTGTGGCCATACAGCGCAGGCCCACACTATCCAGAGCCCCACCCCCAGCCAGTCTCTTATCAGTGTTCCAGGCTGGGATGCATTGGCTTACTGCTATCTGTGTATGTGGGGAGAACAGCAGGTGTGAGTGAGGGTGTAGGGGGGTGAAAGGCAGGTGGGGAAAGGTAGGCGTGGGTGTGGGGGTGAAAGGCAGGCAGAGGCATGGGGGGTGAAAGGCAGGCGGGGGCAGGTGTGTGTGGGAAAAGGCAGGAGTGTGCAGAGGGGAGATAAGTAAGCATTTGTGTCTGTCAACATTTGCTCAGTTATGTTAATTTTGAGGACTGTACTTGCTTTGGTGAGTCTCTTTTCTGTTTAGCTTTCATAAAATCCTAGAATCCTAGGGCTGGAAGAGCCTTAAGCAGTCAAGTCCCCTCCCAGAGCAGACCAATCCCAACTAAAATATCAACTTTGTCAAGCCGGAACTTAAAAACCTCTAGGGATGGAGATTCCACCACCTCTCTAGGGAACCCAGCCCAGTGCTTCCCCACTCTCCTAGGGAAATAATTTTTCCTAATATCCAACCCAGATCTTTTCCACTGTGACTTGAGCCCATTGCTCCTTGTTCTGCCATCCATCACTACTGAGAACAACCTCTCTCCACGCTCTTAGGAACCCCCTTTCAGGGAGTTGAAGGCTGCTATCGAGCTCCCCGTCATTCTTCTTCAGACTAAACAAGTCCATATCCCTTAGCTTCTCCTTGTAAGTCATATTCTCCAGCCCCGTAATCAATTTTGTTTCCCTCTGCTGGTGTTTCTCCAATGCATCAAGATCCTGTCTGCAATGGGGGACCCAGAATTGGATGCAAAACTCCAGTTGTGGCCTTACAAGGGTGGAATAAAGGGGAATAATCGCTTCTTTAGATCTGCTGGCAATGCTCCCCCTAATGCACCCTAATATGCCATTGGCCTCTTCAACTACAAGGGCACATTCTTGACTCATCCCCAGATCTTTTCCTGCCAAACTGCTTCTTAGCCAAAAGCTTCAGAGGGGTAGCTGAGTTAGTCTGTAACTGGAAAAGGCAGGCAGGCTTCCCTTCTTGGCCAGGCAAGGTTAGTTTTTTGGGATCCTAACTGCTGCATGTCATGGTCGTGCAGAGGAGTCCTGGCAGCTCTGGTCAGGCGGTTCTTCCAGGTCTTCACTCCTTCTGCTTGCTGTTCCTTTCTTCTTTCCCTTCCTCTTTCCCTTTTTTTCTCCTGGTCTCCTTGGACCCCAGTTTATATAGTGAAGCTTGAGTCCTGCTTAGCTATACCTCAACCAATTATTTTAGTATAATTTTAATAACCAATCATAAGCTATTGTAACAGAATTACCTAACCAGTCATGCACCACCACCTTAGTTGATTTACACCTAGCAAAATTAATTATACAGCAGACAGAACCAGTTACAAACCAGACAGAGATCAGACAGACAAACAATAGGAAATTGAGGGCAATAATCATAGAATGAGGATTCCACACTCTCAACTATGGATAAACAGTTTCTTGCCAGATGAAGTGCCGGTAAGCTAAGATTTCTCTACCCATCTTGAGATCTCTTTCTTTATCTGGCGACAATGGGAGCCGTTAGGACAGGATCTCCTTAGCAGCCGGGTACGACACTATTTTAATGCAATTTGGATGCAGTGTGAGTATGTGACTTCATAATGGAAGGCCATTAGCTGTAAAACTTGGTTACAGGCCTTCTAATATGGCTACAGAGAAAACATATTGTTACAGTCCCAAGTGCAGGACTCTGTGCTTGTCCTTGTTGAACCTCATTAGATTTCTTTTGGCCCAATCCTCCAACTTGTCTAGGTCACTGTGGACCCCATCCCTACCCTCCAACCTATCTACCTCTCCCTCTAGCTTAGTGTCAGCTGCAGACTTGCCGAGGGTGCAATCCATCCCCTCATCCAGGTCATTAATAAAGATGTTGAACAAAACTGGCCCTAGAACTGACCCTTGGGGCACTCCGCTTGATACTGATCACCAACCAGACATCAAGCCTTTAATCACTACCAGCTGGGCCCGACAATCTAGCCAGCTTTCTATCTACCTGACAGTCCATTTATCCAATTCAGACATCCTTAACTTGCTGGCAATAATAGTGTGGGAGATCGTATCAAAAGCTTTGCTAAAGTCAAGGCAAATCACGTCCTCCTCTTTCCCCATGTCCTCAGAGCCAGTGACCTCGTCACAGAAGGTAATCAGGCTGGTCAGGCACGACTTGCCCTTGGTGAATCCATGTTGACTATTCCTGATCACTTTCCCCTCTTCCAAGTGCTTCAAAATGGATTCTTTGTGTGTCCCCTCCATGATTTTTCTAGGGACTGAAGTGAGGCTGATTGGTCTGTAGTTCCCTGGATGGTATGTAGTTCTTCCCTTTCATAACAATGGGCACTACGTTTGCCCTTTTCCAATCATCTGGAACCTCCCCTGTTGGCCATGAGTTTTCAAAGATAACAGCCAATGGCTTTGCAGTCACATCAGTCAACTCCCTCAGCAGCATCGAATACATTAGAGCCCAGTCCCATGGATTTGTGTATGTCCAACTTTTCTAAATAGTTCCTAACCTGTTCTTTCTCCACTGAGGGCTGCCCACCTCCTTCCCATACTGTGTTGCTTAGTGCAGTAATCTGGGAGCTGACCTCGTTTGACAAGACTGAGGTAAAAAGGTACTTCACCTTTTCCCACATCATCTGTCACTGGGTTACCTCCCTCATCCATTAAGGGTCCCACGTCCTCCCTGATCACCTTCTTATTGCTAACATGCCTGTAGAAACCTTTCTTATTACCCTTCACATCCCTTGCTAGCTGCAATTCCAATTGCGAGTTGGCCTTCTTGATGACACCCCTGTATGCTCAAGCAATATATTTGTACTCCTCCCTAGTCGTCTATCCAAGTTTCCACTTCTTGTGAGCTTTCTTTTTGGGTATGTCTACACAGCAAAGTTATTTCAAAATAACTTTCCTAGTGTCTACACAGCCAAACCGCTATTTCGAAATTAAATTGAAATAGCGGAGCACTTATTTTGAATATGGTAAACCTCATTCCACGAGGAATAATGCCAAA
This sequence comes from Pelodiscus sinensis, assembly GCF_049634645.1. Classification (NCBI taxonomy): domain Eukaryota; kingdom Metazoa; phylum Chordata; order Testudines; family Trionychidae; genus Pelodiscus; species Pelodiscus sinensis. The sequence goes on from NW_027466048.1 coordinate 624,042, forward strand.
TTCAAAATAGCTATTTTGAAATAAGTGCTGTGTAGACACTTATATCGAAATAGGGGGCCTCCAGCCTTCCCAGGGTGCCCTGGTGGCCACTCCAGCCTCAACCAAGAGCACTTCTCTCCCTCCCCCCTCCCTGGCGCCCTTAAAGGGGTTGACTCTGGCCACAGTGCCTGTGCCAGCTCCAAGCCTGCCAGCCCAGAACCAGCAGTCACTGCCCCTGACCCAGTGGCCCCAAAACATGACCCAGCAAGCCACTGGCAGCCAGCCCTCCACTGATCCCCAGGAACAGTCTGCCAGCTCCCAGGAGCCTGCTAGGGCCAGGAGAAGGTGGGTGATTTCCTGATCCAGGGTGGAGATCATGGACCACATTCACGTTTGAGGGGGATGCTCCCACACCACCTGTGCAACCGCACATTCACATCCACGATTCGACGATCCCTCCCTGGACCTTTTCCTTCAACAGGGAGGATGGATGAGAACACAACTTGCGCCTCAAACTCCTTGATCCTTCTTCCCGGTGCTATGTCATTTGCAGTGACCCACTCAAGATCATTCCTGGCCGTATCGTTAGTTCCCACATGGAGAAGTAGGAAGGGGCAGAGATCTGAAGGTTTGATCAGTTTGGGAAGTCTCTTGATCACATCCTGAATTCTAGCTCTTGGTCAGCAGTACACTTCTCGAGATTCCAGGTCTGAATGGCAGATGAATGACTCCGTCCCTGACTACTCCCACCCTTCTTCTTCTCTTGAGAGTGGTGGTCACGGAGCCCCCATCCCTTCATCTTCCTTGATGGAATGCAGGGTTGATACTTGGGCCTCTAGTCCTTTAATTTTCTCTTCCAATATGGAGACCAATATGCACTTTGTACAGATGAAATCACTTCTGTCTTCAGAGAGGAAGACAAGAGTGGAACATCCTGTGCAGGTCACACCAGTTGATCTTTCACTCTGCATCCTGTCTTCTTCTGAGAGACTCCTCCGAGGTTGTTTTTATTGCCCCTGGAAGCCTGAAGAGGAGAAGTTAGAGAGAAAAAAGAAGAGATCAAAAAAAAAAAAAAAAAAAAAAAACACCAACCACTGTGGGGCTGCCCCCACTGTGAACTCCCAGGCAAACCCCCCTGTTTGCTGCTCACTAAGGGTACGGCTACATTTGCTCCGTAGTTCAGACTAGGGCTGAAAATGCAGATGAGCGAAGTAGCTAATGAAGCCGGGATTTAAATATCCCGCGCTCCATTAGCATGTTCTCGCCGGTGAGCTAGTTTGAATCACAGCTGATGCGAACCAGGAAGTGCGTGCCAGGACGCATTAATGTGAACCAAAGCCCTTGGTTTGAAATAACGTTACTCCTCAATGAGTCTATAAAGTGCTACCAGACCATTTGCTTGCTGTTTTTTTTTCTGTAACAGACTAACTCGGCTATCCCTTGAAGCTCCATTTAGAAGGATTTCTTGATCAATTAGAAAAGTGGACAAACAAACTCTAAAATGCAGAGTAGATTAGATACAAGGCTGCTGATAGCTAATTGCTAAATTATTTGCCAGAAAACTGACATTTTCAGGTACCTAAGTAGCCCCATCATGGTTCAAGTTGGCCCTCCTAACAAAATTGGAAATGGTGCACTGCCACTAGCACCACTCCCCTTCCCAGGGTGCAGAGCGGAGCCCCACCTACCAAGGGCTCTGCGACTCATTGGCCCAGCACTAAGGCCCCAGGAGACCAGCTCCTGCCAGGGAGTATTTCCAGTTTCAGCTGAGACCCCCTGGGCATGAGTCGGCATCTTCTCTGTGAGTCTCCCTTCCCAGTGCTATCCCAGCCCAGACAGATTAGGAACCTGCTGGCTGACTCTGCGGGGCCTGGGGCCGGGCTGCTGCTAACGGGCTGCGCTTTTCTCCCTGCAGACTGAGAGCGACGGCTGCCTTTCCTGGGAGGTGGGGACGGCTTCCTTCAACCTGACCCGCTCTGGCTACCAGATGAACCTGGAGGCCATGGCCTCTCTTGAGGAGGAGTGGACAGGTGGGCCTGAACCCAAGCAGACCTGTGCACAGGCACCCGGAGCAGGGAGCCCAGAGGCAGAGGGGTCTCCCTGCAGTGACAGGGCCAGTGCTAGGCCAGCCCTTTAGAGATGGGCCCGGGGCAGCGTTTGTGGTGGGGGCTGGGTTCCGGTTCGGCCCCTCACAGGGCTGCAGCCCTCATGTGAGCTCAGATCTGGGCCCAGCCCTGCACTCCCCACAGCTTGGGGGGCTCAGAGCCGGGTTCTGGGGGCCCATCTTTAACACTGGCTGACACGATGAGCTTCTCCCCAGCCCTGCCCCCAGCCGGGGTCTGGACAGTTTCCCTGCCAAGGCACAGCAGGGCACAGCCCCTTCCCCGGACGTGTCCTGCCCCAGCTATTGCCAGTGACGGGCCCCTGAGCTGGGCCCGTGCTTGGGTCTGGCAGCACAGGAGGTGGGATGAAGGGCTCCTGTGCCCTGTAACCAGACACACACAGGGAGGGGACTCTCTCCGGGGGAGAGGGGGGAGCATCTCCTGGGACGACGCTCTTTGGCCTCTGGATGGACCAGTTGCTCCAGCTGCTCAGGGGCAGACATGGGCCTGGCTTCCTGGAAAATCCATCCCTGCCTCATTTAACCCCCCCCCCCCCCCCCCAATTCTCCCCCAATGGCCCCTGCAGCCCTCGGCTAGCGGGGTAGAAATGGCTGCACAGATCGGTATGGAGAGAAATCCGGGATTCAGCCTGAATTGGGCCCGTCTCCCATCGGCCTCCCTCTCCTGCTAGGGGTGGTGATCAATGCGACCAGGAGCTGCCTCATCAACATCGTGTCTGAAATCGCCACGGTGACCTTTGAGGAAGCTGACGCTGCCTACAGGGCTGGGATCCCCTACACTGGCAAGGTAATGGGATCCCTGGCAACCCACGTGCTCACCCCAGCGCCCTGCTGTTCCAGTCCTGCCCCACCCACCCCAGCTCCCCCCAATCCCGACCTCCAGCAGCCCCTGCTGTACTGTTCCTGCCACACACCCGCCCTAGCTCCCCACAGCCCCATCTCCATTACTCCCTGCTGTTCCAGTCCTGCCCCACCCCAGCTCTCCCTGGTCCTGACCCCACTGCCTGGTACTGTCTCCAGAGTTTCATGTCTCTCCCTTTATCTCCTGGCTCAGATGCTCCTGAAGGCAGCAGACGGCTCCGCACTGAAGAATGAGACTCTGCGGCTGTTTGTTAGCTCTGGAGACATTAGTGAGAACCAGACCTTCCTGACGGATGAGTCTGGCAGAGCCTCCTTCGCGCTGGACACCTCCAGCTGGACCGAGACAGTCGCCCTGCGGGTAAACAATGGGCCTCTGAGCCTAGTGGGGGCCCTGCCCTGCAGGCTCTGTTGTTGTTCTGTGGCTCATAGTATTTACTACAGGCATGCCTAAGGAGATCCAATTTTGGGCCCTGAGGTGCTAGGTGCTGCACACGCCAAGAGCAGCAAACCACCCTGCCCAGAGAGCCTGCAGGCTGAAGAGCCAAGACAGAGGTGTGTGGGGAAGGGGCAGGACCCAGCAGCAAAGCCATCAGAGGGGTGGTGCAAACGGCATCCTAGTGCTGCCACTTCTCTTCTCAGGACCATGTGGGGTGCGGTTTAGTTAGGAAGGTCGCCCCCTTCGGGCTGCTCTGGGCACCCGCACCCACCAAAGATCCCCAGCTCGGGGCCCTACATCTCAGGGCTGCCCCATTAATACTACTGGGTTCTGTAGGCTCCTATTACAGACGCAGGGTGAGGGGCCATGGGGCTGAGCTCAACGAGCAGCATCAGAGCCAGCCCTGCCCGATGCCTGTTCTGTGCTGGCACTCAGCACCAGGCGCGCCCCCTCCCTCTCTGTCCCCAGGGGCACTTCAAGGAGGCAGGTCCCAGCATGGAGCGTGATGGAGTCTCTCCCTGTTACCCGGATGCCCATCACAGTGTGGAGCCCTTCTACTCCCGGATCCGGAGTTTCGTGAAGATCCGCAGGCTGGGAGAGGAGCTGCCCTGCGGCCAGACTCAGCGGCTCCACGTGGACTATGTCCTGGCGAGGGAGGCCCTAGGGCGAGGGTCCAAGAGCCTGGATTTCATCTTCCTGGTGAGGCTAAAGTGTGTGTGTCTGTCTGTGTGTGTGCGTTCTGGGAGAGCCACGCCGGGAAAAGTTACAGGGCTGCGCCCCTCCCCCCCCGTAAGGGTCCCCCCATTGTTCAGCTGTTCAATCCGGCCCTGGCTCTCTGCGGGGGCAAAGGTGTTTGCAGCTCTCAACCCCAGCCCGGCAAAGGCTGAGCCGGGAGGGGCTGTCAGAGCGGGGGCGGGGGCATTCTCCGAGGCATGTCCTGCATGGCCTGCCCGGCACTGTGCCACGTGACGCCTGCCTGTGAGCCTGATCTGGGCGGGGGAGCACTCAGCCCCCTGTAGCTTTCGGAGGCCAAGCCTCCCGGCGGGGGAAACACTCACCGTCTGGTTCCCGCACAGCCGCACTCACCCACAGGTGAGTAAAAAAGTTTTGTATACCCCGCACCTGAGTATACCCCGTGGGGGGGGGGAGGAGGTTTGTAAAAATGAATATAACCCCTGGGTTACATTCCCTAAAATATGGTAATAAATGTCACGGTCTTTGTTGAGATGTGTTTTTGTATTTAATTCCTAAACTGTCATTTCCCATTAAAAGTGCTGTCATGTGGGTGGAAATGGGGGAACTATTGCATTTAGTGATATCAGCAGAACTGACTGGAAAGAGGCCTGCGTGTTGTGTAGTTTTGCCTTAATCTTTGTATTCATGCCTGTCAGTGTGAAAAACTATTTGCATATAGTTGCATATATATTTGCATTTATCTAAAAAATCTGTTACTTTCTCAAAAAAGGAGATCAGGTTGGTTTGCCACCATCTACCTTTTGTAAAACCATGTTGTAATTTGTCCCAATCACCATTAGCTTCAATGTCTCTAACTACTTTCTCCTTCAAAATTTTTTCCAGGATCTTGCATACTACAGATGTCAAACTAACAGGCCTATAGTTACCCGGGTCACTTTTTTTCCCTTTCTTAAAAATAGGAACTATATTAGCAATACTCCAGTCAAATGGTACAACCTCTGAGATTAGCGATGTATTAAAATTTTTTGCTAATGGACTTGCAATTTCATGTGCCAGTTCCTTTAATATTTTGGATGAAGATTATTTGGGCTGCCCGATTTACTCCCATTAAGCTGTTCAAGTTTGGCTTTTACCTCAGATATGGTAATATCTACCTCCATATCCTTAGTCCCATTTGTTATGTTACCATTATCCCTAAGCTCTTCATTAGCATCATTCAAGACTGAAGCAAAGTATTTGTTTAGTTCTTCTTTGGGTAGTCCCCGTGGATGCTCCACATCTGGTGTCGTGCTCGCCCTGGCGCCGCGAATCGGAGGCTTCCCAAAGCTGTGTTTGGTTGGACTGCGCATGCGCGAGCACTCGAGGCCGTTCGCTCCTTTCCTTTCCGAGCGCGGTCCAGCCCCCACATCAGTTCTTCTCAGCTGCCTCTGGCCACGGACGGAGCTCTCTCCTCTCCTCTCCTCAGAGTACCTCAGCAGCCTGTTAATAGTTAATTTCCTCTTCCGTCTTATCTGCCTTCCTTTCCTTACCTCCGTTAAAGTAAAAACAAAAACAAAAAAACAAAAAAAAACAAAAGAGAAGAAGTAGAAATAGAGACGTTTCAGTAGTTCCTCCCTGTCCCTGCCATTCCTGTTGTTCGGTTGGCGCTTAGCCTCTCTCTCTCTCTCTCTCTCTCTCTCTCTCTCTCTCTCTCTCTCTCTCTCTCAAAAAAACAAAAACAAAAAACCACAGAGAATAAGACAACAGGATAAACGAAGTAAGGCAATTCAGAAAATAAATATATCTATAAACTGAAGGTAGCACATATATCACGAACTGAGTGGTGTGCGAGCAAGAGCACTCAAGCGGCAAAATGCTGGGTTCTCCAGGATTTAAAAAGTGCTCCCTCTGCCAAGAGGCTATGCCGGTTTCCGACGGCCATGCCTCCTGTATCAGGTGCCTTGGAGAGGCACACTTGCCACAGCAGTGCACTCACTGTGCCAGCCTGACCTCGAGAGCCCGCAAGGACTGCGAGAGACGCCTGAAAATTATCCTGTTTGATAAGGCACTCGCGCCTCAGGGTGCTGGCACCACTAACCCCACTGCTAATGCAGGGAGGAGATGGGCTCCCTCCCCTGAGACTACCCCTCCTGCGAGGGAAAAACCTTCACCAGCCAGGTCCCTGCCTGTTGCTCTGCAGAAGCGGATAAGCGCAGGAGACAAGCCGGGCACCTTCGGCTCCTCTACTGGCTCTGCACCGGTCTCGGGCTCAAAGAAGCCGGCCGGCACCGCACCGCGCTCCCGACCTGCCACGACACCGGAGCGCCGTTTAAAGGGCTCTGCCCTGTTGGCACCGGCAGTTCCACGGCAGTCCTCATCACCACACGCAGCTGCAGCTCCCACCCTCCCACCTCAGGAGCTGTCCACAGCCTCAGCCTCAGCCTCAGCCTCAGCACCGGCAGAGCTCCAGCCTGAATTAACAGCTCCCCTTGCTCTGCAGGTCACTGTCCCTTCAGCACCATCCTCTGTACGTTCAGAGCTGCCTCCCCCCGCACTGAGGAAGGCTACCTCAAAATCCTGCAGGCATGCATCTTCTCCTCTGCCTTCTCCTATGCTTTCACCCAGACTATCTCTGCAGCACCGTTCTCCTGCATCTCACTCCACCAGGGATCAAAACACGCGAGCCCGCAGGAGTTTGTCACTCTATTATCACCAGCGCAGAGAACCTGTTCCCTATCTAAGGGGTTCTCATTCGTGCTCTCCTTCGCGATGTTCTCGCTCTCTGGAGCATTCACCACACTGTGCATATTACGTCAGGCATGCTGGCATCACCTCTTCACGACACTCATCCCCACGGTATTGGGATCATCACTATGGACATTATGACGGACCCTATTATTATGTCTCAACTCATCACAGCCACTCCCGCTCCCATCTGAGATCTCCGTGCTCCTGTCGCTCGGTTAGTCCGTCTTCTCATCATGATCGGTCGAAGCCGCGATCACCGTCTCATGTTCCACCCCCTCCAAGAAGTCCAGATCTGCAGCAGAATCATTTGGACCCTGAGGAGGGGCAGATTTCGGATGCGGAAACAGACATGCCTGCGAATGTGTGCTCTTCATCTCAGGCACCAAATGATGCCGTGACCCCAGGTGATACCTCACTGCCTGATGACCTTAAGGAATTCCAGGACCTTTTTAAGCGGGTGACACAAAGCCAGGAGGTTCAGCTGTCTGAAGCACAGGTGAAGCAGCATAAGCTATTGAAAAATCTGCATCCCCAGCAATGACGCAAGATTGCACTCCCAATTGATGAGGCCATTTTGGATGTGGCACACGAGATCTGGCAGACTCCCACAACGATCTCCCCTACTCGCAAAACGGCAGATAAGAGATATTTTGTCCCATCTAAAGACATGGATTTTCTCTTCAATCATCCTCAACCCAACTCCTTAATAGTGGATGCAGTCCACCATAAGAGCAAGGCTTCTCACTTAAAAACCGCACTCCCGGATAAGGACACAAGAAAGCTTGACTTCTTTGGACACAAGATTTATTCATCATCGACCCTAATGCGTAGGATCACAAATTATGCTGCCCTTCTCTCGAATCACAATTTCGACAATTATGCCAAGTTACCTGACCTAATGCAGCACCTTCCAGATACTAAGAGACTTTTGCTGAAGGTGATTGTCCAGGAGGAATATTCTGCATGTAGGACATCGCTCCAAATTGCCCTCGATGTCGCGGATACGGCAGCTCAAGCCATGGCAAAAGGTTTCGCAATGCGCAAAGCCTCTTGGTTAATGGCAGCAGGAGCACCAAAGGAGCTCCAGAACAAAGTCGAAGATCTCCCATTTGATCGTAAAAGATTATTTGCTACTTCAACTGATGATGTCCTGCATTTGGGTAAGGACTCACGCACCACTCTGCGGACTCTGGGGATGTATACCCCCCCCCTTTAAGAGTAGGCGTTACTATCCATTTCAAAGAAGATATGACTATCCATTCCAGAAACATCAGCAGCGTGCTCCCGAGCAGTCTCGATTCCATCAGCATCCGCAGCGCAAGCGCCAGCAGTCCAATCGTGAACCAGTCAGGGCTAATGCTAAACAGCAAATTTGACTCATGTGTCGAGGACACAAACACATCTTCAGTGCTCACAGTAGAAAAACCCACCACCACCCTTCTCTTTCACCACCGCCTCAAGCCAGTGGCGCGACATCACCTCGGACCATTGGGTTTTGGAAGTAATAAAGTCAGGTGTGACGACGCGTTGGGGTCCCGTGCCTCCTGCACCCCCGGACCTCTATTCTACTTGCTGGTGGAGTCTGTTCGTGCCATTTCGAGGGTGCAGGAGGCGGGGGACCCCAACGCGCCGTCACACTGGTGTCAAAAGTGGGATGCACTGCACCCCGTGAATGGAGCTCCCAGCGGCGAGCGACAAGGCGCAGTAGAAGCAAGAGCCCTGGAACCAGGCGTGCTGGAGACAGAGCGAAGCGGTTCCTGGGAATCATGGGGCGCTGCAGCACTAGACTGGTGAGTCTGCACTGAGGGTACCAGTGGGCCGATGGCCTATGCCCAACTCTTGAAGGCAGAGCTAGTGAAGCTGTGCAGAGAGAGGGGCTTGCCCGTGCAGAAAGCAACCAAGGCCCAGCTAATTGCCCAGCTGGAAGAGAATGACCCGCCACAGAACCAGGATCCTGTCCCCAGGGGGTGCAGTCAGACCCCACCTGAGAGCGTGTCAGGCGGGCAGAGCATTGGAGCCTGCCGGAGAGATGGAACAGCTTCCCCCGGGAGGCCTGCAAGCCGTAGCCCATCTAGGGTAGGAGCCAGCCCAGCAGAGCTGCAGTGGCTGGAGATCCAGCTGCGGATGAAAGAATTGGAAGTAGAGGACCGAGAGAAGGAGCGCCAAGATCGAGAGAGACAGCGACAGCATGAGCTGGCCATGGCAGAGCGGAGAAATTGCGGGGCCCTGGCTGCGCTGAATGCGGATGGGCCCCAAGGCCCCAGGGCTGCCAGGCACTTGGAGAGGCTCACGGTGGCCCAATTGAAGGACGTGGGCGACATAGACGGGTTCCTCAGCTCCTTTGAGAGGGCCTGTGGACTGCAACGGGTCTCCCCAGCTGACTGGCTGCAGGAGCTCATCCCAGTACTGAACCAGGAAGCGGCCGGAGTGCTCAGTCAGCTGGAGGACCTACAGCAAGGGATTACAACCGAGTCAAGGAGGCCCTGCTGCACAAGTTCGGGCTGACCCCGAGAAGTACAGGAAGAAGTTCTGGGGGGTGCAGAAGGAGCCATGGGAGACCTATGTGGACCTGGCCTCCCGCCTGGCGCAATACTGCCGCAAGTGGGTGTCTGGAGTCGGAGCCCATACCGCAGAGGAGCTGCTTAAGCTGATCATGTTGGAGCAGTTCTATGAAGCGTGCCCACCCAAACTGAGGCTGTGGCTCAAGGACCGAAGACCAGAGAACCCCCAGGAGGCTGGGAGACTGGTGGATGAGTTCACAAAGAGCAGGTCTGGGTGTGAACGGGAGTCCCGGAGAGAAAGGGAATCACACAGAGACCAGTTCTCGGCTGAGCGACCGAGAGAGGCACCTCCGAGGCGAGCCCCAGGACTAGGACCAGTCACCGATACCCCAGTAAACCAGCCAGGGCCTGGGCAGAGCCGACCCAAAAGGGCCCGCAGAACCTAACTAGCCATCGCTGTGGGCAACGAGGCCACAAGAGGGCTCAATGCACCAGGCGCAAGAACAGGTCGCCTAACCTGGGACTTTCCAGGGTTAACTGGCTGGGGCGGGAGGAAGAGCAGGCTGCCCCAGAGGCAAGGGCTGGCCGGCAAACCTCAGCTCGGGGGCGGGGGGGGAAGGATGCTCGGTGCACCTCCCCTGGGAGGTCTGACCCTGGGAAGGAGGATTTCTCCATGTACCAAGTGGGGGCAAGGCGGCCCCTGCGGAGGGACTGCCTCATACCCCTGGAGGTGGATGGTAGGAAGGTGACGGGTTTCTGAGACACAGGGGCGGAGGTGACGTTGGACCGACCCGACATAGTGGCCCCAGACCGTATGCTACCCAACACTCAGCGGCATAGGCGGCACCCTATTTAAGGTACCCATAGCCAGGGTGCATTTGAAATGGGAGGCCAAGGAGGGCCCCAAGGAAGTGGGGGTGCACCCGCACTTGCCCACCGAGGTGCTGATGGGGAGTGACCTAGGGGAGTGGCCAGACGAACCCCACAGGACACTGGTCACCACCCGTAGCCAGAGCAAGCGAGGGGCTGGCGACCTGGAACTCGAGGTGGTTCCGCAACAGGGAGCCCAGGGCCCCATCCCAGCAGACCTAGAGTTGGACCTAGGCAGTGGGGGAAACCACGGCCCTGTCCCAGCCCCAGCCGCTGAATTCCAGGCGGAGGTGCGAGCGGATCCCTCCTTGCAGGCCCTGAGGGACCGGGCTGACCTGGGTGCAGCTCAACCCCTAGGAGGAGATTGCCAGAAGTTCCGGTGGGAGAGGGGATTTCTGTACCGGGAATGGCTTCCACCCGAGAAGGTAGAGGAGTGGAGGCTCCAGCGGCAGCTGGTGGTCCCCGAAAGGTATCGCCGCAAGCTGCTGTACCTGGCCCATGACATCCTGTTCTCGGGACACCAGGGGACCTGGTGCACCCAGCTGAGGCTGCTCCAAAACTTCTACTGGCCTTGGATGTTTGCAGCTGTACAGCGGTACTGCCGGTCCTGCGACTCCTGCCAACGAGTGGGGAAGGCCCAAGACAGGAGGGTGGTGCTGTAGCCTCGGCGGTGCTCCAACGCTGCCGTAACATGGATCCCGTAGCGCAACCTTAGCTCGGACCACTGCTCCGGAGTCACCAGACGTGGAGCACCCACGGGGACTACCCGAAGAAGAAGAAGAAGTTACTCACCTTCGTGCAGTAACGATGGTTCTTCAAGGTGTGTCCCTGTGGGTGCTCCACGACCCGCCCTTCTCCCCGCTACGGAATCTCGTTTGTTTCTCTCGTTTCAGATGAGGCGGTGAGAGGAACTGAGGCGGGGGCTGGACCGCGCTTGGAGAGGAAAGGCGCGAATGGCCTCGAGCTCTCGCGCATGTGCGGTCCAACCAAACACAGCTTTGGGAAGCCTCCGATTTGCGGCACCGGGGCGAGCCCAACACCAGACGTGGAGCACCCACGGGGACACACCTCGAAGAACCATCATTACTGCACGAAGGTGAGTAACTTCTTCATATTGGGCCATTCCTAGATTATCCTTAACCTCCACTCCATCCTTAGTAATTAGCGGTCCTACTTCTTTTTTTTTTTTTTTTTTCCCCTATTTATATGGCTATATAACCTTTTACTATTGGTTTTAATTCCCTTTGCATGGTCCAACTCTACCTGACTTTTAGCCTCTCTCACTTTGTCCCTACATGCTCTAACCGCAATAAGGTAGCTTTCTTTACTGATCCCTCCCATCTTCCACTCCTTATATACTTTCTGCTTTACAGCCAGCCCTGGCTGGGCACTCTGTGGTACACAGTGCACCAGAGAGATGTCCATGAGAGATGCTCCATCCCGAGGCCGGGCCTTGGCATCGAGGGTCCAGCACTGGTCTCACTCTCCGGCACCGAAGAGGCTGAGAAAGTCTCGTGGGAGGTCTCCGAGCCGGAAACCCAGGACTGGGCCTCCCGGTGCCGCAACTGGATCAACCCCGGGCACCGAGACTCGACCTTTCGGCACCAACGCCACTCTCGGCACCGGGACTGGTTACCCCGGTGCTGCAGCAGCCACCGGCTCCCCTGGTGCTGCAGCAGCCACCGGTTCCCCCGGTGCTGCAGCAGCCACCTCTAACAGCACCGGGACCAGGACTGGTCTTCCCGGTGCCAGTACGCCCCCACCGAGCACACGCGGGCAAACCCGACTCCATGGCCAGGTTTGCCCCTCCGTCAGTTACGGGTCACTCTTCATCTGCACCTCCCTGGCCAGAGTCTGATTACTTGTCGAATTCTGATGCGACATCGTTCAGGTCGGGGTCCTCAGGAGCCTCTTCGGCCCATAGATCACTGTTCCCTGCCGGCGCTACAGGTACTGCTAAGGAAAACACTCCAGAAGACGTGGTGCACGCGGTGCGCACTCCTAATTCGAATGGATATGAGCAACACATCTCGAACAACAACAGTTACAGGTAAGTAACCGTTCTTTTCTTTGGGGCCGTCTCATCCTGGGAGGACATCCCTCCCTCTATGGGACGGGGTCTCCTGTCCACGGGTCCTTCGCCCGCCCTGTGGCCCTCCTTGGGGTACTTCCGCCCTATTCCTCTACCTAGGCCCCTTTGCGGTTCGGGATCCTTCCTTCCCCAGGGTCGCCAGGCCTGGCCGAGGGCTGCTCATTTGGACGGCGCCTCCCTGGCTTCCTGTCCCACCCCTATTGGAGTCTCCCCTGATAAGTAATTTTCCATCAGGGTGACCACATCTCTTAAGGTAGGGGGTCGGTGGCGGTGCACCCACTGCTGTACCCCAGCCAGCAAGATGTGTAAAAACTGCTCCAATACTATGGAGTCTGTGAGCTGTGCGCTATCTTGCTTCTCTGGCTCCAGTCACCTCCTTCTCAACTTGAGGAGGTTTTCGGCCGCCACCCTTGGTTGTGCCCCTGCCAGGTACCGTTCCTGCCTGAACTTTTGCCAGCAAGTCTCTGGCGTGACTCCTGCCTGATCTAAAATTGCTTCCTTGACCTTAAAGAGTGTAGGGCATCTTGTGTGGCTAGGATGGATCCCAAACCTCAAAGGGGCCTAGGTAGAGGAATAGGGCGGAAGTATCCTGAGGAGGGCAGAGACAGGCCAGTTGGACTGGTCCCATCAGGTAGGGCGCTAAGAGGGTGGCCCAATGTTCTGGCCACCGAGGCTACCCTTTCAAAAGTCACCAGGTAAGCTTCAGGGTTGTCTAGAGGCCCCATCTTTGTCAGTCTAATTGGCAATTGTGTTGGGGCCATCAACCCTTCACTAATCCCTAGAGGGTTCCCGGTACCAACTTGACTCAGTGAGGCCCCTTTCTGGAGCCACCTTTCTTGTTGCATCATACACCAACTGCCTCCGTTGTTCTTGACTCTGTGCAGACAACTGCTGCAACCTACTCTGCTGTTGCTGTTTTTGGTGTTCAATGTACAATGGACAAACATCTCAGACACTTCGCCAAAGAATTAATGCCCACAAAACAGATATTAGACAAGATCACAAAGCAAAAACAGTTTCTTGCCATTCCAACCAGAAAGGACACTGTCTCAACGACTTGATTACCTGCATCCTGCTTCAAAGACCTTTTAAGACTAAACTTCAAAGAGAATCCTCTGAATGACAGTTCATGCTTAAATTCGACACTTTACACCTAAGTTTGAACAAAGACCTTAATTACCTTACCCATTACAAAGATAGCTTCCCCAATTATCACCTCTAATATCATTAGCTCACAGACATTTACCTCCCCCCCCACATCCTCCTTCTGTTCTGAAATTTGATTTGTCCTTTTCATATGTGTTCATTTTTTAATTGTATCCTTTGGTATATATTGTTGTGACTATTTTCTTCCACTATTTGATCTGAGGAAGTGGGTCTGGCCCACGAAAGCTCATCACCTAAGAAACCATCTTGTTAGTCTTTAAAGTGCCACATAGTCCTGTCTTTTGTTGGGGATAGATGTGTGTAATGTCTTCTCCTTAACAATCCTTCTCTCTGCCTTTTCTTTCTTTTATTAATAACCCTTTAGATTTTAGATTTTCCTCCTTCCCCACTAAGGGCTCAGGTTCCAATCTCCTCCAAAGTGGGGACTGTCTGGCTGGAGGACTGGGGAACAGGACACAGACCGGAGAGAGCTCCTTTGCCCTGCCCTGTTGGCTCAGTCTGTGGGTGGGGGAGAGGCAGCTCCTGCCCTGACTCCGGCCTGTGCAGCATCCCCATGTCGGGGCGTTCGCCAGCCCCTGTTCAGCCTCAGCTCAGTGACTCCCATCTCCTCCTCCACAGGTCGTGGCCAAGGGAGCCATCGCCAGGATCCTCCACAAGGGGCTGGAACTCAGAAAGGGGGCTGGTAAGTGGTGGGGGAGGGGTGTGCATTGGGGATGGAGACCCTGGGCAGAGACTGGGTGGGAGGAGGGGCTCTGCTGGCTGGGCCTGACTGCCCCTGACTGCCCCCCACTGCCTCTAGGACTGAAGGGCTCCTTCTCCGTGGAGCTGCCCGTCGGTGCTGAGCTGGCGCCGGCTGCCAAGGTGCTGAGTTACACGGTGCTGCCCGACGGAGAGATGGCTGCCGACAGCGCCCTGCTGCGCGTGGCCAAGTGCCTCCCCAACAAGGTGAGCCGGGGGCTCGGGGCCGAGGGGCTTTGGGGGAACTGCTCCTGCCCCGTAACTGGAGCCCTGGGCATCACTGGGTGATGTGGGCCCTCCCCTCCCTGGTCCCTCCTGCGCCCCTCCCCTGTCCGTTTTACTGGGTGCATCAACCCCCCTACCCCACCCCTGCTCCTGGGTGAGCTGTGTCTCTCTCTCCCCTCCCTCTTGACACCCTGTGCCTCGCCAGGTGAAGCTGGCCTTCTCGCAGGACTGGGCCCTGTCAGGCTCAGAGCTCCAGCTGCGGGTGCAGGCTGCCCCCGGGTCCCTGTGCGCCGTCCGTGCCATGAATCGCAGCGTGCTGCTCATGAAGCCTGAGGCCGAGCTCAGCGTTGACAAGGTGAGTGCAGAGCAGCTTGGCCATTCGATCCGCCTCTCCCTCCATGAGTCCTGTCTCCTCGCAGTGAGGTGTGATGAACGGCCGCTGGGGGACATCCCTCGAGGCCACCTCTCCTTGGTCACGGGGCTGCTCCAATAGCACTTGGCCCCCCTGACTCTGCAGGATCCTCACTTCTCTTGTCTGATCTCCCATCCGCCTTTGCAGCGCCCCCTCCCAGGCCCCCTCATCCATCTGTGGCTGGGCACATGGAGCTTGGTGCTTAGATAATGGCCAGGGTTACTGGAGCTTGCTCTCCGGGACAGAGCTGGTCCCAAGGGGTAGGGGTGGGGGTAGGGGCAGGGAAATTCCCTGCCCCCAAGTCTAGCAAGGGGCAGCTGGCCAGGTGCATTGTGGGAGGCTCCACCTTCCTCTGCAGCAGCTGGATTTGTGCCTGCTGGGGTGATAATATGGATTTGCATTTGGCCTGTGGCTGGTACCTGCCATCCAGGGGCTCTCAGACCCTGCACAGGGCGAGTGAAACTCCCAAGACCCTGGGGCAGCAGGAGATGGGACTCGATGGGCCAGGAGCTGAGCTACGTGTCCTAACCAGGCCTTTCTGTGGCCCAGACAGCATTGGGGAGGGGCACTAAGAGCCATTCTCTGCCCCACAGAGAGATGTGTCACCATTCTTGCCCTCTCCCAGGGCATCAGGGGCTGCATGTCCATCACCTTGGTTCTCAAGTCGGGGGGTGCAGTGACAGACACCTGTGTGACCCTGTGGAATTTGGGGGACCCTTTTATTAAAGTCTGTGTTCTAGAAAGGCCAGGGGTTGTGCCAGGTCTGCTGTGACGGCGTGTTGGGGGTTCCCCGTCTCCTGCACCCCGAAATGGCACAAACAGACTGCACCAGCCAGTGGAATTGAGGGTGGTTTATTGCTCCTCCAGCACAGCGCAGCACAGATGTAATCTGGTTACAGGAACTGGGCTAGGATGCCTCAGGCCCCCTTGAGATGGGGGAGACTGGGCCCCTAAACTCCAGCCCCTTCCCCTAGGCTCTCCTCCATGCTCTTCCACAGTCTAACTAAATTCCCCTCCAGCCCTGCCCCCGCAGTCAGGGCAGCATTCCACCTTCCTTTGTTCCTCTCCATGGGGGGTGTCTGGCCACTGGTTCAACCAGTTTGGCCTTATCTCTGCCTAGCCAGGTTTTCCCTGCTGGGTCTTGCTCCAGACAGCAGGGGTCACCACAGCCCAGCAATTACCCCCACTACGTCACAGTTCTCCCCCCTCCGAGAGCGAACTGAGCAGGGTCACTCCGCTCGTGACCTAGGGAAGTTCGGGTCCTCTGCGTGGGAACCCGCCCCGGGGACATGGGTGCTCCCCTTGACTCGGGCCGGCCGTGGCAAGGCCCCACATGAGCTGGCTTCCCTCTATCCACTTGCCGCCCCGCTCCAGGGCGACTGGCGCAGGCCTGTCCTCGGGGGTCACACCCACCCTTCCGCTGGCCTTGATCTCTGGCCAGGGTCTCTCGGGCCGGGGCCATGAGCCCAGTGAGCCTTCTCTGGACAGCCAGGGCGGCTTCCACCCCCGAAGCTCCATCCAGGGAGGTCTTCCCCTCCCATAACTCTCTCAGCAAGCCCAGAGGGTCCTCTATCTGGGGTAGAGACCCCCAAGCCGCTTTCCTCCTGTCTTGGGCCTTCCCGCCCCTCTGGCAGGAGTCACAGGACCGGCAGTACCGCTGCACGGCTGTAAAGATTCCCGGCCAATAGAAGTGCTGGAGCAGCTTCAGCCGGGTGCTCCGGATCCCCCGGTGACCCCCAACGGGGACATCGTGGGCCAAATACAGCAGCTTGAGGCGATACTTTCGGGGGACGACCAGCTGCCGCTGGACACCCCATGCCCTCGCCTTCCTGGGGGGGAGCCACTCCCGGAACAGGAGCCCACGCTCCCGCAGGAATCTCTCCTGGCCACCTCTCCCCCGGGGCTGAGCTGCATGGAGGCCAGCCTGGTCCCTCAGCCTCTGCAAGGAGGGGTCTGCCTGCACCTCAGCCTGGAATTCAGCTGCTGAGGCAGGGATCGGGATCTGTCCCCCACCTCTGCCTAGGTCCGGAGTCCCAGCCTGGCTGGACCCCGTGTCCACTGGGATGGGACCCTGAGGACGCTGCCAGGAGTCCTTCCCTGGACCCACGTTGTCGGCCCCCCGCTGGCTCTGGCTCCGGGTAGGGACTAGAGCCCGCTGGGATCCATGGGGCCACTCCTCTAGGTCATTCCCCATCAGCACCTCGGTGGGCAAGTGCGGGTGCACCCCCACTTCCTTGAGGCCCTCCTTGGCCCCCCATTTCAGATGCACCCTGGCTACAGGCACCTTAAACGGGGACCCGTCTATGCCCTTCAGGGTCAGCTGCGCGTGGGGTAGTATCCGCTCCGGGGCCACTATGTCGGATCGGGCCAGAGTCACCTCCGCCCCCGTGTCCCAGAAGCCCGTCACCTTCCTACCATCCACCTCCAGGGGTACGAGGCACTCGCTCCGCAGGGGCCGTCCTGCCCCCACCCGGTACACGGAGAAATCCGCCTCCTGAGAATCAGACCTCCCAGGGGAGGTGCACTGAGCATCCTTCCCCTCTCTCTGAGCTGAGGTTTGCCTGCCAGCCCCTGCCTCTGGGGCAGCCTGCCCTTCCTCCCGCCCCAGCCAGTTAACCCTGGAAAGTCCCCGGTCCCGGGACCTGGTGCACTGAGCCCTCTTGTGGCCTTTTTGCCCACAGCGCTGGCAAGTTAGGCTTTGGGCTGTCTCTGTCCAGGCCCTGGCTGGTTCTCTGGGGCGCAGACGACCTGTTCCTTGGTCTCGCCCCGTAGTTGACTCCCTCCGTCGCTCAGCCGAGATCCGGTCTCTGCGCGGTTCCCTTTCTCTCCGGGACTCCCGTTCACACCCGGACCGGCTCTCCGTGAACTCGTCCGCCAGCCTCCCGGCCTCCTGGGGGTTCTCTGGTCTCCGGTCCTTGAGCCACAGCCTCAGTTTGGGTGGGCACGCTTCATAGAACTGCTCCATCATGACCAGCTTGAGCAGCTCCTCTGCGGTCTGGGCTCCGACTCCAGACACCCACTTGCGGCAGTATTGCGCCAGGCGGGAGGCCAGATCCACATAGGTCTCCCGTGGCCCTTTCTGTACCCCCCGGAACTTCTTCCTGTACATCTCGGGGGTCAGCCCGAACTTGTGCAGCAGGGCCTCCTTGACTCGGTTGTAATCCCCGGGCTGTAGGTCCTCCAGCTGACTGAGCACTCCGGCCGCCTCCTGGCTCAGTGCGGGGATGAGCTCCTGCAGCCAGTCAGCTGGGGGAACCCGTTGCAGTCCACAGGCCCTCTCAAAGGCACTGAGGAACCCATCTATGTCACCCATGTCCTTCAATTGGGCCACCACGGGCCTCTCCAAGCATCTGGCAGTCCTGGGACCCTGGGGCCCATCCGCACTTGGCGCAGCCGGTGCCCCGCCGGTTCTCCGCTCTGCCATGGCCAGCTCATGCTGCCGCTGCCTCTCTCGATCTTGGCGATCCCTTTCTCGGTCCTGGCGGTCCCTCTCTCGGTCCTCTACTTCCAATTCCTTGATCCGCAGCTGGATCTCCAGCCGCCGCAGCTCTGCTTGGCTGGCCCCTGCCCTAGATGGGCTGCAGCTTGCAGGCCTCCTGGGGGAAGCTGTCTCATCTCTCCTGTGGGTTCCAGCGCTCCTCCCCCTCTCTGAGCCTGACACACTCTCAGGGGGGGTCTGGCTGCTTCCCCTGGGGACAAGATCCTGGCCCTGTGGCTGGTCGTTCTCTTCTAGCTGAGCAATCAGCTGGGCCTTGGTTGCTTTCTGCACAGGCAAGCCCCTCTCTCTGCACAGCCCCACCAGCTCTGCCTTCAAGAGTCGGGCGTAGGCCATCTGCCCGCTGGGCCCCTCGGTGCAGACTCACCAGTCTAGTGCTGCAGCGCCCCACGATTCCCAGGAACCGCTTCGCTCTGTCTCCAGCACGCCTGGCTCCAGGGCTCTTGCTTCTACTGCGCCTTGTCGCTCGCCGCTGGAAGCTTCATCCACGGGGTGCCGTGGACCCCACTTCTGACACCAGTGTGACGGCGTGTTGGGGGTTCCCCGTCTCCTGCACCCCGAAATGGCACAAACAGACTGCACCAGCCAGTGGAATTGAGGGTGGTTTATTGCTCCTCCAGCACAGCGCAGCACAGATGTAATCTGGTTACAGGAACTGGGCTAGGATGCCTCAGGCCCCCTTGAGATGGGGGAGACTGGGCCCCTAAACTCCAGCCCCTTCCCCTAGGCTCTCCTCCATGCTCTTCCACAGTCTAACTAAATTCCCCTCCAGCCCTGCCCCCGCAGTCAGGGCAGCATTCCACCTTCCTTTGTTCCTCTCCATGGGGGGTGTCTGGCCACTGGTTCAACCAGTTTGGCCTTATCTCTGCCTAGCCAGGTTTTCCCTGCTGGGTCTTGCTCCAGACAGCAGGGGTCACCACAGCCCAGCAATTACCCCCACTACGTCACATCTGCCACTTACGAAATCTGCAAAACTGTTATGATCTGCCAAGAGGACAGTCTCACGTGCATGATTGCATCCCCTTTGTACTGTGGACATGGAGAAGTCTGTCTGTCTGCACAACCTGTGCTGTACTTCTGGGTGACACACAGACACTCCGGCAATGCACTGCCAGCCTGCTCCACGGACCGTTGAGGACCTTCAGCTATTCAATTGTCCCACAGAGAAGAGAAGGGCCGAGCCTTGTGCCTCAATAAGGCAAGGGAGGGGGGCGTGTCAGAGCTCTGAGGCTTCCAGGCCACGTGCTCCATGAGCTGGGCAGCCTGTGTCTGGGACAAAGGAAGTAGAAGTCACATGGCAAAAGGGCCATGGAAGGCAGCTGCATCCTCATAAAGTCCTACAGCTGGAAGAGCCTTCAGGAGGTCATTGAGTTCAGCCCCCTGCTAAAAGTTGGACCAAACCCCAACTCAATCATCCCAGCCAGGACTTCGTCAAGCCGAGACTTAAAAACCTCTAGGGAGGAGATTCCACCTCCTGTGACGGGCCGGGTCTGGGCATCGCTGAGGGCGTCCGCTCAGGGCAAATTGTTCAAATTCGGGGCTCCTTAGAGTCCCCACACTGGAGACCTTCCAAAATAGGCCATAAACCAGTCCCACAGAGCGCTTCAGCTGCCTGCCCGGACAGTCAGAAGCCTCATGCGCAAAGCCCCTCCGACACCCCAGCAATATCCATGCCCCAGATGGCCCTGGGCTTGCCCACAGGTGAGGGGTCTTAGAGCCCAATCTCACCTACCCGAAACAAGTTCTGTCTGGTTCTAAGCAACTAGCCACAGATCCCAGGTCATTTTACACTCTGGACCTTACCCACAAGATCACACTGAGCCAATCCTTTAGAATCAAAAATCTAAAGGTTTATTACTACAAGAAAGAAAAGCACGAGAGTGAGGTTGTTAAAGTATCATACATTACATGTATCGAATCTCCCAGTTCTCAATGCAGGCTTGCAGCAGAGATGTAATAACTGCTGGTTTAAAAGTCTTTGGTGTCAGTTCTTTCTGACTCCTCGGTCCCTGCACTCTTGCCTCTGGGATGAAGAGCCGAGCTGAGCACCAAGATGGAGTCGGCAACATGGCCTATTTATACCCCTCCTGGCTTCTTCCAAGCTGGAGGGAGTCACATGACCAGAGGCCAGGTGTGGGCCATTGTTCCCTGGAGCTTGTCCATGGGCAAACATTCCTGGCCCATTGCTCTACCTCAGACAGAGAATCTTTCAGCATCAACACAGAGTACATCTTTATAACGTCACACCCAGACATTACACAGGTATATGAAGAGCATATACAGAATCAGTAGAAATTAAGCTTTCGTTTGACACGTTACATGGCCCTCTGTCTCAATTTTGGGGCAAACACTCCCCCATGGGCACAGCAGTGATATGGCTGCTCCCCTCAAAATCCAGTAATGTGACACCCCCTCCCTAGGGAACCCCTCCCAGTGCTTCACCACCCTCCTAGGGAAATAGTTTCCTAAGATCCAACCCAGAGCTCTCCCACTGTAACCTGAGCCCATTGCTCCTTGTTCTGCATCTGTCACCAGTGAACAGCCTCTTTCCACCCTCTCGGAACCTCCCTTCAGGAAGTTAAATGCTGCTCTTAAATCCCCCCTCACTCTTCACTTCTGCAGACTAAACAAACCCAAATCCCTCAGCCTCTCCTTGTAGGTCATGTGCTTCAGCCCCTTAATCATTTTGTTGCCCTCCGCTGGCCCCTCTTTAATTTGTCCACCTCCCCTCTGTATTGGGGGGCCCAGAATTGGAAGCAAAATTCCAGATGTGGCCTCACTAGTGTTGAATGAAGGGGAATAATCACTTCTCTAGATCTTCTGGCAATGCTTCTCCTAATGCACCCTAATATGCCATTAGCCTGCTTGGCTACAAGGGCGCCCTGTTGACTTAGATCCAACTTCTAATCCACTGGAATCCCCAGGTCCTGTTCTGCCAAACTGCTGCTTAGCCTGTCGGTCCCCAGCCTGTAGCGGTGGTTGTGATTCTTCCATCCCAAGTGCAGGACTCTACACTTGTCCTTGTTGTACCTCATCAGACTTCTATTGGGCTAAAACTCCAATTTCTCTGCGTCACTCTGGACCCTATCCCTGCCCTTCAACGTATCTACCTCTCCCCCTAACTTAGTGTCATTTGCAAACTTGCTGAGGATGCAATCCACCCCCTCATCCAGGTAACTAATAAAGATGGTGAAGAAAACTGGCCGTAGAACCGACCCTTGGGGCACTCTGCTTGACACTGACCGCCAACCAGACACTAAGTTGTTGCTCACTACCTGTTGAGCCTGACAATCCAGCCAGCTTTCTATCCACCTCCTTTTCTGAGGCATAAGGGTTTTGTGCCACGGGGGCTTTTTTGAAAACGTCCACACTGCTTATTTTTGCGCAAAAATCTCTTGCGCAAAAACAAATCAGATGAGATTATGCAAATGAAGCATGAGAAAATGCTAATTTGTGCTTCATTTGCATTGCTTCTTCCAGCAAAATTGTAGTGTAGCTGTAGCCTCAAATCATGACTGGTGTGGAAAAAGTGAATAAGGAAAAGTTATTTTCATATTCCCAGAATTGCCCCATCTGTCACGTGTTCGTATTTGTTTGCCCATGTCACCCAGCTGTTTTATTAGTCTAGACACCCGTGTTGCCCCGCGTTACTCGCCCCGCCCTTAGTGCCTACGCCATGAGGTACCCAGGTGCCAAAAAGTTTTGTCTCTGACTACAGTTCTTAGCTTGCCTGCCGGCAGGAAGGAGAGGAATCCGGGCCCACCCACTCTCCTGGACCCCGACCCAGAGCCCTAACACGGAACCGAGCTCCCTGTGATAGCAGGCTGGGGGTTACCTCTAAACTCACCTGCTTGCAGGCTTCACGACCCCGCCCTGGGCCACAGTTCAACCCTGCCACTGGAGCCCCTCTCGGCCCCGCTCAGCCAGATCCCTCCGCACCATCATCCCCTTTTGGCCCCTTACCTCCTACCTCCAACTTTGCCCCCCCCTTGTCTGTGTCCTCCCACCACCTTTTACCCGCTTCCCCTCCTCTTTGCCTCGCGGGTGACATCAGACGCCCTGATCGTCCTGCCGGCCCCTCCGCTCCGCCCCCTCCCGTCATGTCGGTGACATCACACACCACGACTGGCGAGGCGTGGTGCCCAGATGCTCTCCCCGCCTCCGGCTGCCAGGTCCCTGCACTGCATGGGTCGGCCTCCTCCCCGTAAGTGCTTGTCAGCACCTGCATCGCTGCGGCCCGTGCGGTGCGGGCGCATGCCTCTCCGGTGTCCTGTCCCCCTTGTTGTGTGTAGTGGCAGGGTTGCCTCACCCTGTCACACCATCTCTTTCAGCATCACCCTGTCCCCTCTCCTCTGCCAACTTCCCATTCCCTCCACCCCTGCTCCTGCTGCCCTTTCCCCTAATTGTCTCATCTTGGTCTCCTGTCATTATCTGTCCTCCACCCTGCTCCTTGATGCCTCTTTCTTCTCCTGCCCCCTTCGTCTCCCCTCAGCAGAAGCACCTTCCTCCCCTCACCCACCTTCCCCTTGTTACTCCTCCTGCCCCTTCCCTCACTTTCTGCCTTCCTGACACCTGCACCTGCTGGGTGGGGCGGCATGGTGGGTGGCTGCCCCATGTGCTGGGACTCGAGCTGGGGCCATGGTGCTCTTTTTAGTACCACAGTCCCAGCCCTGACAGCCATGGTTCCAGCTGCTCCAAGGGGCTGGGCCATGTGGTGGGCCAGTTGCCCCATGAGCCAGGCCATGGAGCTATTTTTAGTTCTGTGGCCCAGGCTCCAGTTCCAGCAGCCACCACTCAGCTGCGTGGTGGCTGCCCAGCTGCTCCTGGGGTGGGCAGTCACCCGCTATGCAGCTCCACCCCTGGAAGCAGCTAGGGCCACAGCTGTGCAGCTCTGCCGTGGGGGTGGTCAGGAATGAAATTCTTGGTGTGTGCTTATGCAGGCATGCACCTTACAAGGAGCCCCGCCAGGCAGAGTCCTCCCAGTTGGCACCGGTTGCAGATCCAGGACCATCGACCTCTCATCCACTCTGGTGACCGCTCCTGTACAAGGTGGAGTCCTCACAGGTGGCACCAGTCAATCAGCAGGATGGTTCCCTTCAGTACTGGTGCTGGGAGAGCTCTGTATAAGGGGGAGTTCCCCCAGTGACCTTATACCTGTGCTGAGGCTACCGGTGTGACACGGTACCGCTCCTTCAGAGCCCTCACGTTCCACATCCCTGTTAGAGTTGGAACCTGAAGGAGATGGATGGAAGAGGAGGTGCTGCGCTCGGCACAGGTCCGTATGGAAAGGAGACAGGAGTTGATTCTACAATGACTCCTCAGTTGCAGGCCTGGACTCAGTGGCCATTCTGGACTCCTGGGGCCTATGACCAGACACAACTTGGGGGCTCCAGGTCGGCCTCCAGCGCTTCAGTGAGCGGGGGCCTTCCTTCAGAGGCTCTGGGTGCAGACTCCGCCATGGTGGGGGGGGCGGGGTTGCCTCCAATTGAAGGTAGGTAATCAGCAGTTGCTGTTCGCCTGCTACAATTTTAACACGTGGGCATCCGTGACCAAATGAAATAACTCCTCCCCCGGACTCTAGGTCTGAGCTCGCTGGTATTTCGGATAAGCTGCAAACCCAAAGTGACCTGGTAACATGGCTGAGCCTCTGGGATCCGGAGAACGTTTTGTATCGTGAGCTGAGTTTTAAAATAACTTCTCAGTGTATTGGAGCTGGGTGCTACTGGTGAGCCAGAGAACTGGAAAGCAGCAAGGGGGGGGGGGTGCGTGTAATCGATAGGACTGACCAATGAGCCCAGGCTTATTGATTATGTAATCGACTACACGCTGACATCACTAGTGGGAAGGGGCTGGGTGCTGGGGGAGTCCAGGCCAGAGATGTGAGTGGGGCGATGGTGGAGATTTGCAGGGTGAGGTGTTGGTGAGAGGAGGGGCAGGAGCTGGCCATGGAGAGGCTCGTACCTTGGTCTCATGGCAGCCCTTGTCCGTGTTTGTCTTTAGGTCTATAACTTGCTCCCTGATTTTCGCCAAGGAGACTCCTATCAAGGGCATAAGTCATGTTACTGTCGGTACAGTACTTCGCAGCCAGGTCTACTTCCTCATTTCCATGGTGTGCCAGCAACAATTTGGACACCCCAGAGGCGGCGCAGAGGGACGAGATTTGGAGCTGTCCCGCTGACAGATCCCAACGGCCTGTTTCAGGTAGGGTTGTGCCTGGCCCTACCTCTGTCTCCTTTGTAGCCTGAAAGGACTAAACTGTCTCCGCTGTGCCCAGGCTGCTGGGGCGACATCCCACCAAACAGTCCGGCCTGTTCTAGTGACTCCCTAGGGATGCTCCTCGCAAACTCAGAGCTGGGCTGCACCTCCCCCGCCCGCTTCAGACCCACTCCAGGCCCCAGGACAGATCACCTGCGTATCCACATAGCAGGAATGTTACCCCCGGTTCCTGGGTGCACGGATCTGACAGGCGGGGGCAGTGCCATGACCAGTTATGGCTGCCTGGCAGTTCCTGTTACAGCCCATCCGCGCTATACGTTCAAGATACAATAAAAAAAATTGGACTGACAGCGAAACAATTTAAAGTGGGATTCTTTTCCCTCTGCGGTTGACACTCATTTGCGTAAATTGGTTTTTTTGGTGCGACTTAAGAGCGGGGGATGGGAGGATTTATCATCCATCAGTTCCAACGAGCGTCAGTGACGTCCATGTGGAACGGGTGTACACCGGGTGACTTACAGCGGGGACGCCCTGTGTCGCATTACTGAATTGGAGGGAAGCAGCCAGATCGCTGCTGCACCCCTAGGTGGGGGTGTTGGCCCCAGAAATTGGTATAAAAGGGAGCCATGTGGGGTATTGAATGGGAGCTTATTGTTTGCTGATCCTGTGTACGCTATTTATGTGAGTGTATAATGTCTGTGTGTGTAGGTAGGAATCTGTAATCTGTGTGGAAGCTGAATATTTCTCTGAATGTGGTTAAGCATTGCTATGGACAGGCTGAGTAGCGAAGCCCTGTGGAACAATGGCTCTCAATGGGCTATGGACACACGCAAAGAATGGGGTTTGTCATCTGAGAGCAGACAGCAGGGAACATAGAGATTGGCCTCTGACCGGGTGACTTGCTGCATACAAGAAGAGGCCAGGAAGGAGGTATAAAGAGGCCATGTGGTCGATGCCATTTTGTTCTCAGCTCAGCACTTCATCCCAGAGGCAGCACTGCAGGGATTGAAGAGCCCGGAAGACCTGTGAACCCATCCTGACCCTAGGATGTGCAACAAGAACTTTTAAACCAGCAGCTGTAACATCTCTGCTAGAGCCTGCATCGAAGACTGGGAGATTCGGTGCATGTAACGTAATATTCTTTAACAACTTTACTCTCATGCTTTTCTTTCTTGTGTTAATAAACCTTTAGTTTTAGATTCTAAAGGATTGGCCCAGCGTGATTTGTGGGTAAGATCCAGAGGATAAATTGACCAGGGATCTGTGGCTGGTTTCTTGGAACCGGACAGGACTTGTTCGGGGTAGGTGAGATTGGGTGTTAGGACCCCCCTCCTGTGTATGAGGCCCAGGGCCATCTGGGGCACGGATATTGCTGGGGTGTCGGAGGGGTTTTGCTCGTAAGGCTTCAGGAAGGCAGCTGAAGCGCTCTGTGAGACTGGTTTGTGGTCTGTTTGGAGAGGTCACCAGTCTGGGGGCTGTAAGGAGCCCCGCATGTGAGCAATTCGCCCTGAGCGGACGCCCTCAGCTGTGCCTAGACACGGCCCGGTCCGTCACAGTGGCGTAGTTGGCAGGATCCACAGATCTTGGTCAATTGAGCTTTGGGATCTGGACCCCACGCTGTCTAAATTTGATTTTTAGTACTGAGAGTTTGGTTGGGTAAAGGGCAGCCGAAATGAGTGAGTGCCAGTATGAGAGCCCAAATAGAGAGGTTCTGAAGGATTTGTGCTCGGGGAGAGGCATTGCCCTTAGGAAAATGGCCTCTAAACTAGATCTGGTAGTGTTGTTACTAACCAGAGATGTGGATGAAAAGGAGCAGAAGCGAGCCAAGGAAGCTGCTGAAAGAAGGCAGAAGGCTGATGAAGAAATTGCTCGGAGAAAGCAGGAGCTGGATCGGGAACTTGAGATGAGAAAAGCAGAACATGCAGAGAGAATGGCAGAGAGGGCCAGACATCAGCTTAAGGAAATGGCGGAGCATGCAGAGAAGATGGCCCTAGCCAAGGAGGAAGATGCTAGACTTGACCTCCAGCTTAAGAGACTAAAAGAACAAGAGAGACTGTATTCTCCTGAAGGTTCAGTGTATAACTCTGTGGGTATGCGGTGTGCTTATGATATGGCAGGTAGGTGGGATTAGGTGCTAGGACCCCCCCACCTGTGTATGAGGTCTGGGGCCATCTGGGGCATGGTTATTGCTGGGGTGTCAGAGGGGTTTTGCTCGTGAGGCTTCAGGCAGGCAGCTGAAGCGCTCTGTGAGACTGGTTTGTGGCCTGTTTGGAGAGGTCACCAGACTGGGGGCTGTAAGGAGCCCCGGATGTGAGCATTTCGCCCTGAGCGGACGCCCTCAGCTGTGCCCAGACACGGCCCGGTCCGTCACACCCTGTGTGAGTTTTCAGTTCCTGTGACTGTCAGACTCAAACGTCTGGGGCAGAAATTCCCCAGCCAGGAGTCGCCTCCGGCTGAACTTTCTGAGGGTTGCGGCTAACACGGCCTGGAGTTGCTCCGGCAGGGAGAGGGGAAAATACTCGGCGTCCCATGATACACGGAAGCTCTTTCACTGAGAAGCTCCCTGCCTCGGAGCAGAGACTTGACCCTTGGCCGGGAGGTCGCTCTGGGGTCGGGGAGGTGCCCGTTGCCTTCCTGTGAGCTTCAGCTCCACTTGGCTGGGAACCCTGGGAATGGCGCGACCCACGTGCCCAGCCGAGGGTTGGAGTGCGGCCGCCTTACGGGGCGATGAATCGCTCTGGGCTGAGCCTGCTCCATCCCCCCGACGTGCCGACTGAACGTGCCCCTTCGCCACAGAGCGGCTGAGCCTGCACGAGTCTGGGGCCCGGGGGCTGGGCTGGGTTCCTGAAATGGCCCCCCCTGGCCAGCAGTGCTCCGGTGGCAGTGGGCGCGGGAACAGAGCTCACGGAGACGGTGCCACTGGTGCTCTCTGTGCTTCCCTGCTGGTCCCAAGCAGCCTGGAGGCCCCTGAGTGGCAGGTGCGGGGGGACGCAAGGACACGAGCGTCAGCCGGGGGAAGGGCCCAGCCACCTTCACCCGACTGGGGAAGCCAAGCTGGCTGCAGGGCTGGGCAGCCTGGATCCCTCGCGGTTCACGTCCCTCCCCTCACGTCACACGTAGGGGTGGAAGCAAGTGCAAGTTGGGCCAACCTGGCCTGGCACCCCCGGGACCCGACTGGTCCCAGACGAGGGATTTTGCTGCAGAGCCTGGATCCTGCTGCTGCTTCAGGCTGCCCCACAACCTCTGCTCCGGGCTACCTCTGCCGTGAGAGGGGCTCCTGCTGTGCTCTGGGAAGTCCTGCTGCTGTGCATGGGGCTCCCACAGCACTGCCAGGAACCCCGCTGTCCTGCCAGCCTGCAGGGCCCCCAGGCGCTCGCCCTCCACTGGGACCCTCTGCTCCTGGATCATCCAAGGAGCACGGATGTGGCCAGACCAGAGAGTCCCGGTTACAGTTTCAATCTGTGGTCGAGTCGGCTACTCCCATCCCCCCGCCTGCTGTCTCTGTATGACAGGCAGCAAGGAGGGGGAAGCAGGAGCCGGTCCTGAGGGGAGTCAATTTAAAGCTGTTTCCCCCCAGCACCGTCTCCTGCCCCCTGCCTCTCTCAGAAGCCACAGTGCAGGCGGGGTGGGGGGCAAAGCAGACCCTGTCTGTGGCGGCCTGGGCTGGCCATGAATGGAAGCTGCTCTGCCCCGTCCCAGATCCCCACCGGGAACCCGGCGGACGAGGGCTACTGGACCCGCGTGAGCGAGCCCAGCTCAGTTGCAGCTGGCCCCAGATCTGTGACGGTGGTTAAGCATTTTCAATGTAGGAAGAGCCGGCGGGCAGGTGCCTTTTCCAGTGCAGAGCCGCAGGGGAAGCAGGTCCCGGCGCAGTGCGAGCCGGGGCTGAGCGCCTCCCCCACTGACGGATCGTGCCCTCGACAACAATGTTACTGACGACTCAGGGAGTGAAATGCTTCTTCACGTCCCTAGTCACAGGCAGCCCTGCCAGGCGGCCCGGCGAGGCCCTGCCCCGGCGCACCCAGCCGCAGCCACCGCAGGGCGCCCGGCCGCAGCGCTGCCTCGGCTCCGGGCGTGTCCCCCCCAAGGGCCCGTCTCCTTGTCATTCCTCACGTCCCTGCCCAGGGCCCCCCTCGGGCACCGTCCCTGCACCAGCCCCGGGGCAGAGCTGAGGTGGCCCCTGCCTGACCCCTTCACTGCCTGGTGGTCAGGGGTTCAGGGCCAGGGCTCCCCTCAGTCTGGAAGGGCAGGGCCCCGCTGGGCAGCGCCAGTCTGTGCTCAGGTCATGTGGGGGCATTGAACAGACAGTCAGAGACGCCCCCGCGAGCTCCCAGTCTGAGCCGGCAACGGGAGGAGGGACCAGAGAGGGGAGGGGCCCTGCCCAGCTCACCCAGCAGGTGGGTGGCGAGGGGAGGAGCAGAACCCAGGAGCGAGCGTCCCAGCCTCCGGCCCACGCAGCCTGGCATGGGCAGAGTGAGCTGCCGGAACAGTCACTGGGATACCGGCCCAACAGCGCCACGTGTGAGGCTGCAATTGGCTCCTGGTGGCAGCCCCCTCGCTGGGGACTTGCAGTGCTGGAGCCAGGGGAGAAGTGCTGTATGGAAAAGGAGGGAGGGAGGTGAACCAATGGGCCTTTCCCATCCTTGTGCGCTGGGGCTCTGTGCCTCACTTTCCCCATGTAAGGTACTGAGCCCAGTCCTTAGCAAAGGGCCAAGTCTGCGTGAATTCTGCTCCGGCGTTGCCCTGTCACCCTGTGCCCTGGCCAGTAACAAGGGCCTGGCGCCGCCTCTGGTGCTTTAGTGGCTCCTGACGCTTTTTCCTTCTCGCCCAGGATGCAGCTTTGAAACTTCTCACCAACACCCGCATCTGTGAGCATCAGTTCCAGGAATGGCCTATTGGCGCTGCCCATGAACGAGGTCAGTGCTCCAGGAGCTTCTGTCCCCCGTGGTCAGCAAACCCCAACTCTCTCGGCCCCCGGGGGAGATGGCCCCGCGGGCTCCTGCATCAGGCCTGGGACCTGGGTTCTGATCCTGGTTCTGACAGTGCCCTTGGCAGATCCATTGTTCTCCATGGATGGGGGAGGGGTGGAGTTTCTCCATTGTCCTCAATGGGTCTCTCTAGGCCTCCCTGTCCCAGCTGCTCAGCGTGGTTAACAACCGGCCCCTCTGGCTCGCGGCTCCTGGGCGGGCTCTGCAGGGCAACATCCCATTAACCCTGCGTGGGCAGAGCCGGTGGCCACGTCCATCCCCAGAATGGCCCCAAGTATTGAGACTTTGCAGGTGCAGACACGTGAGCCACGTGACCCCCAAAGCAGCGTTGGGTCCCCTCACCCCTCTTTTGATCTTTGCTAGACTTCCGTTGGGACGTATGTTACTACAGCAGAAAATGGACCTCACAGATCGTCGCTCAGCCGGAGCCGGCGCCGCGTGCGTACTTCCCAGAGACGTGGCTGTGGGACCTGGTGGCTGTGGGGTGAGTGAGGGGCTGTCACACACCGTCCCTGCCAGGCCTCCGGGCCAGACCCTGGGAAGCAGCTGCTCCCGGATGCAGCGCCCTGGCGGGGGAGGCTGCTCACATGGGGCTGGTTCCGGTGCCTGTTGCCAGCGGAGAGGAACCCAGCACAGCGGTGGCAATAACAGCCCAGCGCCGAGGGAGAGCGAGGCAGGGGGCTGGGAGCCTGGAGAGCCCTGGGACCCTGCGACTCGCCAGCAGAGTGGGGTTCACACCAGCCCCTCCCCCTGCTCTGCACATGGGGGACCAGTGGGAGGGCGGGGATCCCAGAAGGGGGAATTGAGGCTGATTCCCAGGAATAGCCCCTGGCAGGGAGTCGTGTCCGGCTGCAGAACGGGGGAATCCCCCTCCCATGGGACACTGAGTCCAGCCCAGGAGCCCCAGGGCAGGGCAGGATCCTGCGCTAGCTGGGGTGGGGCAGGGGCAGGTGATCTGGGGGCGCTGAGAGCTCTTCCCCTTGCGGACATCTGGGACCGGCCTGTTTCTGGGCACTCGGCTCAGGACCCCAGCCCAGGGGAGGGTCGGGCCGGGATGTCTCTGCTGGCTCTGCCCATAGTGTTCCCCCCGAGGTGGGTACGTCTGACGCTCTGTGTGTCTGTCCGTGCCCAGCGAGGGGGGCTCGACGGACGTCCCGCTCTCGGTGCCCGACACCCTCACACAGTGGAAAGCCGGGATGTTCTGCACGGCAGAGGGGGGCTTTGGCCTCTCCCCCACGGCCACCCTCACAGTCGTCAAGACCTTCTTTGTGGAGCTGGCCTTGCCGTACTCCGTGGTCCGGGGAGAGGCCTTCACCCTAAAGGCCACCGTCTCCAACTCCCTGCAGCAGTGCATCAAGGTGAGCGCCGCCCGGGGTGCCGTGCCGAGCTGCTGGGGCTGGCGAGCTGGGACTGGAGGCTGCGCAGTGGCTCAGGCCAGCGAGTGGCACCAGCAGCTCCTATCTGTGACCCAGACACCCCGCAGTGACCCCTGGGCTCAGCACAATGCGGCGAGCGGGGCTTGAGCCTCAGGGGGTCCCCTCTCGGCCTGGAGCTGGCGCGTGTGAGCGCGGCCCCCCCAGCCCTAAGGGGCTCTCGTGTCGGGCCCACAGGTGCGAGTGATGCTGGCGGAGTCGGCGCAGTTCCGGGTGCAGGCGGGTGAGGACGGCGCCTACACCAGCTGCCTCTGTGCAGACGAAGGGAAAACTTTCCAGTGGGAGGTGACGGCGAGCAGCCTGGGTAAGGGGTGCTGGGGCTCTGTGGTGGGGGAGGGGCGGGGAAAGCACGGAGGGGGGAAGGGAAGGGAAGGGAAGGGAAGGGAAGGGAAGGGATGCCGGAGCCTTCGCTCTAGGCAGGCAGGTGGGGCCTTTGCAGGTGCCTGGGGGTGTTACTGTGATTTGCAGAACTCACTGCAGCAGTAACGTCACCGTTTCTGTGGGAGCAGCGGTTCGTGAGATTTCCGCACCCACAGACACAGCAGCAGTTCTCCTCCGAACAGTGTCCCTGTGGGTGCTCTACTCGGGTCTCCGTGCGTCCTTGCGCTGCTGGTCGGAGATTGAGCCTAGCAGGGCCTTCCCGCACTGCGCCTGCACAGTCCGTCTCACACTGGTTATGCCTGTAGATAGGCATGCGGCGTGATCCTCCCTCAGTTCTTTTTCTACTGTCCTCAGCGGAAGACGGAGTCACAGCAGTGCTCTCCTGTCTGACAGGGAATTGAAAAGCAGTGTAGTTACTTTACCAGCTGCCAATAGTTTTAGTCAGTGTAAGAGCAGGTTCACGTAGTTCTTTAAAAGACCCACCACCGATGACAACAAAAACGCTTCCCCAGTTTCCCCCTTCTCCACTCTGTTTCTCTCCAAACTCCGATTCCTCACGTTCGCTCTACATGCCAGGCTCTCCTGGCTTCAAGAAATGTGATTCATGTCGGGACTCAAGGCCGGTTTCTGACGGACACGCGTCCTGTGTTAAATACCTGGGCAAAAGCCATATACGTAAAAGTGCCCCCAGAGCGGGGAATCAGTGCGGAATGAGGCTGAAGAACCTCCTCTGGGAGGAATCCCTCCAGCCTCTCAGGGATAAGTCCCCAGACACTCGGGCACACTCAGCGCCCTGTGCAAGGGCGAGTTTATCGCCCACAGAGGCTCTCGAGTGCTGCAGGCTTCTGCGGCACAATCGCTGCCCCCACGTCCTGTGCTGCCCGTTCCCCGGTGCTGAGAAGACAGACCTCAGCTAACAGAGCTGCCAGAACAGAAAGGCTCAGCCCCTCCGATGCAGCTACCTAGCTGGCACTGGCAGGATACGCCACCGCCGGCACCCACAGGCGCCCCAGCAATGAACGAGCCAGTTCCTGGCAGTCGGAGATAAACCAGCAATGGCACCGGAGCATAAGAAAGCGACTAAAAAGTCACGTCACTTACAAAAAGCCCCAGTCGGGTGCACCCTCTCCATCGGTGCAGGGAGCCACCGTCACCACGCTCCCCAGCGCTACCTCAATCTAGCCCGTACAGACAGAGTGAAGAAGTTTTCCCCACTCTCCCACACCAGCGTCACCATGAACTAAACATGGCAGTAGGCAGGGGAGTCGTTTTTGTCTCATCCCCAGCGGGGTCAGTGGCTTCATGGCGCTCCACCCGACACCATCGTTTTCAGCCGCCCCCGCAGCTTCCATGGCTTAACCACCCATGGGCGTATCCACCGCAACAGCTTCAACCTCAGTGGCCTCTCTGGGAACAATGGTACCAATATTGCCCCCGCTACTTCCATTACCACCGCTCATGAGATACCCCAGCGTCTACACCAGCGCTTACAGCTTCAGGGTCTCCAGCCACCACGGCTCATTCATCACCTTCTAGTGCCCATCCCTCAGTAACAACCCAGGCAGACCCAGCACTTTCCTCAGTCCAATTCCGAGAGCTCCTCACAGGTCCCGCCGTCTTCCCCTGTTCCAGAGGAGGCAGTTTTCCAAGTTGCACCCTCTCCACCTGCAGACGACCTAAAACAATTTCAAGAATTATTCAAATGGCTCAGTGCAGGACAAACCATATAAATTACTCAAAATACTCCACCCGGCTTCATCATCAAAGGTAGCATTGCCCATTAATGAGTCTATCGTGGAACCATCGGATGTGCTCTGGCAGACGCTGGCTTCTACTCCCCCCACCAACCACAGAGTGGGCAGAAAATATTTGTCCCAGCCAAAGGGATGGATTTTCTATTCTCACATCCGCACCCAAACTCATTGGTTGTGGGCTTGGTTCATCACAAATCAAAACATTCCCAATACAAATCTAGATCTCAGGCGAAAGAGCACAAATGCTTAGATCTCTTTGGCCGGAAAGTGTACTCCTCCGCCAGCCTCCAGTGCAGGATATCAAATTCAATGGCTCTTCTGCCTAACTATGGTCATGCCAGTTATTCCAGATTACAAGATCTCTTACTGGACCTTCCTGAAAACAAGAGACCCCGTCTCCAGTCCATCATCAAAGAGAGCCAATCCACAGCAAAGACAGCTCTCCAGGCTGCAATGGATGTGGTGGATACAGCAGGATCCCTGCAACAGCAAGAGTAATGCGCAGGGCCCCATGGTTACAATCATTGGGAGTCCTGAAAGAATTACAGACAAAGGAGGAGGGACCCTCCCTTTGAGAGGAACCAACCGTTTGCTACAAAACCAGATGCGGTGTTACACTCACTGAAAGATTCCCGCACCACACTGCATACTTTGGCATGAACACCCGGGCTAATAAAAGACTCAGATTCATCCCAAACCACAGACCAAGAGACTTGAACTATCACAGGCAACAGCAGAGGCCATATGACCACAGGTCCAAGCAACGCCCCAGTAGAAGGGGACCCAACACAACCCGTCCTCCAGCACTCAGTCCACTTCAAATAGACAGCAGATTTGAAGCTTTCATCAGGGGTCTGAGCGACCACTCTAGAGGCAGCTCATCCAGATACAAACTTCCTTCCCTGCATGAGACCCTTTTATCATCAATGGGGTTCGATCACAATGGACAAACAGGTTCTTGAGATCATCAAATCAGGCTACACAATCCCTGGTACATCTATACCCCCTACCCAACCCCGTACCCCGTCCCTCTTCAGGGACCCCTCCCACGAGACGTGTTACAAGCTGCTCAGCCTGGGGGCAATAGAACTGGTTCCCACCGATATCAGGGAAGAGGATTCTATTCCAACTACTTTCTAACTGCCAAGAAAACGGGGCAGGAGGCCAATTTTAGGTCTCAGAAAGCTCAAGAGGTTTGTCTGCAGCAGCAAATTCAGAATGGTGGCTCCTGCAACTATTCTACCAGCACTGGACACAGGGGTCTGGTTCTCACCCTAGACCTTCAGGACGCATATTTTCATACACCCAGTCATCCTGCCCACGGGAGATTTCTCAGGTTTGTGGTAGGACAAGATCACTACCAATACCGAGTCCTTCCTTTTGGTCTGTCCACGGCCCCTGGAGTTTTTTCCAAGACTTTAGCTCTGGTCACGGCTTTTCTTAGGAGGCAGAACATCATTATTTTCCCTGCCTTGACGACTGCCTAACCCAGGGCCCACACGCCAACACACAGTACCCACGACAAACGCTACCAGAGACTGCTCCTCCCAACTGGGCTCCTGATAAATATCCACAAATCTACCGTAGAGCCCCCCAAGAGACAGATTCATGGGGGTGCTCCTCGAGGCAGAGGCAGCAGAATCCTCCCTCCCACTGCAACGATTCCAAACGCCCCGTGACCTGACCGAGGAGTCACACGCCCCCTCCACACAGCTCGCACGTGTCTCCAAGGCCTGGGACTCACGGAGGCCGCAATTTTTTTTTTTTTAGAGTGGAGCCCCCATCAAAAAATGTCGCCCGTCCCTTCCCTAAAGCCTGCTTTGAAAGCAACCCCAGTGCGCGGTGCTCTCTTCTATTAACACATGTGGCCTAATGCTCATGATATGGCTGCAACTGGCTGGCTCATGCTCTGGGGGGCTGTCACGTTACTGGATTTTGAGGGAAGCAGCCAGATCATGGCTGCACCCATGGGAGGGGGGGATGTTGGCCACAAAAGTGGCACAAAGGGGGCCCTGTGAGGTGTCCCATAGAAACCTACTTTCTTCTGATTCCATATATGCTATTCATGGGATTGTATAATGTCGGTATGTGAAGTGAGAAGCATGTATTTTGTGTGGATACCAAATGTTTCTCTGTATGTGGTTGAACTATGGGCAAAGCAGCTCAGCCTATGGACATGCTAACGAGTAAAGCTCTGGAACAATAGCCCTCTATAGGCCAAGGACACACCTCAAGAGTGGTGACTCAGCCCTAGGAACTACCAGCAGGGAACACAGGGATAGGCCATGGGCCAGGTGACCTGTTGTAGCCAAGGAGAGACCAGGAAGGAGGGATAAATAGGCCATGTGGTCGACTCCATCTTGGTTCTCAGCACTTCATCCCAGAGGCAGCAGTGAAGGGATTGAAGAGCTGGAAAGACCTGTGGACCCATCCTGATCTTAGGATGCGCAACAAGTACTCTTAAGCCAGCAGCTGTAACATCTCTGCTAGAGCCTGCATCAAGAACTGGGAGATTCGATGCATGTAATGTATGATACTTTAGCAACCTTACTCTCATGCTTTTCTTTCTTGTGGCAATAAAGCTTTAGAGGATAGATTCTAAAGAATTGGCTCAGCGTGATTTGTGGGTAAGGTCCAGAGGGTAAATTGACCAGGGATCTGTGGCTGGTTTCTTGGAACTGGACAGAACTCGTTTGGGGTAGGTGGGATTGGGCTCTAAGACCCCCCCCCCACCTGTGTATGAGGCCCGGGGCCATCTGGGGCACGGATATTGCTGGGGTGTCGGAGGGGTTTTGCTTGGGAGGCTTCAGGCAGGCTGCTGAAGCGCTCTGTGGGACTCGTTTGTGCCCTGTTTGGAGAGGTCACCAGTCTGGGGGCTGTAAGGAGCCCCGAAGTTGAGCAATTTTCCCTGAGCAGACGCCCTCAGCTGTGCCCAGACACGGCCTGGTCGGTCACAGGAACCCCCCCCCCCCAATCAAGGCTAATGGAGGCAGATGGGGCAGAGGCATCAGAGGCTCTGTGCTGGGAGGTGGAGGGAGGGTGGGAAAGGGTCACTCAGGGCTTGGCTCCATGAGGGAGGGGAACAGGGGAAGAGCTGAAGGGTGGGGGGGGAAGACACCCGGGCAGAGAAACCCCTTCCAGCCTACGTGCCACTTCCCACAGGCGCCACCTCCCTCCGCTCTGCCCTCTCTTCTCCCCCTTTCTCTCTCTCACCTTTTTGTCTTTATTCTGATTTTCTCTCCCTCCTTCTCCATCCTCCCCCTTGCTGTCCCCTCCCCTCTCGGACCGGGGCCCTCTGCAGCGGCTGGGCATGGGCGTGGGGCTCTCTAACGGGCATCTCCGCCTGGCTCCGCAGGGGAGGTGAACTTCACCGTCAGCACGGAGGCCCTGCGCACCGAGGAGCTGTGCGGCACGGAGCTGGCCGTGGTGCCGGCCCAGGAGCTAGTGGACACCGTGATCAAGCCCCTGCGGGTCCTGGTCAGTGTCTGCTCAAGCCCAGGCTCAGTGGAGGGAGGTGGGGTTGCCAATCGGCCGAGTGTGCACTTGTGATTGACCTTTGTCAGGCTGTGACGTGCAGGGTCCTGTCTCCTGACTCTCTGATGCTCCTTCCCAACAGCCGGGGGGGATCGTGGAGGAGAAGTCGCACAGCTCCCTGCTCTGCCAGGAAGGTAGGAGCCCAGCGCCTGTCTGGGGCCCGTAACACAGGGAGATGCCTGAGCAGTTATAGAACCAGCTGCCATGGGCCAATGGCCCGAGCTCCTCCTACCGAGTCTCACTGGGCCTGTCGCACCAGCTCCTCCTCCCGTCAGCCTGGCCCGTGTGTCCTAAGCTCCCTGCAGAGCTCATCATAAGGGCCCTGTGGGGCCGGGAGAGGGGCCAACCCCACAGGCTGGGCCCAGCCCTGAGAACCCTGCCCCTCCCCCAAGGCCCTGGCGTACCACGGCGTGGGGAGCTTGGGACTGAGCGAGGGGCAGTGACCGGGCGAGACCCCCCGAGTGGTGTGGAATGGGGGGATCTGATTGGCTGGGGGCTGGGGCAGGCTCCCATCAGGCCTTTCCAGTTGTGTCTTTGCCTTTGTGTCTCGCAGCGTCCGAAGAAATCTCCTTGCAGCTGCCTGCGAACGTCCTGGCGGGGTCCGAGCGAGCCCACGTGACTGTCCTGGGTAAGGAATTCCCCTGCCCCACCCCTGCCAGGGTGCGGTGCCTGCCCAGCCAGCCCGGCTGTGCCCAGCGCTCCGGTCAGAGAGCCAGGGCATCACGGACGGGAAAGCCCCAGGAGGTGGAGTGGGGGCCTTGGGCTGGGGCAGGACCGGTCCTGCAGTCTGTGCTCCAGGGCCTCGCCCAGCGAGGGGCCGCAGACTCACACGGTGGTGCCAGGAAGCTGTGCCAGGGCATTGGCCTCTTGGCCATTCAGGCTGAATTGAACTAGGGGCTCGGAGGCCGGGCAGCTGTTGTTCAGCCTGGTCATTCTCTGCTTCCCGATTCCCTTGGTGACAGGAGACATAATGGGCGCGGCTCTGCAGAACATAGACCTGCAGCCCACATTCTTCAACGATGTAGAACAGAACATGGTCCAGTTCGCTCTCAACATCTACACCCTGCAGTACCTGGAGAAGAGCGGGCAGCTGAGCCCGGAGATCAGAGACAAGGCCCAGGGATTCCTGCAGAGCGGTGAGTGTCCTCCCCTCCCCCGCCCCCAGGACTCTGGGCCCGGGGTTCCAGTCCAGCCCCAGCTCTGGGCACTGGCTGGCCCTGGGGTCAGGGAATGGGATCCTGGGCCTTTCTCTCTGGACAGCAGTTCCCACCCAGGTGCATGGGGAGTGTTTGGCTCAGGGGCTTGGGAAAGGGAGAAAAGCCTTTTCCCCTCTAGGAACACCGCGGTGTCCAGCCCCAGGCCAGGGAACTGCAGGGTCAGGGCATTATTCAGCCTCAGCTCTGTCAGTGCATTCAGACCGCCTCTTGGAGTCTCTGATTCTCAGTGTGGTGGTGGGAGGGGGGGGCTAGCGTGGTGGTGGTGGGGGGGGGGGGGCTGGGGTGGATTCTAACCCCTGCAGATGAGCAGATCCAGGACTCAGTGCATCTCTCCTGCCCTGCAGGGTACCAGCGCCAGCTTCGCTATAAGCGCAAGGACGGCTCCTACAGCAAACATGGGAAGAGCGACCCCACAGGCAACAGCTGGTGAGGGGCTGAACGGGGGAGTCAGGGCTCTGGGTGGGGACAGGACATACATGGGCTGCAGCCTGGCCCCCAGCCCCACTGTTATTCCAGTCCTGCTCCCCACACAGCTCTGCCCCACGGCCCTCTCTCTGATCTCCCAGTCCTAGCCCGGGCTCCCCTGACAGCTCTGCTCATCCCCCTCCATGTGCTAGATCCCCCCAACCCTGGCCCTAAACATGCCTCCTTCTTGGCCCGCAGCCTCTCCAGCAGAGGGTCCCTCAGGCCCAGGGGCCGAATGCAGCCCCTGGCTTGCTTGGATCCAGCCCCCGAGGCTCAGCATTGGGGAGTCTGTGCTGGCACCCCAGCCCCCAACCCACGGGGCAGGAGCACACAATGTCTACTAGTCTGCTTCCCCCCCCCCCAGGCTTTGGTGTGTGAGGAGAATGGGGGGAGGGTCTTTCTCCTTCTCTCTTTGCTTCTCACTTGTCCATGGCCCCCGACCGATTTTTCTGTGGGTCAATGACCCCCACATCAAAATGGTTCCCCACCCCTGCTGTAACGGGTCTCTCCCCGCCCAGGCTGACGGCCTTCGTCCTCAAGTCCTTTGGCCAGGCCAGACCCTACATCTCCATCGATGAGAAGCATGTAAACCGCAGCCTGCGGTGGCTGCAGCGTCACCAGCTGGAGAGCGGCTGCTTCCGCCGTGTGGGGGAGCCATTGAGGAACATCCTGCAGGTGGGATGCCAGGGGGATGGGCTGATGGGGTGGGAGAGGAGGGAGAAGCTGGGCAAGTCCCTGGGCCCCCCTATGGCAGCTGGTTTTTGTAATCCGGTTTCGCTTGGGGGTTTCCCTGGGTTTTAGTGGTAGCTGAATGGCCCGGAGAGCCAGGTGTGACGGACAGGGCCGGGTCTGGGCACAGCTGAGGGCGTCCGCTCAGGGAAAATTGCTCCTTACAGCCCCTGAGTGGAGGCCCTTCCCAAATAGGCCACAAACCAGTCACACAGAGCCCTTCAGCTGCCAATCTGGCCAGCAAGAAGCTTCACGAGCAAAACCCCTCTGATACCCAGCTCTCCCTGTGCCCCAATCAGCCCCGGGCCTACACACAGGTGAGGGGTCTAGAACCCAATTTCACCTCCCCTGAACGGGTTCTTCTGGTCCCAAGAAACCAGCCACAGATCCCAATCGATTTACATTCTGGATCTTACCCACAAGATCACTTTGGCTATTATCTTTGAAAAGTCGTGGAGATCGGGAGAAATCCCGGATGACTGGAAAAAGGCAAATGTAGTGCCCATCTTCAAAAAAGGGAAGAAGGATGATCCAGGGAACTATAGGCCAGTCAGTCTTACCTCGGTTCCTGGAAAAATCATGGAAGGGATCCTTAAGGGATCCATATTGAGTCACTTGGATGAGAGGAAAGTGATTAGGAATAGTCACCATGGATTCACAAAGGGAAAGTTGTGCCTGACCAATCTGATTAGCTTCTATGATGAGGTAACTGGCTCGGTGGACATGGGGAAGTCAGTGGATGTGATATACCTCAACTTTAGCAAGGCTTTTGATACGGTCTCCCACAATATTCTTGCCAGCAAGCTAAGGGATTGTGGATTGGATAAATGGACGGTAAGATGGATAGAAAGCTGGCTAGAAGGCCGGACCCAGCAGGTATTGATCAATGGCTCGATGTCAGGATGGCGGTCGGTTTCTAGCGGAGTGCCCCAAGGTTCGGTTCTAGGACCGGTTTTGTTCAATATCTTTATTAATGACCAGGATGAGGGGATGGATTGCACCCTCAGCAAGTTTGCGGATGACACTAAGCTGGGGGGAGAGGTAGATACGCTTAAGGGCAGAGATAGGGTCCAGAGTGACTTAGACAAATTGGAGGATTGGGCCACAAGAAATCTGATGAGGTTCAACAAGGACAAGTGTAGAGTCCTGCACTTGGGATGGAAGAATCCCAAGCATAGTTACAAGCTGGGGACCAACCAGGTAAGTAGTAGTTCTGCAGAAAAGGACCTGGGGGTTACAGTGGATGAGAAGCTGGATATGAGTCAACAGTGTGCCCTTGTAGCCAAGAAGGCTAATGGCATATTAGGTTGCATTAAGAGGAGCATTGACAGCAGATCCAGAGATGTCATTATTCCCCTTTATTCGGCTTTGGTGAGGCCACATCTGGAGTATTGTGTCCAGTTCTGGGCCCCCCACTACAAAAAGGATGTGGACGCAAAAAGGGGACTGGAGCATATGACT
Source organism: Pelodiscus sinensis (assembly GCF_049634645.1). NCBI lineage: Eukaryota > Metazoa > Chordata > Testudines > Trionychidae > Pelodiscus > Pelodiscus sinensis. Next base: position 664,542 of record NW_027466048.1, read on the forward strand.
TATGAGGAGAGTCTGAGGGACTTGGGTCTGTTTAGTCTGCAGAAGCGAAGAGTGAGGGGGGAACTGATAGCAGCCTTCAACTTCCTGAAGGGGGGTTCCAAAGAGGATGGAGAGAGGCTGTTCTCAGTAGTGACAGATGGCAGAACAAGGAGCAATCGTCTCAAGTTGTGGTGGGAGAGGTCTAGGTTGGATATTAGGAAAAACTATTTCCCTAGGAGGGTGGTGAAGCACTGGAATGGGTTACCTAGGGAAGTAGTGGAGTCTCCATCCCTAGAGGTGTTTAAGTCTCGGCTTGACAAAGCCCTGGACGGGTTGATTTAGTTGGAATTGGTCCTGCCTGTGATGGACCGGGCCGTATCTGGGCACAGCTGAGGGCATCCGCTCAGGGCGAATTGCTCAAATCCGGGGCTCCTTACAGCCCCCAGACTGGTGACCTCTCCAAACAGGCCACAAACCAGTCCCACAGAGCGCTTCAAGCAGCCTGCCTGAAGCCTCACGAGCAAAACTCCTCCGACACCCCAGCAATAACCATGCCCCAGATGGCCCCAGACCTCATACACAGGTGGGGGATCCTAGCACCCAATCCCACCTACCCCAAACAAGTTCTGTCCGGTTCCAGGAAACCAGCCACAGATCTCTGGCCAATTTATCCTTTGGACCTTACCCACAAATCACGCTGGGCCAATCCTTTAGCATCTAACAACTAAAGGTTTATTAATACAAGAAAGAAAAGAATGAGAGTAAGGTTATTAAAGTACAGTACATTACATGCACCGAATCTCCCAGTTCTCAGTGCAGGCTCTAGCAGAGATGTTGCAGCTGCTGGTTTAAAAGTTCTTATTGCGCATCCTAAGATCAGGATGAGTCCACAGGTCTTCCGGGCCCTTCAATCCCTGCACTGCTGCCTCTGGGATGAAGTGCTGAGCTGAAGACAAAATGGCATCGACCACATGGCCTCTTTATACCTCCTTCCTGGCCTCTTCTGGTCTCAGCCGGTCACCTGGTCCTCAGCCTCTCTCTGCTGGCAGCTCTTGGGTCTCCGCCCTCCTGCGTTAGGTGTGTCCTTGGGCCATCAAGTGCCATTGTTCCACAGGGCTTCGCTACTCAGCCTGTCCATAGCCATGCTTAACCACATTCAGAGAAATATTCAGCTTCCACACAGATTACAGATTCCTACCTACACACACAGACATTATACGCTCACATAAGTAGCGTACATAAGATCCACAAACGATAAGCTCCCATTCAATACCCCACATGGATCCCTTTTATACCAATTTCTGGGGCCAACACCCCCACCTAGGGGTGCATCAGTGATCTGGCTGCTTCCCTCAAGATCCAGCAACGTGACACCCCCAACGCAAAACTGATGCAGGAAGTGATGCCAGTAACATCACTGAGGGCATCACAGGCCTCCCCAAACAAAATGGCGACGTGCCTCAGTTTCCCTTCTCACACGGGACCTTCTGGCGGGAACCCTTTTTGTCCTGTAAGAAGTTCCAAAACCAGTTACAAGGATTAACCATGAAATAGCAACATCACAATGTCCCCTTACATACCGTCTGTCGTTTGGTACATCTTGTCACATTACTGAATTGGAGGGAAGCAGCCAGATCGCTGCTGCACCCCTAGGTGGGGGTGTTGGCCCCAGAAATTGGTATAAAAGGGAGCCATGTGGGGTATTGAATGGGAGCTTATCGTTTGTTGATCTTATGTACGCTATTTATGTGAGTATATAATGTATGTGTGTAGAGGTAGGAATCTGTAATCTGTGTGGAAGCTGAATATTTCTCTGAATGTGGTGAAGCCTTGCTATGGACAGGCTGAGTAGCGAAGCCCTGTGGAACAATGGCTCTCAATGGGCTATGGACACACCCAAAGAATGGGGTTTGTCACCTGAGAGCAGCCAGCAGGGAACATAGAGATTGGCCTCTGACCAGGTGACTTGCTGCATACCAGAAGAGGCCAGGAAGGGGGTATAAAGAGGCCATGCGGTCGATGCCATTTTGTTCTCAGCTCAGCACTTCATCCCAGAGGCAGCACTGCAAGGATCGAAGAGCCCGGAAGACCTGTGAACCCATCCTGATGATAGGATGTGCAATAAGAACTTTTAAACCAGCAGCTGCAACATCTCTGCTAGAGCCTGCATCGAGAACTGGGAGATTCAGTGCATGTAACGTACTGTACTTTAATAACCTTACTCTCATGATTTTCTTTCTTGTGATAATAAACCTTTAGTTTTAGATTCTAAAGGATTGGCCCAGCGTGATTTGTGGGTAAGGTCCAGAGGGTAAATTGACCAGGGATCTGTGGCTGGTTCCTTGGAACCGGACAGTACTTTTTCGGGGTAGGTAGGATCGGGTGCTAGAACCCCCCACCTGTGTATGAGGCCCGGGGCCATCTGGGGCACGGATATTGCTGGGGTGTCGGAGGGGTTTTGCTCGTGAGGCTTCAGGCAGGCTGCTGAAGCGCTCTGTGAGACTGGTTTGTGGTCTGTTTGGAGAGGTCACCAGTCTGGGGGCTGTAAGGAGCCCCGGATTTGAGCAATTCGCCCTGAGCGGACGCCCTCAGCTGTGCCCAGACATTGCCCGGTCCGTCACACATCTCCAGACAGATTACATGGTATTTTCATAAGATCATGCACATTGTATATCTTTACAATTCTCTGCAACAATAATCCATTGGTTACAAGAATTAACATCAGTAATAAAAACAATCCTATATCAGGTGTATATTGACATTCCCCATCATGCCCCTTCTTTGGCTCCACACCATTGCAGTTTTGGCCCTTCAGGTTCAACCTGCAAATCTTCTTTGTCAAAGCAAGTCCTACCCCTCCCCCTTGTCCTCTGGGCTCCAGGCCTGAAACCTCTGGCCTGACCAAGACAAAGGGCTGGCTGGGCGTGACTCCCTGGCTCACAATGGCCCTGGAATTCTCCCCCTTTTCCCACTCAGTGGGGTAACAGCAGTAAGCTGTAGACTCCCAAGTCTCTCCTCTGTCCACCTCCAACCTCTGTTTCCACATGGAACCAGATATCAAACCCCCTGATTGATTATGTGTGTCCACCGTGTCCAGAGATGGGAGCGTAACTGCCATCTCCTGCATCCTAGAGATAGTGACCACACAGCTGTTCTGCTCTGCATACTTAGCTACCCAGTCCTTCTCCTGAACCTGAGACACTAACTTCCCACTCTCCTTCTTCACCTGGGAACAATCCTGTCCCACACACACTGACTTCCCAGGAAGCTGCTCGCACACGGTCACTGGGTTATCAGCTTGCTCCAATTCTCTGGCTGCTCCTGCCTCATCTGGAACAACCCTCAGTCCCTCTGAGACTTCTCCAACACCATCCACACTGGGTTTCCCTAAACCCAAGTCAGTGGAGTCACTGCTAACAGACAAATTCTGTCCGCCAGGCACCAAAACAAGTGCCTCACACAAGAAGCTGCTGCCGTTTACAGGCAGAGCTTTCTCTTGAATGCCTTCTCCCAGCAAGGCCCTGTCACCTCCCTCAGTCACTGCAAACTGCTTGCTACAAGCACTGCCAGGACTGTCCTCCCTATGAGCTTCCTTAAGCAGCAGTTCACCCTTCCCTGGCTCTGCAGCAGCCTTGCCCTGCTGAGCCACAACCAACTCCTCCTGCAATTCCCTAACTCCCTGAGTCATCTCTAGCCTCTCTGGTGGATTCACCAACAATCCCCTCTCAAGCACACAGACAGACTCACAAGATACAGGGTCAAAGGCACCTTCTCCCCCTTTGCAGCTCTCTAGATGGCTGTAAACGTCCATACCATCATTAGGCTCCAGAGTTAACATGCCCTCAATCTCTCCTTGTGCCTGGGCTAAGGGGTCACCCTGGTCCTACAGAGTTGCTCCCCCCTCTTCCAGCAACACAGCAGCATCAGGCACAACATCAGTGTCACCACTGTCTGGTCTCTGGGGTTCTGGCAAAACACTGACTGACTCTACCTGAGTCACCTCATCCCTCTCCCCAGCAGACACAAACCTTGGGCCACCCCCTTCCTGGGCCTTAGCCATATCCAGACCTAACTCTGGGACAACAACACTGCTCTCAGCCAACACAGGCTGTGGGGCATCTTCCTCAGACAAAGGAAGAAACTCTTCCCCACACACGGACAGACAACCAGAGACAGGTTTTCCCTTGTCCCAATACCCCTGGCTAATCTCAGGCATACAGCTAGCCACTGGGACAGCTTCCTTTACTGCCCCACTGCTACTTCCACCAGCCAAATTGCCAGCTTGCACACACTGTGCTTCACACAACTCAATTTCAGCTTGTGCAGGTTCAATTCCACAAACCTCACCAGCCACCAACTCCTCAACTAAAACTTCACTCTGGCCAGCCACTCCAGGCTGCCCCGGAGAAACATTTCCCTGACTTCTGGGCTCTTCCTGCCCTGGTTCTGATTCCAGCCTCACCTCTGAGGCATCAGACGGGCTCTCACCCACAGGCTCACTGCCCCCTTGCACAGACACACAGCCATCTGCCACAGGCATACATGTAGAGACACTTTCCCCTTGGGTACAGGGAGACTGACCAGCTCCGGGAAACTTTCCATACCCACGTGCATCCCCTACCCAAACCTCCCTGTTAGCTACAGGTAACACAAAAGGTTTGCATTTACACATGCTTTGGGGTTGGGTCATCACATCAGCTGGGCAAAATACGTCTGCCATATCATAAGCACACCGCATACCCACAGAGTTATACATTGAACCTTCAGGAGAATACAGTCTCTCTTGTTCTTTTAGTCTCTTAAGCTGGAGGTCAAGTCTAGCATTTTCCTCCTTGGCTAGGGCCATCTTCTTTGCATGCTCTGCCCTTCTCTCTGCATACTCTGCCATTCTCTCTGCATGTTCTGCTTTTCTCATCTCAAGTTCCCGATCCATCTCCTGCTTTCTCTTAGCAATTTCTTCATCTGCCTTCTGCCTTCTTTCAGCAGCTTCCTTGGCTCGCTTCTGCTCCTTTTCATCCACATCTCTGGTTAGTAACAACACTACCAGATCTAGTTTAGAGGCCCTTTTCCTAAAGGCAATGCCTCTCCCCGAGCACAAATCCTTCAGAGCCTCTCTATTTAGGCTCTCATACTGGCACTGACTCATTTCAGCTGCCCTTTACCCAACCAAACTCTCAGTACTAAAAATCAAATTTAGACAGCGTGGGGTCCTGATCCCAAAGCTCAATTGACCAAGATCTGTGGATTCTGCCGACTACGCCACTGTGACGGACCGGGCCGTATCTGGGCACAGCTGAGGGCGTCCGCTCAGGGCGAATTGCTCAAATCCGGGGCTCCTTACAGCCCCCAGACTGGTGACCTCTCCAAACAGGCCGCAAACCAGTTCCACAGAGCACTTCAGCAGCCTGCCTGAAGCCTCACGAGCAAAACCCCTCCGACACCCCAGCAATAACCATGCCCCAGATGGCCCCAGACCTCATACACAGGTGGGGGGTCCTAGCACCTAATCCCACCTACCCCGAACAAGTTCTGTCCAGTTCCAGGAAACCAGCCACAGATCTCTGGCCAATTTATCCTTTGGACCTTACCCACAAATCACGCTGGGCCAATCCTTTAGCATCTAACAACTAAAGGTTTATTAACACAAGAAAGAAAAGCATGAGAGTAAGGTTATTAAAGTACAGTACGTTACATGCACCGAATCTCCCAGTTCTCGGTGCAAGCTCTAGCAGAGATGTTGCAGCTGCTGGTTTAAAAGTTCTTATTGCACATCCTAAGATCAGGATGCGTCCACAGGTCTTTCGGGCCCTTCAATCCCTGCACTGCTGCCTCTGGGATGAAGTGCTGAGCTGAAGACAAAATGGCATCGACCACATGGCCTCTTTATACCTCCTTCCTGGCCTCTTCTGGTCTCAGCCGGTCACCTGGTCCTCAGCCTCTCTCTGCTGGCAGCTCTTGGGTCTCCGCCCTCCTGCGTTAGGTGTGTCCTTGGGCCATCAAGTGCCATTGTTCCACAGGGCTTCGCTACTCAGCCTGTCCATAGCAATGCTTAACCACATTCAGAGAAATATTCAGCTTCCACACAGATTACAGATTCCTACCTACACACACAGACATTATATACTCACATAAATAGCGTACATAAGATCCACAAACGATAGGCTCCCATTCAATACCCCACATGGCTTCCTTTTATACCAATTTCTGGGGCCAACACCCCCACCTAGGGGTGCATCAGTGATCTGGCTGCTTCCCTCAAGATCCAGCAACGTGACACTGCCTAGAGCAGGGGGCTGGACTTAATGACCTTCTGAGGTCTCTTCCAGTTCTATTATTCTATGATTCTATGATCACACTGAGCCAATCCTTTAGAATCTAAAAGCTAAAGGTTTGTTACTAAAAGAAAGAAAAGCACGAGAGTGAGGTTGTTAAAGGAGAATACATCACATGCATCGAATCTCCCAGTTCTCGATACAGACTCTTAGCAGAGACGTTACAAACTGCTCTCTTAAAAGTCTCTGATTACATCCCATGTCAGGATGGGTCCACGGTTCTTTCTGGCTTGTTGTTCCCCGCAAGGCTGCATCTGGGATCAGGAGCTGAACTCAAGAGCAGACAGAGGGTGCCACATGGCACTTATATCCCTCTCCTGGCACCTTCCTGGCCAGAGCAGGTCACTGCAGGTCACATGGTCCAAAGATCTATCCTTGTGTCCCAAGGCAGCAACCATTATTGTGGCTGGTCTGCAGATACCCAGACATTCCTCAAGTGTGTCTCTGGCACTTAGAGATCTATTGTCTCTGGAGCCTTGCTAATTAGCATAGCCACTGGCTGACCATTCTTTGCCCATTGCTCTGCTCAGACAGAGAACCTTCCAGCATCACCACAGAGTCCATAATTATAACTCTGCAGACAGACATTACACAAGTACGAGAATAGCACAGACACAGTCAGTAGAACAGAAGCTTTCATGTGACACCTCACGTGGCCCCCTCTGTACAGACTTTTGTGACAACCGCCCCCCCCCCCCCGCACGGGTGCAACAGTGATCTTCAGAACCCAATAACGTCACACCGGGTCAGAGGGTTTTTGCAGGAGGGAGCAGCCCTGCTCCATCCACCTGAGTAGCCCAGGCTCCCCACTGGCACCGAGCAGACCCCACACCCATTGCATGGCATGGAGAGCATGGTGGGCCCAGCCTGGCCTTGAAGTCATGTGACTACCATGACACCCCCCCCCACACACACAGCTGGGTCAGAAGAGCAGTTCTGGTGCATCATGGGAGATGTAGTCCGAAGGACCCAAGTCCCTGGGCATGGGGGCACGGGGCAGGTGCACTGAATGTGGATCTGGCTTGTGGTGAAAGGTTTCCACTCAGTCTCCGATCCCAGAGGCTGCGGTTTGGGCCCCGCTGGTCCCCAGCCGTTTGCAGGGGCCGGGTCTCTCTGGGAGGGCTGGGGCCGCCCCGGCCGCTTGGGAGTTAGGAGGAGACAAATCTCAGGCACAGTCTGGATTCCCGCGCGGGGGACGATTTAACGAGCCGGAGCTCGCCCGGGGGGGGGGTGAATCCCTCAGCCGCTGCAGGACCGGCCCCGCGTCTCCACAGGCGTCTGGGGAACGTCCCTGCAAACCCGCAGCCCGGCCCTGGCGCAGGGGCTGAGGGAGGATTTCACACGGGGCCAGTGCAGCCGTGGCCATGGAGCCATTGCCGCCTCTCGCGAACTAGCCCCTGGGACTCACTGCCACAGCCTGGCCTCCCGGGCTGCTACGACCCACGTGGGCCTGACAGGCCCCAGCAGGAGGAGGGGCCCATGCAAGCCCCCCACAGCGCTGGAGCCAGATCTGCTGGCCCTACAGGCCTGGCCTGAGGCAGCTCCCGGTGTCTCCACCCCCCCCCCAGGGCGGCATCGTGGATGAAATCTCTCTCTCGGCTTACGTCACGGCAGCGCTGCTGGAGCTGGGGCAGCCGCTCACGGTGAGGCCAAGCCCTGCCTTCCTACCGGGGCTGGGACCAGGGCACTGGGGGGGCTCAGGGCGAGGATACGGGGGTGTCAGGGCGATGTTCGGGGTACTGGAGATAGGAGGAGGTGTTGGGGGAGGGGGTGCTGGCAGTCTGTGTTGAGTTGGTACCAAGGTCTGGGTCAGGGTGATGTGGGGTGTTGGGCTGGGGTAGGGCAGGGAGATTTGGCAGGTGGGGAGGGGCTGAGCTGGTTTGGTGTCTAGAGCTCAGTGGGGGAACCTGGGTGAGGCTTGTGGGGGTGCAGGGTGCAGGTGACGGGGGCAGGGACGGGCTGGGACAGGTGAAAGCTGGCTGCCAGGTGCAGCGCTGTGAGGGAGTCTGTTGGGTGTCTCCCCCGTCCCAGGACCCCATGGTGACCAGGGTCCTCCAGTGCCTCCAGGAGTCCTCGCGCACCAGTGACCTCTACACGCGGGCGCTGCTGGCCTACGCCTTCGGGCTGGCAGGGCGCACGGAGCTGCGGGACGCCCTTCTGGAGAGCCTGGCCCAGCACAGCGTCAGCGCCGGTACCGCAGCGCCTCGCTCCAGTGCCCTCCCCCCGGCGACCTCCAGACACAGGGCAGGGGGGCGCCCCACAGCCCTGCCCACCCACTGCCCCCTGCCCTGGTGATGGCTCTTCCCTCGGCCCTTCAGCTAGGCCCTGCTCCCCTCCTGCCCCCTGCCCGAGGACCCCGCACTCCGGCGCCCAGTGTCCCCCTCTACCAGAGGTGATCCCGAGCACAAGCAGGCTGGGCAATTGCATCCCATGGGGTCTCCACTTTGATCTTCCCCCACCAGCCGCTCATCTAATGCATGTGGCCTGTTCCCTGGGGGTGGGGCTGGGATGGATTTTGGGTTGTGGATAGAATACAGCGAATATTTCTAATGGGCTGGGGGGGGGATATACCTGCTTATGGCAGTCGGTGAAGCACAGGGCTGGGCTTTAGTCTAGGGAACAGCAGCTCCAGGGTTTTGAGCCGGGGACCCTAACAATGACCAGCCCAGTGGCCTCCTGTTCTCCCTGTGTAGCCCTCCAGTGCCCTGGGAACTAGCTGCTGTGTCCTGCCCCAGAGGTGGCTGCATTCGGTGGGGGGCAGGAATCCCTCTGGCCAGGGAAGACCCACGGTCCCTTTGCCAAGGAAACAGGTGACCCGCTGTGTTGTAACTGCAGCCGTGGGCTGCCCTTCCCTCGGCCCCTCTCCTAGGGGGACAGCTCCACTGGCGGAGGCAGGTGAAGGGCCTGCCCAGCCCCGAGTCCCACCGGAACCATATGGCGGAGGTGGAGCTGACGGCTTACGTGCTGCTGGCCCATCTCTCCCTGCCCAACGTGTCTGCTGCCGACTTGGCGACCGCCTCCCAGATCGCCCGCTGGCTCAGCAAGCAGGAGAATCTCTACAAGGACTCTGTCAGCATCACAAGAAATCCCGATCCTGCTGCAGAGAGTTGGAGGCGGGGTCCTGTTGTCCCCTCGGTGACTCTCCTGCCCCAGAACACGGTGGTGGCCCTGCAGGCCCTGGCCAGATACGCAGCCCTGACGTACAGCGCGAGCGGGACGGTGTCGGTGACCGTGAGCTCCCCGGCCGGGGCCCGGCAGCAATTCCACCTGGAGAACGCCAACCGGCTGGAGCTGCAGCGAGCGGCCCTGCAGGAGATCCCCGGGCAGTACACGGTGCAGGCCAGCGGCAGCGGCTGTGTCTTCGTGCAGGTGAGGGCAGGAGCCCCTGGGGCCCGGCGGTGAGTGGCTGTGCCCTGGGACTGCCCCACGGCTGGGCCCCACGGTGCCAGGCTCCGCCCCAACCCTCTCACTTTTCTCCCAGATGATTCTGCGCTACAACGTGCCGCCCCCCAAGAGCTCCGCCACCTTTGAGCTGCGGGTGGAGACGGAGCCGAAGGAGTGCAGCGAGGGCGCCGCATCCCGCTTCAGCCTGGCCCTGCACGCCCGGTACCAGCCCGGCCCCCCACCCGCTGGGTCCGACTCCGGGGCAAGGACAGGCCCAGGCAGCGGGGAAGGGGCTGGGCAGAGCTGTCTGTCACACTCACAGGGCACCCAGCGGTCCCAGGGGTAACCCCCTTCCGTGGGGATCCGCTCTCCCCTGGGGGCTGAGCCCCTCCCCCGTTCCCCCACCTCTCTGAGCTCCAGCCCGCCTGGCTCTGCCGTGGGCCCCTCAGGGGGTCCCCTCGCTCCGGGCCCCGGGGCCTGCACTCCCAGGGGACGGCGCAGCCCTGTTCTCTAGTCCGCAGCGACTCAGCCAGTGTGAAACAGGAGGTTTATTGAGCATTGAACCCAGCACAGGAACTCTCAGGCCTGTGGGCCTGGCCCCCTCCGCCAGCACGTCTGAGTCTGCCCTGCAGCCTGGGGGCCTCTGCCCCGTCCAGCAGCCCCCGTATTCCAGCCAAGCCGCCGAGATCCCTCCCCAGCAGCTCCCCCCGCCCTCCCGCCTGCCTTCTGTCCCTGTAACCAGGGTCGCCTGGGCCCCTCTCTGCTCCCCTCGCCCCTCCTCCTTCCTCCGCTCCCCTGACTGGAACCAGCCGGGCAGGTCACTGGGTCCTCTCTCTGCCGCCCATTGGCCTCCCGCTGGCTGGAACCATCCGTGTCATCCGAGCTGGGTCCGCAGGCCCCCAATTACTGGGGTCTGCACCCTCCAGCCACTGGCCTGGTCCTGAATCCCCTTTCACCTTGTAACACCAATAACCCAGGGACACCAAGAGTCCCCCCCTCAGTGTGGAAACACTTTGAACCCAAACCCCCCCCCTCCACACACCGTCCTACTGCAGGGCTGGGGGGCTTGAAGTGCTGGGGGAGCCATTCACCCCCAGGGCTCGGAGCCCCTTGAAATCTTAGAATCAGAGGGTTGGAAGAGGCCTCGGGGTCGTTGAGTCCAGCCCCCTGCCCAAAGCAGGACCAATGCGCCAGGCAATGACGGGCAGGTCCTGGGGCTGATCTGGAGCAGTCGACTCCCACGCAGCTCCTGGAGCCGCTGCCACTTGCTCAGGCTGGCTGGGACACGGGGGGTTCACAGCTCAGAGGAGGCAGAGGGCCTGAGACGCCTGCAGGGCTGAGAAGATGTGAGGCCTCCCCTGCCCCTCCATCCCCCTGGGGTCTGTACCCAGGGCTGCCCCGGCCTCAGCCCCTGGCTCCTCTTGCAGGTACAGGGGGGAGCGCTCAGCCACCAACATGGTCATCGTCGAGGCCAAGCTGCCGTCCGGCTACGTCCCCGCCAAGAGCTCCCTGGGGCAGGTGAGACCAGACAGTGCCAGTCACACAGTCCGAATCCAGGGGCTGGTCCGTGGGGAGAGCCCAGCCCCCCAGGAGAACACAGATTGCAGCTCTGACCCCCACAGAGCTACCCCCACAGCTACCCCCGCAGCACAGCGCTCCCTAACACAGCCGTGAGGCGCTGCACAGCCCTGGGTCTCCCATCCCGTCACTGAGCAGCTCCTGCCTGTGACTAGCTCCCCTGCAACAAAGTGCCCCTATCTAGACCCTCCCTCTCCCAGAGCAGCCCCCTAGTGACCTGGGGGGTGACAGCCAGGCCCCTGGGCCATGGAGGGTGTTTAGGGCCCCATGTCCCACCCCCAGCCGGGCAGTGAATCCGGTCCCAGCCCCTCCGTGCGAGGCTCAGCCGTTTCCTCCCCCCGCTCCTAGCTGGAGAAGCAGCCCTTGGTGAAGAGGCTGGAGGTGCAGAAGGACCAGGTGACCATCTACCTGGACCAGGTGAGTGCTCAGGGCTCTGGTGCCAGTGGGGAGGGTGTGTCCTGCACGGACTCCATCCCTGTTACCACTGCTCTGGTTGGCTGCACCACACTCAGGTGAAATCTGCTCCCATCTCAAGGGCCCGGTTTCCATGTAGGAAGGGGAGTTGGGACCAGCCTCGGCCAAACACCAGGGAGGGCGTGAAGGGGGCTGTGGGGAGCTCAGGGGTGGGGGAGCTGGGCCAGGCCGCTCGCTGGGAGGGGGCTGGAGCTGTCAGTGCAGACGCTCAGCCCGGGCGTTCGCTCTGTCGCTCTCTCGGTAGCTGACGAAGGAGGCGGCGAGTTTCACCTTCTCCCTGGAGCAGGATTTCCCTGTGAAGAATCTCAGAGCGGCCCCTGTGAGGCTGTACGATTACTATGAGCCGGGTGAGTCCCGCCTCGGGCCCCGCTCCTGTGGGCACGCTGGCACAGTCAGTGTCCGGCATGGGCCCCACCTCCGTTACCGCTGCTCTGGGGGGCTGTGCCACACTCAGTGGGGATGGGGGGGGAAGTCACTGAACTTGCCCCCGTCCCAAGGGCCCCAGTTGATTCAGGTCGGAGCCTTCCCAGGTTCACTCTGTGGGTCTGGCTCATGACAGGGTCTCGGGAGCCCAGTGTTCGTCGGGCCAGTGGGGACACTGCAGCTAGTGTAACTGGGGCCGTCCTAGCAGGAGCAGGAGGAATCCTGCCCCTCCAGGGCCTGTGAGGGAGTGAGAGGAGGACCTGGCAGTGCAGGGGCTACACAAGGCCTTTTTGTCCAATTAGCCCCGCCCCGTTTTACCTGCAGCCAATGCCAGGCCTGGAGGGAGAATAAAAGGAGGGAACCTGGCTCAGTTCAGGGCTGACCAGCAAAGGGGCAGGAGCTGGTTCTGTTGGCCACAGGATCTGAGCCAGGGCTGTTGGCTGAGTTGGCTGTAGGAGGACACAAGTCTCTCTTCTCCGCCTGCCTAGGTGCAAAGGGGGAGAACCAGAAAGACACCACTCCCCCGCACAGGAGGGGGAAATTGGATTCTTGGGGCCATGCCCCACAGCGAAGGAGAAGACTTTTCTAAGTGGCTGAAAGTCCTGCATCTCGGACCCCCAGCTACCACCAGGATCTCATGACCCAGCTACAGGGCCCCACACAGTTGCTGTCCCTCCAGCTCCTCAGATGCCCCCAGAACGCCTTGTGCTGGGCTGGGCCGGCAGGGTGGTGTCCCTGAGTGCGTTGAGGGGCGACTCACAGAGCCCATCTGGCCGGGGGTTGGGGAGAGCGCTCAGCCCCACTCCGACACCTGGGCCACCTCGCACTCCCTCTGGGGCTCAGACCCTGCCTGGGCGGGAGTGGGGGGAGGGGCTCTCTCCTCATCCCTCCCCCCCTTGCCTTGCAGGGGAGCACACAGAGGCTGAGTACAGCGCCCCCTGCGGCTCAGGTAGGTGTGATGCACCCACCCAACTCCAGTCCCTACACCTGTCTGGGGGGCAAGGCCGTGGGGGGGAGAGGTCTGTGTCGGGGGAAGGGTCTATGCGGGGCACAAGGGACTCTGTCTGTGGTGTGGGGGTGACTGTGAGGGGGGAGTCTTTGGGGGTTGGGAGAGTTCTGGGGGCTATGTGGAGAGGTGTCCATCGGGCGGGGGAGGGGTTTGATCCTCTCTCAGGGGGTGTTTGTTTATTTAAAGCCCCTGATACCGAGACGTTGGGAAATTCCCGCTGAAGCCCCCGCCCAGCAGCCCCCCGCGCCCGTCCTGAGAGCCGCCCTGGCAGCCGGACACCCCAGGATCTTCTCGGCTGCTGCTGTTCCCCCTTTGCACCTTCTTCAGCCAACGCCTCCCTGGTTGCTCTGGAAACATCCCCCTGCTCCCCCCTCCCACCCCCAGGCCAGCCGCGGGGTCCCAGGTGTCCGTCACCCGTGGGAACCAGGGGCTGCTGTGGGGACCCTGGGGGTTTGCCATGTGTCCTGCTGAGACCCTAACACAAGATCCAACCCCCGCCTGTGTGTGAGGCTGCTCTCTTGCTTTGTGCTGCCCGGCTGCTGCTCCTCGCACGGCTCCTCCGCAGCCTGAGAGCAGCCGCTCCTGGGCCTGCGGCTCTGCCCCCTTCCTGCCCTGCGCTCACTGGGGCGGGGTTTGGTTCAGAACTAAAGTCAGGGCAGTTGGTTATTTCCCCCAGGCCCTGCCCCAGTGGGAGATGCTTGCTGTGCTGCGCGGGAGGGTCGATTATGGACCGAGTGACGCTGAACCATCGTCGGCCCCTCTCTCCCGCCACCCGCCGTAGCTCGACCGGCTCGCCTGGGCTGAACCCGCAGAGCCTGGAAGCCCTGGCCTGAGAGAGGGAGGAGCAGCCTGTCCCACCCGCTGCTCCTGCCTGTTTGTGTTTTGGTGCCACCTGTGTAACGCCAGGGACCTGGGACCGTGCTGGGGCAGCGCCCCTCTGTGAACGGTCCCTCCCCAGCCAGATGGGGCCAGAGCCTGACAGACGCGCTGTGGCCGCGCAGCCAGGCCTGCAGGGCCCCAGGGCAGTCCAGGCCTGTCGTTCCTGAGACCCTCCACTGTGATCAGGTAGCAAGAAAAACCCACAGACCGTTCGCCGCCGCCCCACCCCCGTCCTAGAGAAGCAAAACCCTTTTTAAAGCAGGAAGCTCATGGTGCAGGACGGTGCGAGGGGGGTTATAGGCACCTGCTTCAATGGGCAGGGACTGAAAGATTCATCAGTTAGGACACTGCCCCATAACCATTCAAGGTCATTTTCATCCCAGATCTCAATGACTTGGGAACACGTCGGACTCTCTGCTGAACAGGTCCAGACAGCAGGGGTCCCTACTTTAGAACCCGGCCAGCGTGGCATGGATTTCCATGGCAATGGCAAAAAACATTTCTCTTTCCCGAGCACAATCCCCTGCCAAACTTTCAGTGCGAGAGCTCTTCAAAAACTGCTCAGTAAAATGGACAGTCCAGAAAAAGCCAACTGTGCTGAGCTTGTGCACATTGTGCACGCACACCCATCGCACACCCGCCCCCTTCGGAGACTGAACGGGGGGGGAAGGCAGTCTTCACGCTTGAGTTCTGGTAGGGGGTTTGTTGATACATGATTTCATTGTTCTACCGCGTTACAATCTAATGTTATGACCCTGTTTAGTAACTGGGGCCACGCGCTGGAGTCTGTGACCCGACCTAGGAATCCTGTCGGATCTCCTCAGGCGCTGGGCGCTCAGGGACCGGCCCAAACCGGATTTTCCCGCCAAGCAGTCACGAGGGTTCCGCTCCCCTCAGACCCCCCCGGCGGCGTTACAAGGGCTGCGTTGCCTCAGCCTGGGGGCTGTCTGCCCTAGTGGCTGGAGTACGCGGGCCCCTCTGCTCTGCCACCTGCCAGCGAGGGGCAGCCCCAGCCACGCCTGCCGTGGAGGAAGGGGATTTTCCCATCCCTCACCCCCACACAACCTGCTTGTACCAGCCTGCGACTCCCCTTCACCCTTCAGTCCCGTCAGGACTTGTGGGGCTCCCCAGTGCTCTCCAGGGGCTCTAAATCAGTCTGAGGGTTAACGTCCTGGGCGCCTCCCCCAGCGCCACCGCCACGTCCTCAGGAGAGAAAGGGCCTGGCCCTTAGGGCTTTACTCACCGAGCCAAAGGGTTTGAATTACTGGGTCTGGGTTCAAGCCCCTGGTTGTTGCTGACACTGTCACATGTTTGGTTTGATGCTTGTTTTATCTGCATCAGGTTCTCCTCCCCATTTCCCCCTTTGTAATCAATCCCTGAATAGCCTCTTACTTGGTTTGCAGCTGAACATCCCCTCCTCTCTCTTCATTGCACCTGCACAGGAGAGAGGGGAAGGCGGAGACAGGAGCTACTGCAGCTCTAAAACAATTCCTGGGTGATAGACCCTGATGGGGGTGGGGGGAGGACAAGCCTGTACTTGTGGGAAGGGTCCCGAGTGGCATTTTGGACTGTGTTTGCCTCCTACACCTTTGGGGTCACAGGCATTATCTGCAAATAGCCTTTCGTTAAGTCAATGGTCAATAGATACGTTCACCCTCCTCCTCAGGCGTCCCAGGAGTTCTTCAGTGTGCGGCATTGGATCTGCTTTGGACCAGGATATCGCATTAACCTGACAGAAATTGATACAGAAATGCAAAGTGCCATTGGGTTTTGGTAAAAAGATAGATTCCTCCGTTCACTCTGTGACTCTTCAGTTACTCCCATCTTCAGCATTGCATTGAGTTCATGTCAGATGGCAATCCACATCTTCTGTGGGAGGGGGTGGTGAATGTCCCTCACTTTCTGCCCTTGACCTGTGTCAATGTGGTGGGTTATAAATTTTATCCATCCCAGGTGAGTAGCTAAACATCCTGAAAGTTATCCCAGAGGTGCAGTATCTGGTTTCATGTGAAGGAGAGGGGGCGGAGGCCTTCCCCCACTTCTGCCAGTTTTGGGTCTAGGGGTTCGCCCATCAGGGGTACGTCTACACTACAGAGAAGATTCAAGCTGCCACTGTCGATCTTCCCTGGTTTGAATTAGCAAGTCTAGTGAAGACAGCTGATTCGAACTGAAAGGGGCTCTCTGGTTGATGCTGGCCGTCTGCTTCTGCGAGGAGTAAGGGAAGTGGAAGAAAGAGTCCCTTGGACACAAGGCATCACAAGCATTAAAAGTCATTAAAAGCAATATTTGAACGGAATAACAATCTACATCTACTCCTTAACCCAATTTAGCAGCTTAATTCTTAATTCAGTTTAACACACTCACACACACTCACCCTCTGGGGCTGACCAGACCCCAGGGAATGTTGGGTAATTTGGTTGAGGTGGAAGTCCAATGTGCACATCACCCCAATATGCCGAATCAATGGACTCCAACTCCTGGGGGGAAATGGTGTGGTACATATCCCCTCAGCAGGGGCCAGGCCGGTGGGATGCATCCACTGGCTGCTCACAGTCCAGGTGGGGTGATATCCGTTAGTGACACCCCCTTCTTCTTACTGGTGTGTCCACGACCGATCCAGAAATATCCGGTTTTTGCACCACTTGCCTCACCACTAGTGAGAAACAATGGTCTGTCCTTGGTTAGACTCTTCTCTTGTTACTTTTCTTATCTGGCAATGCTGGAAACGCTGCCTCAGCCACATACACAGAGTTCTTTTATTTCCCACGGTCCTTCTTCTTAAAGTTGTAAACACGTCCATGATCCTCCAGGGGTTTTGTCCAGAACAAACAAGTCCATAATTCTCCGGGGCGCTTGCCTGGACCTCAGCATGGCCTCTCTTCAGCTCACTTACTGTTGATTCACTCATGCACTCGTGCTAACCATTCACACTACCCATGATTCATGACACAGGTGACAGAGGAAGGCTGGGTCAGTGGTTAGAGAACTGAGCTGGGTTCAGCTCCCTGCTCTGGCCTGGTTCCTGGGGGTATGTCTACACTACCCCGCTAGTTCGAACTAGCGGGGTAATGTATGCATACCGCACTTGCTAATGAAGCCCGGGATTTGAATTTCCCGGGCTTCATTAGCATAAGCGGGGAGCCGCCATTTTTAAATCCCCGCTGCTTCGAACCCCGTGTAGCGCGGCTACACGGGGCTCGAACTAGGTAGTTCGGACTAGGGTCCTATTCCGAACTACCGTTACTCCTCGTGAAACGAGGTGTACCGGTAGTTCGGAATAGGCACCCTAGTCCGAACTACCTAGTTCGAGCCCCGTGTAGCTGTGCTACACGGGGTTCGAAGCAGCGGGGATTTAAAAATGGCGGCTCCCCGCTTATGCTAATGAAGCCCGGGAAATTCAAATCCCGGGCTTCATTAGCAAGTGCGGTATGCATACATTACCCCGCTAGTTCGAACTAGCGGGGTAGTGTAGACATACCCTGGGACACTCGGGGTAAGTCACTGGGCTGGGATTCCCAACCCAACTCCCCTTAAGGTCAGTCAGAGTCAGGCACCTACACAGCTCTGTGAATCCCATAGTCGTGTCGTGCTTCGGTTCCCCCCACCTGTAGCACGGGGTTAATAGCCCTGCCCTGCCTCACAGGCAGGTGAGAGGATCAATACAGCGATGCCCAGGAGGTGATCACTATGGCAGTGGGGGCCAAGGCAGCACCCTGAGCCTGGTCCGCACCAGGAAGTGTTGCTGGGGCAGTGGAAACCCCCCAGTGTGGACACAGCTCTAGCCCTGTGTAAGTGATTCTCCTCCCCTGGCACCACTGATGATGTCGAGTGAAATAATCCCATTGGCACTGGACAAAGCAGCCGCAGCATTTGCCTGGCACCCACCACCTGACACGGACAGAGATGAAAACTGGCTGAGGAGTTGGGGGGGACAGTAGATCACTGCTCCTGCACCTGAAGCATCACAGCCCGTTAAACAGCTTCTCAGCCACTAAAACCATCGCCCCAGTGTCTGAACTTGGCTTTCCTGGGGCAGGCAGGAGGAGACCCGGCTGGGAAAAAAACGGCCTTTCTTCAACATGAAATTCTTCCCGGAACAAGCTTTGAATTTCAGCTATTCTAGGTGTGTTTGGAATCACCTTCTGCCTCCAGAGCCCTGTGACTGGAACAGGAGCATTTACTTCTCGCATTGGCCTCCTGCACACTGTGTGACCATTTGTCGTCTTTTTCTCATGCATCCTGTGAACTTTGTCATTTGCTTTTCAGCCCCAGCTCCCAGAGTCAAGGGATTCAATGAGCCTCTCAGTTTCGTTATTAGTTCTCTCCAACCTTTTTACACCGAAGATCCCTTCTTCAATGTCAGGGCAATCCAAGATCTACTCCAAGCACCCACCACCTTTCCCAAGTACCCATCCCTTCTCTGAGGCCCCATCCTCTCCGTTCCCCTCCTCTCCATCACTTGCTGTCCCCGGCCCTTACGCACTCTCCCTGGGTTGAGACAGGAGGTGCGGGCTCTGAGGTGGGAATGGGGGATTTGGGTGTGGGAAGGGATGAGAGATGTAAACTCTGGGAGGGAATTCAGGTGCAGCAGGAGCTTGAAAACGGATAGATGTCTCAGGAAGGGGGGTGTGACATACTGGACCGGCCTGGGCACAGTTAAAGGTGTCCACTCAGGACAAATTGCTCAACTTTGGGGCTCCTTACAGACTCCAGACTGGAGACCTTCCCAAACAGGCCACAAACCAGTCCCACAGAGCGCTTCAGCTGCTTGCCCTGAAGCCTCATGAGCAAAACCCCTCCAATCCCCAGCAATATCCATGCCCCAGATGGCCCCGGGCCTCATATTCAGGTGAGGGGTCTTAGAACCCAATTTCACCTACCCCGAACAAGTTCTGTCCGGTTCCAAGAAACCAGCCACAGATCCCCGGTCAATTTACCTTCCAGAGCTTACCCACGAATCACACTGAGCCAATCCTTTAACATCTAACTTCTAAAGGTTTATTGCTACCAGAAAGAAAAGCACGAGAGTAAGGCTGCTAAAGTATCATACACTACATGCATTGCATCTCCCAGCTCTCAATGCAGGCTCTGGCAGAGATGTTATAGCTGCTGGCTTGGAAGTCCTTGTACATCCTAGGTTAAAACGGGTCCTCAGTTCTTTCCAGCTCTTCGATCCCTGCACTGCTGCCTCTGGGATGAAGTGCTGAGCTGAGTACCAAGATGGAGTCAGCTACATGGCATCTTTATACATCCTTCCTGGTCTCTTCTTGGCTGCAGCAGGTCACCTGGCCAGTGGCCTATCACTGTGTTCCCTGCTGGTAGCCCTTAGGTGTCGGTCACCATTCCCGAGCCGTGTCCTTGGCCCATTGAGTGCTATTGTCCCACAGGGCCTCACTAATCAGCATGTCCATAGGCCGGGCTCTGCCCACTGCTCAGCCACATTCAGAGAGACTTCCAGTCTCCACACAGATTACAGATTCCTAACTACACACACAGACATTATACAGATATGTGAAGAGCAGATACAGAATCAGAAGAAAGCAAGCTTTTGTTTGCCCCCTCATATGGCCCCCTTTGTGCCACGTTTGGGGCGAACACCCCCCCATGGGTGCAGCAGTGACCCGGCTGCTCCCCTCACAATCCAATAATGTGACACTTCTGAGGTGCGACTGTGCAGCCGGCTGACTTCCTAGGAGGAACAGGCATTGAGTGGGGGGAGCACAGGGAATGGCTCAAACATCCCGAGGGGTGGCCAGAGGCAGGACACTCATCCTGCAGCGTGGGGGGAGGGGGCGGCAGTGACCTCACACAGGCCTTTGGCAGGCCCTCCCCATATTAGGCAAAGATGGTGGGGAGGTGGTGACCTCACTGAGATGGTGACATCAGCCAGGCACAAGAGGGGCAAGGCCGGGATGCCCTCGCAGACCCCTGTGGCATTTGCTAAGGCAAGTCTCTGTCTCGCGATGTCTCTCTGAGGACTCAGAGCTTCCTGGTTCCTGCACGTGAGCACCTGGAGGAACCTCTGTCGAGCTTCCTCCTCCTTCTCCTGATTTGCCTATGACCCAGACATCCCTGTGGAGAAGGTAAGAGCCTCCGAGGGGGTGGGAACTGCTCAGTCTGATCCACCTGGTCCCGGCTGGATTCTAGGCACGGAACACTGGGTGAAAGGGTCGGAATTTTATTCCCCACCTGGGGCTTTGTCCCTTAGAACCACTGGGGCCGTGGGGGTTTCTCCTGTTTGGTTTCTCTTTCCCTCCATCCCGCCCGCATTTCTCTTCTTTTCTTGTCTCTTTTGTCCTCGTCTGCTCCCCACCCCACATGAAGAGCTGGTCTCCCAGGAGTCAAACCAGAAAGGTGGGGCATAAATAGTGCTCTGACTGGGATCACCCCCATGATGTGGCCATGCTTTGGGCTCTTTGGTGAGAACGTTCCACCGCCCTCCCTCAGTCTCTCCGATTGGCAGGACAGAGGCATTGATGGGGAGGAGTCTCAGGTCCTTGTCCTTGTGCAAGTCTGAGCCAGTACGTCAGACCCAAGGAGATGTTTCGCTAAGGTTGGTGGTTCTCTGTGTTCACTGTCTTGGGCCCAGACCCACTTCCTCAGATCATATTCTGGAAGACAGTTGGCATTACCATATACACCAAAGGAATAGAATGAAAAAAAGTGAACACATTATTAACCTGACAAATTAGATTAAGTACAGAAGGTGGGGTGAGGGAGAGGTAGGGAGGGAATAGCTGTTAATGAATGGCTAATCAGGGGCTGATGAGTGGGGAAGCTATCATTGTAATGGGCAAGGGAATTAGCATCTTTGTATCTTTGGCACATCTCTTATTTTGAGTTCAGGGAGCTGTGTAGACACACCCTAAGGTGCTACAGGACAAGTCCTTGTCTTTTAAAGCTACAGACTCCCAGGGCTGCCCCTCTGAAACTAGTTCTGTGACATCCTTTGGAAGCCCTTCCCACTCTGCTGTTGCTGTCAATGATGTGTTAAATGGGAGGGAGGGAGATGTTCTCTTATAACCTCAGCCCCTGATTTCCCCTCCTCTCCTCCAGCCAGGGCAGAGCAGGGCAAGGGCCCGGCCGGCCACAGGGATGGAGTCAGCTCCCTGCTGGGCACGGGGCTGTCCCTGCCTCCTGAGAGGAGATGCCCAGGCCCAGCCCCTGAGGAGCCAGCTGCACTGCAGGGGTAGGACCAGGCTATGGGGAGCATCTCTGAGTCATGAGCTCTAGCTGCTCCTTATCGAGTGAGGCTGAGTCTAGGCTGCAAGTTTTTGCAGCAGAGAGTATGCTAATGACTCATTAGCATGAATTGCGATGTCATTAGCATATTTCGTGCTGATGCTTTTTGCACAAAGGGTTTTTGCGCAAAAAGGAACAGCGTAGCCACTTCCGTTTTTCCCCATAAAGCCCTTTTGCACCAGATCCGGAGAGGCATAAGGATCTTGTGCAAAAAGGAGGTTTTGAGCAAAACAGAAACGACTACCCTGCTTCTTTTTGTGCAAACACCCCCTTGCGCAAAAACCATCAGTCCCTCATTAGCATACTCTCTGCTGCAAAAACCTCTCAGTGTAGACAAGCCCGAGAGCAGTAAAACCAGCAGCAAAAGAAGAACAGAAGCAGCAGCAGAAACAGCAGCAGCAGAAGGCGGCGGAGCAGCGGAAGGAGCAGAAGTAGCATCAGCAGAAGAATCAAAAGAGGAAGAAGCAGAAGAAGTAACAACAACAGAAGGTACAGCAGAAAGAGGAACAACAGGAAAAGAAGCTGCAGTAGCACAAACAAAAGAAGAAGAAGCATGAAAAAAGCAGGGGCAGAAGAAGTAGTAGAAAAAGAATAGTAGAAGAAACAGGACGTAGTAGCAGAAGAAGAAGAAGAATTAAAAGAAGCAGCAGTGGCACAAGAAGAAAAGTAGCAGCAGCAGGAGAAAAAGCAGAAGAAGAAGGAACAGAAAAAGCATCAGTAGCAGAAGAATCAGTAACAGATTGAAAGGAAGCAGAAACAGGACAGAAACAGCCACAGAATCAGCAGCAGCAGCAGCAGCAGAAGAGACAGCAACAGATTGAGGCAAAAGTGGCAGCAGCCAGGGGCAGATGACCGTTTTGCGGGGCCCCAGGCAGCATAATTTCGCGGGGCCCCCCCTTTGCCACAGCGCATGCGCAGTAATGCCATGCGCATGCGCGGTGGCGCCACGGCGCATGCGCGGGGCTTTTTGAAGCGCGGGGCCCAGGGCGGCCGCCCCGTTCGCCCTGCCCTATATCCGCCCTTGGCAGCAGCAGTAGCAATACTAGAAGAAGCAACAAAAAGGATAGAGGAGCAGAAGCAGATGAAGCATCAGGAGAAATATAAGAAGAAGCAGTGGCAGCAACAGAAAAGCAGCAGCAGTAGAAGTTGCAGCAGAATAAGAAACAGAAGAAGCAGCCTGAAAAGAAGTTGGGGCAGGGAAAGGTGCAGGAACAGAAGCTGATGAAGCAGCAGCAGAAACATTGGGAGAAGTAGCAGAAGAAATGTGGCAGGAGGAGAAGAAGAAATAGCAGAAGAAGGAGAAACAGCAGCACAGGAAAAGAGCAGAAGAAATAGGTGGTAGCAGCTACAGCAGTAGAAGAAACTCAGCAGAAGAAGGCAGAAGAAGAAAACTAGCAGCAGAATAAGTAGTAGCAACAAAGGAAGGAGGAGCAAAAGCAGCAGCAGAAGAATCAACAAAAGAAACAACAGAAGAAACAGCAGCAGCAGCAGAAGAAGAAAAACCAGCAG
The DNA here is from genome assembly GCF_049634645.1 of Pelodiscus sinensis. Lineage (NCBI taxonomy): Eukaryota > Metazoa > Chordata > Testudines > Trionychidae > Pelodiscus > Pelodiscus sinensis. The sequence goes on from NW_027466048.1 coordinate 687,351, forward strand.
CAACAGAAGAAAAGAAACAGATGAACAAGAAGCAGAAGCAGAAGAAGCAGACACAGTGGAAGAAGCAGCAGCAGAAGTAGCATGAGCATCAGAAGAAGAGCAGCAGCAGGAGAAGAAGGCAGAGCAGCGGAAGGAGCAAAGAAGCAGCAGCAGAAGAATCGAAAGAGGAAGAAGCAGAACGGCTGTGTCTAGACTGCATCCCTTTTTCGTAAAAGGGATGCAAATTAGACATATCGCAATTGCAAATGAAACAGGGATTTAAATCTCCCCCGCTTCATTAGCATAAAAATGGCTGCTGCTTTTTTCCGGCTCGGAGCTTTGCTGGAAAAAAGCGCCAGTCTAGACGCGGATCTTTCGGAAAATAAAGCCTTTTCTGAAAGATCCCTTATCCCTCTTCTCCATTTTCTGGCAAAGCTCCGAGGGAGAAGGGATCTTTCAGTGTCTTCTTTATGACTCGGCCGTGGCACAATCTAGTTATTTCGCGGGGAGGGGCAGGTATCTCACAATACTGAAAGCCCCAGGCCCCCCGCCACTCTGGGTCCCAGTCCAGGCTATTGGATTCTGCACCTGCTGCCTAACTCTCTTCTCCATTATTAAGGGCAAAGCAGCAGAGACAACACCAACAGCTGCCCTTCATAGCTCAGCTGGCAGCGTGGAGAGCAGTAGTGGGGTCACAGCAAGTTATCCTGACGTGGCTGGTTCGGCTTGAAGGAGAGTTTCTTTCCCCTCCCCTGGCTGAGGCAGGGCAGGGGAAGGAAGGCAGGGCATGCTGGGCCCTAGGGGGAGCAGCAGGGCAGGCAAGGTGCTTCCAGAGAGCTGCTGAAGGGCAGGAATTCTCCGCAGGCCAGGGGCACAGCTGTGATGCTGTAAAGAGCCCAGCCCTAGAGGGTCAGGGGAGAAAGAGCCCAGCCAAGCCCTGGGACTTAAGCAGGGGCCTTTTGCTCTTCTAACATGGGCCCAACTGAGCTACCTCAGCAGGAGCTTCCCAGGTGCTTTGGTCACCACCTCAGGTGACTGGGGGAGTCTCTCCACCGTAGCACACAAGGAAGAAGCTGTTGCAAGGGGCCCTGTGAGGCAAGATGAGTTTTGCCTGCTTCCCTCAGCTTGACTCGCTTCCTGCCTCATTCCTGCCTGGGGTCACCGGGCCTGGAGATCATGGGTTTAATTCCACCTGGAGTAAAGACCTGCATTTCCCCCTGTCTACGGCAAAGTAAAGTGACGATTGAAGTGTGTGAAGCATGTTCCCCGAAAAGCAGAGAGTCCGGAGCCCACAGCAGCCAGCTTAGCAAAAATCACCCCCCCCCCCACCTCTGTGAATTTCTGTTGTCACCCGCTGGTACCCAGCATGCATAGAGGAGAAGGGACAGAGCTAGGTCAAGGGAAGGTTCTGCCTCCTGCCTCCCTTCCCAGTAGCTTTCCAGTATGAACCAGCTGTGGGTGTTAGCACTGCCCCCTGCCTGGCCGTGCGATGGGATGAGTTACCTGGGCGGGGGGTGTCTCTGTGTGGAGGCCTGAGTGTATTGTGATGTCATGTGTGACAACAACAAAGAATGTGGCTGCAGCATTCTTGTCCTGCCTCCAGTCCAACTGGTTGGCAACGGCTGGTGCCCAAGGATCTGAGAGACGTGAACTGAGCCTCTGTCAAGAACCTCAGGAAGCCGCTGTCCCCGCGGGCGTGAGAGAGGATGAGTCTGTACAGAAGGTAATTCCCGGAGTCTTTCCCTGCCCCCGAGAGCCCACCTTGGAGATTGGAGCCTCCTCGGCCTAGGACGGGTGGGGGCAGAGGCTGCAACAGTCAGTTCCCAACACTCCGTTTTGATTTGACTCGGGGCATCTTCCCCTCTCCTTCTGCTTCAGCCTCTCCCGTGCTCCTGAGGCAGATGGGGATGATTTTCCCTCCCTGCCGACCAGTGGGGGTGAATTTCCATGTTTCTTACTTAAAGGGAACGTAGCAAAACTTGAGTAGAATTTGTGTTTATTTCTCCATGGAGCTTATTCCTCTTGGAGGTGCCCCTAAGGCATCCCCTGCCTTCAGGATGGGTAGAGAAATGTTTGGTGTCAAGTAATGATTGTCCAATATCGATGTGTTCAGACAACATCCAGCTCAGAATGTACAGAATTAGAATAACAAAGTGCTATTTGAATTATATTGAAAGTGCTACAGCTCCATAGCCAGTCCCAAGCTCTCATGTGGGTGCTTCTCTCAGAAACTCAAAGCCCCATATGAATTCTCCTGTACCCCCTCCAGCCTATAAAATATCTGTGTAAATTCCCTCTGACATTCCATTCCAGGTAACGGGTTGAAATAAACTGCTACCTCATTTTGTCACGAGTCTTGGTGTGTTTTCTTTGTAATTTTTTGGTGACCTCAGTTCTGATTCGATCTTCTAAATAGTGTGTAAAACTCTTCATTGAATGCTCACTGGTTCTTTTCCCCCTGCTAGCAAAATCCAGATTTTGAAATACTTGACAGGAATTAAACACATTTGCAGCTGATACTCTGTCCTTGCAGTGCTTCAACCCCGCTACTTAACAATCTTTTATTCCTTTTACTGGGTTTGATGGGAACAGAGGGTTCCTCATTTTCAGCTTGGCCCCTATCTGTAGCCAGAGTCCCAACATTCTGAGCACAAAGCTGTGGGGTTTGAGAGAAGGCCCAGCTGAGAATCATAGAAAATAGATGGGACCAGTGATCCCTCTAAGATTCTCCAGCCACGAGTTTTGTCTTGTGCACCAAGAATGAGGTCGTGTGCGCTTGTTTGGATTTGTGCCACTGTGGCACCAGCAGTTACTAACAAATACCAGATATATTTAAAATGTTATGGAAGAAAGAATACTACAACAAGGGATCGTTGGCAAGGTGCCTGACTTTAAATGTTTGTTTACTATGAAATCAAATACGTTGTTTTCAGCAGCCATTTGGTATCTTACAGGTGTCCTGTTCCTCTGAGGCATAACGCAAAACTGCTATTTCTTGGCATAGCAAACAAAATCTGTTATCATTTGTACTGACATATTAAATGAAAAATGTGTTACAGTTTATGCTTGAAATTAAAGATTATGTCTCTTGGCTTGATGCACATGAAAAAAACTTTCTACAGGCAAAAGTGTTAGCGAGTCTCTGTTGTTGTGACTTGTGAAACAAAAACTAAATCATTTGGTTTTAACACAAAAAATCACTTCATTTATTTGCTGTATGTAGAAGAGCACTAATCACAGTTCTTGTCTGTCTGTCATGTGATTTTCAATTGGACCCTCATGAGCACGTGCCGACCGCCCCCACCAGCTCCTGCAGCAGCTCCTGCAGGCATGTGCATGTGTGTGTGTGTGTATATGTGTGTGTGTGTGTATGTGTGTGTGTGTGTGTATATGTGTGTGTGTGTGTGTGAGAGAGAGAGAGAGAGAGAGAGAGAGAGAGAGCTCACCGTGAGTTCTGGGTGTGTGAGTGACACCACTGTGGCCTGCAGAGTGTGTGTGTGGGGGGCTGCCCTAGACTAACTGCCACCAACTGGCGCCCTAGGAGATCAATGCAGTAGGCGCCCCCCCCACCCCAAAGGCAGATATTGACTGAGGGTTTTGGTTCTGTGCTGGGGAGAGGGGGGCTGGGGATGGAGTTCTGTGGCTGGGGGCCTGGAGGTTGGGGTTGGGGGTTGGGGATGGAGTTGGAGTGCTGGGGCTGGTGGCTGCAGGCCTGGGGATGGAGTTTGGGACCTGGGGGCCGGGGAGAAGGAACAGGGTGCCAGCCGGGGGACAGAGTCCCCTGCACTCGCCTCCTCCCAAGATCCCCCCCCCAGAGAGAAACCCCCCATGTTCCTCCTCCCCCGGGACCGACCCCCCCGCATCCCTTCTCCCCTGGGGATGACCCTTTCTGCGGCACAGGGGAACCCCCCGCCCCCACGCGTTCCTCCTCCTCCTCCACCCTTCCACGGCACAGGGGAAACACCCCACCCCACCCGTGCACTCCCACTCCCAGGACTTTCCCCCTCCTGGCCGCAGGGCAGCCATGCTCCAGGTAAGGCACAGCAAAGGGAATGGGAAATGGAAGGGGCAGAGTTTAGAATTTGGCGCTCCATGCAACTTGGCACCCTAGGCAGCTGCCTAGTATGCCTATAGGCACGGGCTGTGTGTGTGTATGTGTGAGTGAGTGAGTGAGTGAGAGAGATCATGGTGTCCTGCAATGTGTGTGTATGTCAGTATGCTTGTGAGATCACTGTGGCTTGTAGAGTATGTGTGTATGTGATCACTGTGTGTGTGAGACAGATATCGATCACTGTGCGGGGTGTGGGTGTGTGTGTAAGTGATCACCGAGGCACACTTAAGACCAAAATGACAAAAGTTTATGCAGAGATAGTTTGGATATTCTAGAGAAGACTAAAGCCAGGCTCACAGACAGCACTGGAAGTTGAAATGTTGCCCGTGTATCCACTAGTTGTGACACTGCATTGCATTGTGTGACGTAGTGGGGGTACCTGGCTGGTTTCTATGCTGCTGGCTCTGGGGTAACCCCCACTGGCTGCCGTGGGTACCACGACCCAGCAAAACAGGATGAGTCACTGTGCAAACCAGTGGCCAGACACCCCCCATGGAGAGGAACAAAGGAAGGTGGAATGCTGCCCTGGCTGGGGGGCAGGGCTGGAAGGGAGTTAGTTAGTTGCTGGCTGGCTGGGAGCATGGAGGAGACAGCCTAGGGAAAGGGGCTGGAGTTTAGGGGCCCAGTCTCCCCCATCTCAAGGGGGCCTGAGGCATCCTAGCCCAGCTCTGTGACCAGATTCCATCTGTGCTGTGCTGTATCCTGGAGAGGCAATAAACTTCCTCTATTCCACCGGCTGGTGCAGTCTGTTTGTGCCATTTCGGGGTGCAGGAGACGGGGGACCCCCAACGCGCCGTCACACATTGTCCTACATTCTGTCACTATAAAGTCCCCATTTCCTGCAAATTTGTCATGAGCTTTGCTTCATTATGTCTCTGCAATGATTTATTTGTAACCCTTGTTCTGGTTTGCAATGAACTCCTTCTCCTCCTCTGTGGTCTTTCGGCTGATGATTTCACTTGACTATTGCCCCAAATTGTTCTGTATTTGTTAGCTCGCTTGCTAATGATTTCAGTGCCAAATTCATCCCTGAATTGATGTGTGGAAAGTGAGGCAAAGCTGCCCGTTCATTTAGTCCATTCTCTGGAAACCTCTTATGCAGAGGCTTACACAGCAGGGAGATGAAACATAGAACAGGTTCACTGCTGAATGTTCATCGGTTGTGCTTGATTTGGTTCGATTTTTCACACTGTTGCTCCAAGAGACTGTTTTACCGAGATCCTGCCCTCTCATCCTGTGGATCTGAGCCCTTGCTAATTTTACAGCTTCACTTGTTGTTAAAGCTTCACTTCTGCCAGCGTCTGGTCAGTTCTGCTAATTTGCGTGAGACATCATTTAATACAGCTGCAGTGACGTGGCAATTAGTGTCAGAGAGCTTATTCAGGCAGCACTTTGTTAATGGGTCATTATTTTCTCAGATTTCTTGTTCCAAATATTTAAGAAGGGGCTCATAATTACACAGCAAAATGTCTAGCTAGCCACCGTACTTCAGTTAGAGGTTTCAACGATACAGTCTCATTTTCTGTGACATTTGCTCTTTCCTCAAATTGTCCTCCTTGGATGAGGAGCTGCAAAAGACCCTATAAACGGTCTTAAAAAGGATCTCTCCTTTCTTCAGCATTGGCACTTGGTTCCACGCATCCGCTAAACCCAGGTCTTCTCGATGTGCCACGCAGGGTTGTGCTGTTAAATATGGGATGCCCTGCTTGAGTTGTGTGGCAACACCATTGTTTTTCCCTAGTATGACTGAAGTGAACATCACTGTTTCATCACATCCCGCTTATTCAGGCTGTCAGAGGCTTAGACAGCAGCTGTAACAGCTTGTGCATTACAAGCAGATCATTGACTAATTCCACCAAACACAGTCTTCTGCCCTGCCCATGCTACACCTCTGAACTTGAAGCAAATGATAAGCAAGTTGGTGACAGGAATCGCTGCGCTTTCATCAGTAATAAGCGTATGGTAGGGAGACAGGTGAATAGCTGTCACGATTCTGAATGGACAATGATGTCAATTGACTCCAAAACCTCAAAAGCAGAGTTTTTTCTGTGCCAGCTTGTACATGCTGGTGCGTTCCCATGTGGAGCTGTTCATTTGTATTGGAAGCAGAAAATTATCCATGAGAATTTTTATTTCTTCTGGCTTTAAATGTTTTCTTTCCTTCAGTTCCAGTCTCTTCTGTTTCTCATTCGAGGTTTCTAAGAGCATAATTCACAGGTCAAATCCCAGGGGATGAGAATTTCTGCTCCTAAGAATATGTACAGCAGATTCACGACTTTGGCATGCAAAATCCTCCTCTTGTAGTTCAACGGCCTCTCCATTCCCATTTGTGGCCTGGGGAGAAGAAGCTGGATATTGTAGCCTTAGCACAAGTTTAGAAGGTCAAGTCCACATCAGCACTGTACAGGAACATGTCTCTCCGCTGTACACAGATCTTGCCTTTAGATCATTGAGATTCTGCTTCATCTCTTTCATTCAGCCATTCTCCTTTGAGCGTGGGGCAGCATTTCTTAGGGTTTCCCGCTGTGTTGGTTGATGCTCTTTGCCTTCATTTACAAATGACTGTTATATGCTCCATTATATTTCCTGGCATAGAAGTTAAGCCGAGTGGTCTCTACTTTCTTGGGTTGTTCCTATTTTCCCTTTTATAGACAGACACTGTATTTGCCCATTTCCAGTCTGCTGGTATCTCTCCCAACCTTCATGACCTTTCAAAGACGATAGCTAAAGGCTCAGATACCTCCTCTATCAACTCCTTGAGCATTCTAGGATGCGTTTCATCCATCCCTGGTGACCTGAAGACATTTAATTTTTCTTACTAATTTTTCATTTCTTCTTTTTTTTAGTTTAACTTCTAAACCTTCCCCATTCCCACTAGCATCCACTACCTTAGGCATCTCGTGGTCATCAAACTTGTTGGTGAAAACTGAAACAAAGTGTCAGTAAGCACCTCTGTCATTTCCAGGTTTCCTGTTATTGTTTCTCCTTCCTCACTGAGCAATGGGCCTACCCTGTCCTTTGTCTTCCTCTTGCTTCTCACATATTTGTAAAATCTCTTTTTGTTACCCTTTCTGGCTCTAGCTAGACTGAATTAGTTTTGTGCATTCGCCTTTCTCATGTGGCTCCTGCCTAGCTGTGTTGTTTTCTTGTATTCATCCTTTGTTATTTGACCTAGTTTCTACCTTTTACACAACTCCTTTTTAATTTTTGGATCGTGTAAGAGCTCCTGGTGAAGCCAAGGTGGTCTCTTCCTGTACTTTCCATCTTTCCTGCTCAGTGGAATAGTTTGCTTTTGGGCCCTAATAATGTCCCTTGGACAAACTGCCAGTTGTCTTCCTCTCTTTTTCCTCTTCATCTTGCTTCCCATGTGAAACTTACGTACCACCTCTCCGAGATTACTAAAATCTGCCTTCCTGAAATCCACTGTCTCTATTTTGCTTTTCTCTCTTCTACCTTAGAATCGGGACCTCTATGATTTCATGATCTCTATCACCCAAGCTGCCTTCCACTTTCAAATTTCAACCAGTTCCTCTCTATTTGTTGAAATCAAATCTAGAGCAGCTTTCTCAGCCTTCTGAAATAAAAAATTGTCTCCAATGCAGTCCAGGAATGTATTGGCTAATCTGTGCCTTGCTGTGTTAGTCTCCCAACATGTGTATGGATCGTTGAAGTCCCCCATCACCACCAAATCCTGTGCTTTGGGATGTTTTTGTGAATTCTTTTAAAACAGCCTCATCCACCTAGAATCATCGAATCCTAGGGCTGGAAGAGACTTTAGGAGGTTATTGAGTCCAGCCCCCTGCCCAATACAGGAGCAACCCCAACTCAATCATCTCAGCCAGGGCTTTGTCAAACCAGGGCTTACAAAGCTCTAGGGATGGAGATTCCACCCTCTCCCGAGGTAACGGATTCCAGTGCTTCACAACTCTCCTAGTAAAATAGTTTTTCCTAATAGCCAACGTAGACCTGCCCCACTGTAACTTGAGACCATTGCTCCTGTTCAGTCTTCCATCACTGCCGAGAACAGCCTCTCTCCATCCACTTTGGAATCTCTCTACAGGAAGTTGCAGGCTGCTACCAAATCCCCCCTCACTCTTCTCTTCTGTAGACTAAATAATCCCAAATCCCTCAGTCTCTCCTCATAGGCCATGTGCTCCAGCCCCCTCATCATTTTGGTTGCCCTTGGCTGGATCCTCTCCAATGTGTCCACATCCTTTCTGTAGTGGGTGGCACAGAACTGGATGCAATACTCCAGATGTGGCCTCACCAGGGTCGAATAAAGAGGAATACAGGCAGTCCCCGAGTTACGCGGATCTGACTTACGTCGGATCCGCACTTACGAATGGGGCTTTCTCGCCCCGGAGCTCGCAGGCGGCGGGACCGCCCAGAGCTCAGCGGTCCCGCCACCTCGACCTCCGGGGCGACAAAAGCTGCTCCCGGTGCCCCTGGTCTGCTGGGGACCGTCTCCAGCAGACCAGGGGCACCGGGAGCGAAGCTGCAGCCACGGCGGGGTACCGCGCTTCTGAGGCTTGTGGACCCTGGGGCAGAGCAGCTGGGGTGCTGCCGGTTGATCCCGCAGCGCCGCTCTGGGCACTACTGGACCAACCCGGCAGCACCCCAGCTGCTCTGCCTCGGGCTTCCTGATTCAGCTGCTGATCAGTTTCAGCAGCAGCTGACTTGGGGACGCTTGGGGTTCTTTAGTTGAATCTGTATGTAAGTCAGAACTGGCGGCTGAATCTGGACACCAGTTCCGACTTACATACAGATTCAACTTAAGAACAAACCTACAGTCCCTATCTTGTACGTAACCCGGGGACTGCCTGTAATTGCTTCTCTAGATCTGCTGGCAATGCTCCTCCTCATGCTCCCTAAGAGGCCATTAGCCTCTTGGCTCCAAGAGCAAATTGTTAACTCATACGCAGCTTCTCGTCCACTGTAATGCCCAGGTCCTTTTCTGCCAAACTGCTACGTAGCCAGTCGGTCCCCAGCCTGTAACAGTGCTCTGGATTCTTCCGTCCCAAGTGAAGGACTCTACAGTCGTCCTTGTTGAACCTCATTAGATTTGTTTTGGCCCAATCTTCCAATTTGTGTAGGTCAATCTGGACCCTATCCCTGTCCTCTAGTGTATCTACCTCTCCTCCTAGCTTAGTGTCATCTGCAAACTTGCAATCCATCCCCACATCCAAGTCATTAATAAAGATGTTGAAAAAATCCGGCCCTAGAACCAATGCTTGGGGCTTTCCTCTTGAAATTGATCGCCATCCAGACATCAAGCAATTTATCACTAGCTATTGGGCCCGACAATCTAGCTCCGTGGTCCCCAACACGGTGCCCGCGAGACCCGGGCGTGTGGCGCTTGGGGCGGGGGGTGCCGGCCCCGGCCGCTTGGAGGAGGGGGGGCGCCGGCCCCGGGCGCACGGAGCTTGGGGGGGAGGGGGCACCAGCCCCGGGCGCACGGCGCTTCTGGGGGGGCGCCGGTGCCGACCCCAGCCCCTGGCGCTTGGAGGAGGGGGGGGGCGCCGGCCCCGGGCGTACGGAGCTTGGGGGGGAGGGGGCGCCAGCCCCGGGCGCACGGCGCTTGGGGGGGGCGCCGGTGCCGACCCCGACCCCTGGCGCTTGGAGGAGGGGGGGCGCCGGCCCCGGGCGCAGCTATGGGGGGGGGCGTGCGCCTATGGGGGGGAGCGTGCGCCTATGGGGGGGGCCCCGCCCCAGTCCCCGCTCCCTGGCGCCCGGCGAGCGAACGGCCATGCCCCCTGGCGCCCGGCCACCACCACAGGTTGGGGACCACTGATCTAGCTCACTTTATATCCACATTACAGTCCATATGTTCAATCCATACTTCCTTAACTGCTGGCAAGAATATTGTGGGAGATCAAATGAAAAGTTTTGGTAAGTCAAGGTATATCACATCCACTGACTTCCCCATGTCCACGGAGCCAGTTACCTCATCATAGAAGCTAATCAGATTGGTGACGCACGACTTGCCCTTCGGGAATCCATGTTGACTATTCCTGATCACTTTCCTCTTTTTTAAGTACTTCAAAATGGATTCCTTGAGGATGCCCGCCATGCTTTTTCTGGGGACTGAGATAAGGCAGACTGGTCTGTAGTTCACTGGATTGTCCTTTTCCCCTTTTAAAAGATAGACACTGCATTTGTTTTTTTCCAGTCATCCAGGATCGCTCCAAATCTCTATGAGTTTTCAAAAATAATGGCCAGTTCTGCAATGACATTTGCCAACTCCCTCAGAATCCTCGGATGTGTTAAATCCAGATCCATCGATTTGTGTATTTTTAGCTTTTCTAAATATTTCTTAACCTGTTCATTTTCCACGGAGGGCTGCCCAGCTCCTTCCCATACTGTCTTGCCTAGTGCAATAATCTATGAGCTGCCTTTCTTTGGGAAGACAGAGGCAAAGAAAGCATTGAGTACTTCAGCTTTTCCCACATCACCTGTCATTAGGTTACCTCCCTCATCCAGTAAGTGCCCCACGCCATCTCTGAGCACCTTCTAATTGCTAACATGCTGTGACGGACTGGGCCATGTCTGGGCACAGCTGAAGGCATCTGCTCAGGGTGAATTGCTCAAATTCGGTGCTCCTTACAGCCCCCAGACTGGAGACCTTCCCAAACAGTCCACAAACCAATCCCACAGAGCGCTTCAGCAGCCTGCATGAAGCCTCACGAGCAAAACTCCTCCGACACCCCAGCGATATCTGTGCCCCACATGGCCCCGGGCCTCATACACAGGTGAGGGGTCTTAGAACCCAATCCCACCTACCCTGAACAAGCTCTGTCCGGTTCCAATAAACCAGCCACAGATCCCTGGTCAATTTACCCTCTGGACCTTACCCACAAATCACGCTGGGCCAATCCTTTAGCATCTAACTTCTAAAGGTTTATTGCTACCAGAAAGAAAAGCATGAGAGTGAGGTTGCTAAAGTATCATACGTTCCATGCATCGAATCTCCCAGTTTTCGATGCAGGCTCTAGCAGAGATTAGAAGTCCTTGGTGCACATCCTAGGATCAGGACGGGTCCACAGTTCTTTCTGGCTCTTCAATCCCTGCACTGCTGCCTCTGGGATGAAGTGCTGAGCTGAGTACCAAGATGGAGTGGACCACATGGCATATTTATATACCTCCTTCCTGGGCTCTTCTTGGCTGCAGCAGCTCACCTGGCACAGTGTCCCTGTGTTCCCTGCAGGCAGCCCTTAGGTGTCAGGCCTCATTCTTGAGGTGTATCCTTGGCCTATTGAGTGCCATTGTTCCACACAGCCTTGCTAATTAGCATGTCCATAGGCCAGGCTCTGCCCAATGCTCAAGCACATTCAGAGAAATAGTCAGTATCCATACAAAGTACAGTAAAACTCCATTGGTCCGGCATCTGATGGTCCGGCACTCCTGATGGTCCGGCACCATCAGGAACCCGGAAGTGCTCCGGGCAGCCGGACCATTGGAACTGGTCTGCCCCCGGCTTCCCTGATTCAGACGCTGCTGAAACTGACCAGCAGCGGCTGAATCGGGGAAGCTGGGGGCAGAGCAGCTGGGGTGCTGCCAGGTTGGTCTCGCAGCGCCAAGGGGCGGCGCTACCGGACCAACCCGGCAGCACCCCGGCTGCTCTGCTGCAGGCGTCCCAATTCAGCTGCTGCTGAAACTGACCAGCAGCGGCTGAATCGGGGATGCCTGGAGCAGAGCCCGACCATGGGAGGGGGGGGCTAAGACGGGTGTGGGGTGACATCTCCCCCCATCCGACCCGTCATAGCCCCCCCTTCCAATAGTCCGGTATAGCTGATAATCCGGCATCCCCTGGGTCCTAAAGGTACCAGATTATCAGAAGTTTACTGTACATGCTTATAATTTCACACACAGACATTGTACAATCACATGAATAGCGTCCATAGGATTAGCAGACAGTAAACTTCTATTCAACACCTCACATGGCCCCCTTTATACCACTTTTGGGGCAAACACACCCCCATGGGTGCAGCAGTGATCTGGCTGCTCCCCTCAAAATCCAGGAACGTGACACATGCCTGTCGAAACCTTTCTTGTTACCCATCACATCCCTTGCTAGCTACAAATCCAATTGTGCTTTTTCCTTCAGGACGACTCCCTTGCATTCTCAAGTATATTTAGACTCCTCCCAAGTCATCTCTCCAAGTTTCCACTTCTTATGAACTTCCTGTTTGTGTTTAAGACCACGAAGGATTTCCCTGCTAAGCCCATCTGGTTGTCCACCATATTTGCTTTTCTTACTGTGCATCGGGATGCTTTGGTCTTGTGCCTTCATTAAGGCTTCTTTAAAATCCTGCCAGCTCTCCTGGATTCCTTTCCCCTTCATGTTAGCACCTCAGGGAATCCTGCCCATCACTTCCCTGAGTGAGCCAAGTCTGCTTTTCTGAAGTCCAGTCCCCTCTTCTGCCTGGGTTGGTGGGCTGGAGTGGACCCCTAGCATGACATCACCCTTCTTTTTACCTCTTTTAACCTAACCCAGACACTCTTAACAAGTCTGTCTTCTACGCCTAGCTTCTCCTCAGCCCCGTGTACATTCTTAATAGATACGGCAACACCTCCTCCCTTTTATCCCTGCCTGTCAGTCCTGGGCAAGCTGTACCCTTCGGTATCAATATTCCAATTGTGTGTATTATCCCACCAAATCTCTGGGATACCAACTGGGTCATCCTTGTGTTTCTTTATTAGCACTTCAAGTGCTTCCTGCCTATTCCCCGTCCTCCTTGCCTTTGTACACCGGCATCTAAGATACCGATTGGATTTTGCCCCCCTCACTTCTGCCTTGTCCCTCCTTTCTCTCTGCTGTTATAGCCCATGCTCCCTCCCATTTCCAACCCATCTCCCAGGTCTCCATGTTTTTCATTTGCCTGTGGGCTTTGGCCACCTGTCCCCATCAAAACTAGTTTAAAGCCCTTCTCACTAGGGGTATGTGTACACTACAATATTAGTTCGAACTAACGGACGTTAGTTTGAACTAACATTCATAGCCGCTACACTAGCGCTCCGCTAGTTCGAATTTAAATCCAACTAGCGGAGCGCTTAGTTCGAACTAGGAAAACCTCATTTTACGAGGATTAAGCCTAGTTCGAACTTACTAGTTCGAATTAAGGGGTGTGTAGCCCCTTAATTCGAACTAGTGGGAGGCTAGCCCTCCCCAGGTTTCCCTGGTGGCCACTCTGGCCAACACCAGGGGGAAACTATTGCCCCCCTCCCGTCCCCAGACCCCTTAAAGGGGCACGGGCTGGCTACGGTGCCCGTGCCAGGTGCAAGCCTGCCAGCACCCAGCCAGCAGACCCTGCACCTGGCACGGCACAGAGCCACCCACCCGATGTCCCCCAGCCCTCCCCCTCTTCCCGGGACCAGGCTGGCGGCTCCCGGGAGCTTGCCCTGGAACGCAAGAGGCGGGCACCTTCCTGGGCTAGTGCGGACATCGTGGACCTCGTCCACGACCTCCGCACTAGGCACAGGAAAGTGGCCGGCTAGGGCAGGAGAGCTGCCAGCCTGGCCAGCCAGGAGCAGGTGTGCATGAAAATCAAGGGGGTCCACTGAGACCCCCGACCCTGAGCCCTGAGCTTACAATGGCCGTCCTGGGTCAGACCAAAGGTCCATCTAGCCCAGTAGCCTGTCTGCCGACAGCGACCAACCCTAGGGACCCTGGAGGGGATGGACCGAAGACATTGACCAAGCCATTTGTCTCGTGCCATCCCTCTCCAGCCTTCTATCCTGTCCCCGCTCCATCTCCTCTTTTGTAAGCTGAACAGTCCCAGTCTCTGTAGCCTGTCTTCATCTGGGACCTGTTCCCAACCCCTGATCATGTTAGTTGCCCTCCCCTCTCCCAGCCTTTCTCTTCCCCTCTCCCACCTCCTTTTCCCAGTCTCCCCCAGTTTTGTTCAATAAAGACAGAGTCAATGTTGGAAGAAACGTTATCTTTATTTTGTACATCAATAAGAAGGGGGGCTAGGGAAGGGTAAGTGGAAGGAGGTGAGGGAGGTATGGGGTACGAGCCCCCGATGGTGAGGACTGGGCTGGCTCTGTGGGCTTCTGGGGGTGGAAGCTCTCCTGCAGCCCCCCAATTGCCCCCTCTCCCCAGATGGCAGCCTGCAGCAAGTGCAGCCGGGCTGATGGCCGAGTGGTGTGATGTGCCCAGTGTGGGTACTCCGGGCACTCCAAGCCAGGACTGCTTTGCAAGCGGGGCACCCCTTAGAACTGTCTGTCCGGGGTGGGGATCGGGACCCTTTAAGCACAGCCCTCGGCTAGCCTGAGACAGCATCTCCACGCTCTAAGTCCTCCTCTGATGCCCTGCCGACACTGCTTCCGGCCATCCTTAAGCCCTGTTCAGGGTCCACTCAATGTGGACTTGCTAGTTCGAATTAGCAAAACGCTAATTCGAACTAGTTTTTAGTTCTAGACGCGTTAGTTCGAATTAGCTTACTTCGAATTAACTAATTCGAACTAAGTTAGTTCGAATTAATGTTGTAGTGTAGACGTACCCTAGGTTAGCCACTCTGTGACCAAATACTCTCTTCCCCTTCCTCGAAAGGTGAACCCCATCTCTGCTCAGCAGTCCTTCTTCTCGGAGCAGCGTCCCGTGGTCAAGGAGGCCAAAGCCCTCTTGGTGGCACCATCTTTACTGCCAGGCACTCACCTCCAGGATGTACCTGTCTCTGCCTGGGCCCCGAAAATTGACAGGAAGGACTAAGGAGAACACCACCTGTGCACCAAACTCCTTTCCCTGTGCTCCCACAGCCCCGTAATCACCCTAGCTCCTCTCAAGGTCACACTTTGCAGTATCATTAGGGCCCACATGGATGAGAAGCAGGGGGTAGGAGTCAGGAGGTTGGATATTCCTCAGCAATGCCTCCGTAATATCTGGGATATGGGCCCCTGGCAGGCGGCATACCTCCCCAGATGACATGTCAGGGCGACAGATGGGTGCCTCAGGGGTGATTCCTTCTCTCCCTTATTCAAAACAACATAACAGTTCTCTGGAGCGATAGTGGAAGGGTTAGTAGCACAGGATGGAAAACACCAGACTGAAGAGAAGGAAATAGCTCATTGAGTTTTGCCACCAAAGGCAAATCAAGTATAAAACACAAAAGCATGTTGCAAGTCTGTACAAAGCAAAACTGACTCCAAAGGGATCAGTTTCTGAGGCCCAGTGAGATTCAGAACTGCTTAAGAACAATCTATAATACATCTGATTTCACTGAACAATTACTATTTGCTGTGGTAGCTTCTAAAAGATAGTAACTATCTGGATTCCATCTGTTGAAGCCGAGAAAGGCACTACCCAGTGAATCACAGCTAGAATCCTAAATAATTCCAGTTAGACAGGCCAGTTTCTTCTGCCTCTTTGTCGACTTCCCAAAATAACAAATCCAAATCCTGTACAGTTTAGAGTAGGAATAATGTTAATTTAGTTAACCCACATAGCCCCTCCCTGGGAGCAGCTCAGAAGCCACCATGCCACCCGGGCCCCACAACCAGCACTGGGGACAGCAGAGAGATGCCAGGCTCAGCCTCCTACCCCCACTGAACCCACAACTAGCAACAGCTTCCCTTCCACCAGTAGGACGGCGACTGCAGGCCCAAAGCCGTTAAGAGCAAATGGAGGATGAACTTCAGCCACTTCTATAACTTGAGGGTCATCAGCCCCTAGAGTCCCAGGCTGTAAGGCCAGAAGGCACAGCCCTGCTCCCCGAGTCTGAGCTCCTGCACCACACAGGCCCTAGAAATTCCCCACAAGAATTCCTGGGTCACCCACAGCCCCATGTGTCTTCACCTTTGACTGGGTTCTATGGACCAGTTCTGGCTCTTAGAGAAGCGGATGGTTTCAATAGAGCGCTCTTGTATCTGAATCCTGGCAGATTAATGTCTTGCCTTTCCAGGGCAGAAAAACCCATTGGCTCCTTCTTTTTCTTCCAGGCTGTGTTCCTTCTTTGAAAGACTCACCTCAAGGGAGCACAGACACAGCCGAGTGCTCCGGGTGGTGGTCCAACCTGCAGCAGCCGAGGCATGCGCCGGCCTCAGCCAGCAGGAGCAGGCCTTGCCTGAGGAGCCCAAGAGAACCAGAGGCTCCTGGAAGATCCTGTCAGGCATAAGAAGACTCTGTGCCTGCAGCCAGTGTGGCAGCTCCCTGGCAGAGGCTGAGGAGGAGAGAAGAGCTTCCTCTCCCAGGCGGTGGACACGCTTCTCCCTGAAGAAGAGGAAGAAGAACTCAGCGGAGAAGCAGGAGGAGCCAGAGGAGGAGAAGCCACCGGAGAGCCCAGACAAAGACCAGCTGGATCTCACAGGTGAGGATACAACCCACCCGGTGAGAGGGGAGCATGTGAGGGACACTGACCCCAGTCACTGTACAAGCCTTGAGCATTAGGGCCGTCTCCTGGGACAGCGATGGGCTCCTCAGAGGCTGGAATCCATCGAGTGCCAGACGCTCTGGTACAGGGGGGCAGGTTCCTCCCTGAAGTGGGAAGAACAGACAATGGCAGGGCACAGCTCTCTGGGGGTCTGGCATCCCCAACCTAATCCGGCACCTCCCTCCCTTCCAGATACCCTACCCCAGCCGGCTCCTGCACCTTCCCTCCTGTTCAGACCTCACCGCCTCCAGCACCCAAAGTCCCAGGCCACTCCAGCACCCTACCCCCCACCCACACTCCCACCCTTACTCCCTTCTGCGCCACTATCCTTATCCCATGCCCTGGCAGCCACCTCCCGCACACCGAACCCCTCATCTTGGACTCACCCCAAAAGCTAGGGCAGGTCATACAAATCTAATATCACGGGTATGGAAAAGAGGTAATCTGGCCCATAGGAATCCTTGAACTCTGGTCCTTTCTTGTCTCCCTCCGCTCTCCATGGGGCTGGAGCAGCGGAGGGGTGAATCCTAACCCCAACCCCCCCCCCCCCCCCGGGCCCCTTTGCTTAATTATTTTGATTTTGATTAATAATGTTTCCTTTCTTACCAGTTATACACCTCCCAGCCCCGTGTTATAGCTCCAGTCATCTCTCTCTGCCTGGATCCTCTATTTTGGGAGCTGGGCCCAGAAGGCTCAAGCAAATCCCCACCCCCCCCTTCGATCTCCCCCCAGGCCACCCAGCCTCTCCTGGAAATGGCTTGGGGAGCCACAATACAAATTTTGACTCAAGCAAGGGAGGGGGCTGCTCGGCTCCAAAAGTTTGAAACAGGAGCTCGGGCAGGGAGGGGGTAGCTCAGGGTGTAGAAAGAGGAGCAGCGAGGGGCTGTGTGTGAACAGGGGGTAACTACGTGCTATGCCAGGAGGGCTCCCCTGCAGCCCCTGTTCCCGGAGGGCTCTGGTGGCCACGGAGCCAGGTCCCCTCTCACCGGCTGTGAGACAAGGGGGTAGGAGCAGTGTTCCCGCCAAGATTTTCCAACCTTGGGCCGACTGAATTTTCTCATGTGCAACACCAATATCGCGGTGGTGTGTGGTGTGTGGACCCAAACCCGTGGGTATAAATATGTATTTTCAATAGGCCGTGGGTGTGGAAGAAAATATATTGGGTGTGAATTGGGGAGAGCAGGGGCAAAGGAGCAGGCAGAGAATAAACAGAACTGAATGAGCATCTGGGGAGTGTAACGGGAGAAAACAGGATCCCTGCTGGGCCAATTCCCCAGCGGGAGGCAGGGGAGGAGGAGGGTGCGAGGGAGGCTGCTGCCCTGTTCGCAGTTCACCGCGCAGGGAAGACTTGGAGCAAAGTAGAGAAGTTGGCCTGATCTGAAGGCGCCTGTAACCTCCCCAGCTTTCCCATGTGGGC